>NC_141673.1:92281457-92641457 GCF_028749965.1 Puma concolor | reverse complement strand
ATTCTATATGGGGGGGGGGGGTGGTGATGTGCCAAGGATGACAAAGTGAGAAGCCTTACTATGACACACTAATACAGCATGAAATAAATCCTCATTTTGCTTTTCTGCTCTCCCTGACACCCCCTCCCCTATTTTTTCCCACTGTGATAACTCTTTCCTTTCTTCTCATAATAAAGAAACATGAGAATAATGAAAACAGGACCAAGAGGAGGCACCAGGTATAAGAACATGAACTATTTGGCAACATGTAGCAAAAACAGGAGACTTCTTTTACCCGAATTTTGGCTTTTTGGTGCCAATATGTAAAGAAGCCATCATAAGTGGATGAGGGAGAGAGGCGTAAGACAAGGGAAGAAGAAAATTAAATAGAATTAAAATGCCTGAAATGCTTAAAAAAAATAAGTGAACATCATAAGCAAATGGCGAAGGTGGGGGTGGGGCAGCATAGGCAGTAGGTAGAGGAGCCAGGACCACTGCGGCTGTGCTCAGTACAGGCGGGGGCTTGGGGTCAGGCCCTGAGTAATGTGTGAGAGGAAAATTTTCTGGAGATGGAGTCAGCAGATACGATGTCTAGCACCAGCTTTGCCACCAATGATCACTGGACCATGGCACCTACATGCAAGGATTCAACGAGATAGCACTTGTGCTCATGGGTTCTGTAAAGTTGCAGGGAGCTGTAAGAACAAAAACAACAATAACAAGAGTATGATGTGAATTGGGGTTTTGTTGCTTTTAGTTGGGGAAAGATTTTAGAAGACACATGGGAAGTGACATATGTAATCACATACTTTTAAGTGCTTCAAATTTAGTGTTATCTTTTTAAAATTACACAAGACAATACTTAGCGCCATTTGGTATTTTATAAACAATCTGTCTAGAATTCTTCCATTTATATGTACATAAAATAGTATGTGGCATATCTTATGGATGTAGATATTTGTTTACATGTGTATACATGCCCCCACCTGTACAGAATTACTTTATCCTGCCAACTAAGGAATGTAATTATCTATCTTGGTTGTGCCAACCCAACTTAGGTATCTCTCAGGAAAACTTACAATGGTTAAAGGAATGCTTAACTTATTCATTCAACAAATATTTATAAAGCACCTATTTTGTGTCAGGCATTATGCCAGGTGCTGAACCTACAGAAATGAAAAATGAAGAAAAGAAAACACATATATCTCCTGCCCCGACGGACTCAGAATCTAGCAAGGAAGGAAAGCATTGCACAAATATTTATGAGTGTACTACGTCAATAGAGAAATTTGGGGTATTATAGAAGCATAAAACAGGCCAACCTAATCTAGTCAGAATATCTTATTTCTGCATCATCAGTCATTGGCTGAATGGCTAAATTACTACTAGGACACTCTGGATTTCTGCACATGGGCAAAATGGGTTTCGTAGCTCAAGGAAGGTTCTCTTAAGAGATAAAGGTGTGGGCCATTGGACACAGGAGCACAGGGAGCCTGGAAAAGGACACAACGAAACTAAATCACAAAAGCAGGGATTTGAGGGGATCTGAGCAGAGTGCTGGTAGTGTTTGCTATAGGCATCAAACAGGATTTTGCAGTTTGTATCTTTTTATATGAGTTTTATAAATGTGGTCATTTCATTTGCTGATGTTGGGAAAACTAGGAGAAGAAATATGTTGCACAAAAAAAATAGGGGTGAGATGATGAATTAAGTTTTAGACTAATCAAGTTTGAACAATTTGTGATTCACTATTTAAAAATGTTCAGGGTGCGCCTGGGTGGCGCAGTCGGTTAAGCGTCCGACTTCAGCCAGGTCACGATCTCGCGGTCCGTGAGTTCGAGCCCCGCGTCGGGCTCTGGGCTGATGGCTCAGAGCCTGGAGCCTGTTTCCGATTCTGTGTCTCCCTCTCTCTCTGCCCCTCCCCCGTTCATGCTCTGTCTCTCTCTGTCCCAAAAATAAATAAATGTTGAAAAAAAAATTAAAAAAAAAAAATAAATAAAAATGTTCAGGAAGCAGTTGAATATGTATGTCTAACATTTAAAAGAGAAAAAGAGAAGTCTGATGTAGAGATACAAATTTCAGAGTTGTTGTATAAAGACAGTAATTGAAACCTGGGAGTAAAATTGTACAGGGAAGATGAATCAGATGAAATAAGTAGGCCTGGAAAAGTCTCTAAGTAATCCGAATATTTAATAGTGAGGTAAGAATAAAAGAAATTGCAAAGGAGATTGAGAAGGAGTAGCAGAGAGTACAACCAGAGGAGTCTGGACTCAGAAAGTTAGGAAAAAGAACCTTAATTATTCTGTATTCCAAAAAAATAAGGACTTAGGAAGATGGCGGCATAGCAGGACACTGGGCTCACCTCGTCCTGCTAATTGCTTAGATTCCACCCAAATCTGCTTAAATAACCCAGAAAACTGCCAGAACACTAGCAGAACGGACCCTCTGGGGCCAAGTGTAGACAAGAGGTCCACAGAAGAGGGTAGGAAGGGTGGAGAGGCGGTGCGCGCTACATGGACTGGCAAGAGGGAGCCTAGGAGGTCGAGGGGCAGCCTGCCGGGCAAGACAGAGCCCCTGGAGTCTGGCTTGAAAAAGCAGAGGGGCTGGACTGCGTGAGTTCTGACAGCCAGGGGGACTTAACATCTGGAATGTTAAGAGTCAACAGCTCTGCTCGGAGAGTGGGAGGGTGAGAGGACGCCGGGAAGAAGAGTTGTTGAGCCCTGGAAGACAGGGCTCAGTTCGGCTGGGGAACAGACTCTGGCCAGCGCCATTTCCCTCTCCCATCCCCCAGCCGAAATTCCAAAGGGAACCAGTTCCCATCACCAAACTTGCTTGCACCACGCAAATGCCCAATGCTGTGCTTCTGTGGATCCATCCCTCTGATTGGCCTGCCTCCCTCCCTCCCTGTGCTGCAGGGCCCCTCCCACAGGGAACCAGGAGGGCAAAGCTAGCTAAGCCTGCCCCTCCCACCCCTGTGCACCTTGTGGATCCACCCAGTCTGATACACCCTTGGCCAGATCCCATCGAAGCAGCTTCACAAGCCTGGCAGTGTGCAAGTAGCCCAGACAGGGGCCACACCACTCCACAGTGAGTCCTAACCCTGGGAGAGGGGAAGATAAGGTACACACCAGTCTGATTGTGGCCCCAATAGTGAGCTGAGGGCAGACATTGGGTCTGACTGTGGCCCTGCCCACCAACACAAGTTACTCCAGACAGCACAGGAGAAGTGCCCTGCAGTTTGGAGCTACGGCAGGGACTACCCAAAATGACGAAACAGAAGAATTCTCCTCAAAAGAAACTCCAGGAAGCAGTGACAGCTAACGAACTGATCAAAATGGTTTACACAATATAATGGAACAAGAATTTACAATAACAGTCATAAAATTAATCACTGGGCTTGGAAAAAGCATAGAGGACAGCAGAGAATCTATTGCTACAGAGATCAAGGGACTAAGAAATAACATGAGGAGCTAAAATATGCTATAAATGAGGTGCAAAACAAAATGGACGCAGCCATAGCAAGGATTGAAGAGGCAGAGGAGAGAATAGGTGAATTAGAAGATAAAATTATGGAAAAAGAGGAAGCTGAGAAAAAGAAAGATAAAAAAATCCAGGAGTATGAGGGGAGAATTAGAGAACTAAGTGATGCAATCAAATGGACAATATCCGTATCATAGGAATTCCAGAAGAAGAAGAGAGAGAGAAAGAGGCTGAAGGTGTACTTGAACAAATCATAGCTGAGAACTTCCCTGATCAGGGAAGGAAATAGGCATTAAATCCAAGAGGCACAGAAAACTGCCTTCAGACGTAACTTGAATCAATCTTCTGCATGACTTATCATAGTGAAACTGGCAAAATACAAGGATAAAGAGAAAATTCTGAAAGCAGCTAGGGATAAACAGGCTCTAACTTACAAAGGTAGACACATAAGAGTAGTGGCAGAACTATCTACTGAAACTTGGCAGGCCAGAAAGGAATGGCAGGAAATCTTCAATGTGATGAACAGAAAAAAAAATATGCAGCCGAGAATCCTTTATCCAGCAAGTCTGTCATTCAGAATAGAAGGAGAGATAAAGATTTTACCAAACAAACAAAAACTGAAGGAATTCATCACCACTAAACCAGCCCTACAAGAGATCCTAAGGGGGAGTCTGTGAGTGAAATGTTGCATTGACCACAAAGTACCAGAGACATCACTACAAGCATGAAACCTACAGACAACACAATGTCTAAACCCAAACCTTTCAATAATAACACTGAATGTAAATGGACTAAATGCTCCAATCAAAAGACATAGGGTATGAGAATGGATTTAAAAAAACAGGACCCATCTATTTGCTGTCTACAAGAGACTCATTTGAGACCTGAGGACATCTTCAGATTGAAAGTGAGGGGATGGAGAACTATCTATCCTGCTACTGGAAGTCAAAAGAAAGCTAGAGTAGCCATACTTGTATCAGACAAACTAGACTTCAAATTAAAGGCTGTAACAAGAGATGAAGAAGGGCATTATATAATAATTACAGGGTCTATCCATTAGGAAGAGCTAAAAATTATAAATGTCTATGTGCCAAATACAGGACCCACCAAATATATAAAACGATTAATCACAAACATAAGCAACCTTATCAATAAGAATGTGGTAATTGCAGGGGACTTTAATACCCCACTTACAACAATGGGATAGATCATCTAGACACAGGATCAATAAGGAAACAAGGGCCTGAATGATACATTGGATCAGATGAACTTGACAGATATATTTAGAACTCTGCATCCCAAAGCAACAGAATATACTTTCTTCTCGAGTGCACATGGAACATTCTCCAGGATAGATCACATACTGGATCACAAAACAGCCCTTCATAAGTATACAAGAACTGAGATCATACCATGCACACTTCCAGATCACAATGCTATGAAACTTGGTATCAACCAAAGGAAAAAGTCTGGAAAACCTCCAACAGCATGGAGGTTAAAGAACACCCTACTAAAGAATGAATGGGTCAACCAGGCAATTGGAGAAGAAATTAAAAAATATATGGAAACAAATGAAAATGAAAATACAACAATCCAAACGCTTTGGGATGCAGCAAAGGCAGTCCTGAGAGGAAAATACATTGCAATCCAGATCTATCTCAAGAAACAA
This sequence comes from Puma concolor, assembly GCF_028749965.1. Lineage (NCBI taxonomy): Eukaryota > Metazoa > Chordata > Mammalia > Carnivora > Felidae > Puma > Puma concolor. The sequence continues at coordinate 92,636,329 of NC_141673.1, read as the reverse complement.
GAAAAATTCCAAATACAAAATCTAACAGCATACCTAAAGGAAATAGAAGCAGAACAGCAAAGACACCCCAAACCCAGCAGAAGAAGAGACATAATAAAGATCAGAGGAGAAGTAAGCAATATAGAATCTAAAAAAACTGTAGGGCATATCAATGAAAACAAGAGTTGGTTTTTTGAAAAAACAAACAAAACTGATAAACCTCTAGCCAGGCTTCTCAAAAAGAAAAGGGAGATGACCCAAATAGATAAAATCATGAATGAAAATGGAATTATTACAACCAATCCCTCAGAAATAACAAGCAATTATCAGGGAATACTATGAAAAATTATATGCCAACAAACTGGACAACCTGGAAGAAATGGACAAATTCCTAAACACCCACACACTTCCAAAACTCAAACAGGAAGAAGTAGAAAATTTGAACAGACCCATAACCAGTAAAGACATTGAATCAGTTATCAAAAATCTCCCAACAAATAAGAGTCCGGGACCAGATAGATGGCTTCCCTGGGGAAATCTACCAGACATTTAAAGCAGAGATAATACCTATCCTTCTCAAGCTGTTCCAAAAAATGGAAAGGGAAGGAAAACTTCCAGACTCATTTTATGAATCCAGCTTTACTTTGATTCCTGAACCAGACAGAGACCCAGCAAATAAAGAGAACTACAGGCCAATATCCTTGATGAATATGGATGCAAAAAATCTCAATAAGATACTATCAAATCAAATTCAACAGTATATAAAAAGAATTATACATCACGATCAAGTGAGAGTCATTCCTGGGCTGCAGGGCTGGTTCAACATTTTCAAATCAATCAATGTGATACATCACATTAATAAAAAGAAAAGATAAGAAGCATATGATTCTGTCAATTGATGCAGAAAAAGCATTTGACAAAATTCAGCATCCTTTCTTAATAAAGGATAGAAGGAACATAATTAAACATCATAAAAGCCATTTATGAAAAGCCTACAGCTAATATCATCCTTAATGGGGAAAAACTGAGAGCTTTCCCCCTGAGATCAGGAACACGACAGAGAGGTCCCCTCTCACTGCTGTTGTTTAATATAGTGTTGGAAGTTCTAGAATCAGCAATCAGAAAACAAAAGGAAATCAATGGCATCAAAACTGGCAAAGATGAAGTCAAGCTTTCACTTTTTGCAGATGACATGATATTATACATGGAAAATCTGATAGACTCCACCAAAAGTCTGCTAGAACTGATACATGAATTCAGCAAAGTCTCAGGATACAAAATTAATGTACAGAAATCAGCTGCATTCTTATACACTAATAATGAAGCAACAGAAAGACAAATAAATTGATCCCATTCACAATTACACCAAGAATCATAAAATACCTAGGAATCAACCTAACCAAAGATGTACAAGATCTGTATGCTGAAAACTATAGAACGCTTATGAAGGAAATTGAAGAAGATATAAATAAATGGAAAAACATTCCATGCTCATGGATTGGAAGAATAAATATTGCTAAAATGTCAATACTACCCAAAGCAATCTACACATTCAATGCAGTCCCAAACAAAATTGCACCAGCATGCTTCTCAAAGCTAGAACAAGCAATCCTAAATTCTGTATGGAACCACAAAAGACCCCGAATAGCCAAAGTAATATTGAAGAAGAAGACCAAAGCAGGAGGCATCACAATCCCAGACTTTAGCATCTACTACAAAGCTGTAATCATCAAGACAGCATGGTATTGGCACAAAAACAGACATATAGACCAATGCAATAGAATAGAGACTCCAGATTTGGACCCACAAAAGAATGGCCAACTCATCTTTGACAAAGCAGGAAAGAATATCCAATGGAAAAAAGACAGTCTCTTTAACAAATGGTGCTGGGACAACTGGACAGCAACATGCAGAAGAATGAAACTAGACCACTTTCTTACACCATTCACAAAAATCAACTCAAAATGGTTAAAGGACCTGAATGTGAGACAGGAAACCATCAAAACCCTAGAGGAGAAAGCAGGAAAAAACCTCTCTGACCTCAGCCGCAGCAATTTCTTACTTGACACATCCCCAAAGGCAAGGGAATTAAAAGCAAAAATGAACTATTGGGACCTCATGAAGAAATAAAGCTTCTGCACTGTAAAGGAAACAACAAAACTAAAAGGCAACCAACAGAATGGGAAAAAAATATTTGCAAATGACATATTGGACAAAGGGCTAGTATCCAAAATCTATAAAGAACTCACCAAACTCCACACTCAAAAAACAAATAAACCAGTGAAGAAATGGGCAGAAGACATGAATAGACACTTTTCTAAAGAAGACATCCAGATGGCCAACAGGCACATGAAAAGATGCTCAACGTCGCTCCTCATCTGGGAAATACAAAGCAAAACCACACTCAGATACCACCTCACGCTAGTCAGAGTGGCTAAAATGAACAAATCAGTAGACTATTGATTACGGCAAGGATGTGGAGAAACAGGAACCCTCTTGCACTGTTGGTGGGTATGCAAACTGGTGCAGCCACTCTGGAAAACAGTGTGGAGGTTCCTCAAAAAATTAAAAATAGATCTACCCTATGACCCAGCAACAGCACTGCTAGGAATTTACCCAAGGGATACAGGAGTGCTGATGCATAGGGGCACTTGCACCCCTAAGTTTTTAGCAGCACTTTCAACAATAGCCAAATTATGGAAAGAGCCTAAATGTCCATCAACTGATGAATGGATAAAGAAATTGTGGTTTATATACACAATGGAGTGCTACGTGGCAATGAGAGAGAATGAAATATGGCCTTTTGTAGCAACATGCATGGAACTGGAGAGTGTGATGCTAAGTGAAATAAGTCATACAGAGAAAGACAGATACCATATGTTTTCATTCTTATGTGGATCCTGAGAAACTTAAGGATGGACCATGCGGGAGGGGAAGGAAAAAAGATAGAGAGGGAGGGAGGCAAACCATAAGAGACTCTTAAAAACTCAAAATAAACTGAGGGTTGATGGGGGTTGGGAGGGAAGGGAAAGTGGGTTATGGGCAGTGAGGAGGGCACCTGTTGGGATGAACACTGGGTGTTGTATGGAAACCAAATTGACAATAAATTTCATATAAAAAAATAAGGACTTTAAATTATTCATCAGATTGAGGGATAGTGTATTATTTTTGACCCTGTCAAGCATAGGTTGGTGGAGAGGTGATGATATTTATAGGAAGCTGATAAGTAAGAGAAGAGAATATCAATAATTAGAGTGGATTGAGAAATGAGAGACAAGAAAATGAAAAATGAAACCCATATTCTGATATAAATCATACACATTAAAAATATATACTTTAGGACAAATAATTGCATCGAGTGGAATTTTAACTAGGCGTAACTAAGGTCAAGTTACTGAACTCGTTCTGGTCTTGGCTCAGATAATACCTTCCTTTTGTTGTTCCTATATCTAAAAACATAGCTTATGCTTCTGCCTTCCACGCTAGCCCACACTCTGGAAGTAATGTTAATCATACAAATTACTTGTTTTTCCAATTGCAGTTTTTAGCACTTTACCAGTAGACTTTCTTGCTTTTACCTAATTGCATCGTTAACATATACTTTTCTCTTGCTCTTCTTATGTCTATTTATGTTCCTAATTACTATTGCACAAATCCCAGAAAATGAGAACTGAAAATGGAAGCTGTTCCTTCTTATATGGATTATTTTAAACACAAACACTCTCTTCTACATGGTGAAAGAAGGTTCCTACAAGGTGGGGAAAGATGCTATAGTTCTGTAAACTTAGGTGAGGAAAATAAAAACAACAACTTCTCTATGGAGTACAATCTGAAAAACTTATTTCTGCCAAACCTAAATGCCCTTTTTTATGGCACTTCTATGAATCACACCCACAAATATTTTCCCTGCAAAGGAATAATCTCTATTTAAGAATATGAAATTTTTCCGAAAACTTTGAATCCTTGCTTTTGTTTTGTTTTAGCTATGGAGAGCAATTACTTTAGTATTTAAAGTTAACTTTTTTTTAATGAGATATAAGTGGATATGCATCATATTCGTTTCAGGTATACAATATAATGATTTGATATATTTATATATATTGCAAAAATGTTCATCAGAATAAGTTAACATTCATCACCACACATAGTTAAAAATTATTTTTTTCTTGTGATGAGAATTTTGAAGATCTACACTTTAAGCAACTTTTAAATACACAATGCATGCTATTAACTATAGTCACCATGCTGTACATTATATCCCCATGACTTATCTACTTTATAACTGGAAGACTGTACCTTTTGACTCCCTCTACCCATTTAGCCCTTGCTTTTTAACTACATAATGTCCTTAAAAGATTACATTTATGAGTTTAAATATATTTCTGTTGAGTGGTGGGCTGGCCATCTTGTGGCTAGCATTTAGGACAAAGTGGGAAAGAAACACTATTGGCAGGAAGCAAGTCTCACATGCAATGGTTCAATTCAAAACCAGCACTGAGCTTACAAAAGTTGAGATAGAAAGATAGAGTCAGAGGGAATCTCAGTAATTACCATTAATATCCACTATCCCCAAAACAACAAATAGAAATAAAAGGGAATTTTATTAATATAAGAGCTTTTTAAGCCATTCTTTTACACATAAGAAATGACACTGATGAGGGATTCTTTAGTTACAAAAAGATGACATTTTTTGAGCCGACATATTTTTGTGGGGAGGGGGCCTCCACCCTTATCCTCTGTATTATATAGTTTAATAGCATCCCCCTCCTTTTTTTTCCTTCTTTTTCTCTGCTTTCTTCAGTCCCTCCCTCACCCCTCTTTCTCTCTTTCTCCCTTTATTTTTTTTCAACATTATCTTCTTCATTATTGAGATCAACTAATTTCTTAGTATCTTTATATTATTTAAGGTCCCTAACCTGAGCTTCTTTATATACAATCATGACAATTCCTATGGACCTACCAGCCATTGCCTAGCTGAGTAAAGTTGTTTTGTTTTTGTTTTTCCTAAAAACAATGTACTGACAATAGTGATAAAATCATAATATAGTAATATTATAAAGATAGTGTTTTTTATGCTATCATGACAAATTGAAACAACGTTACAAGTACCATTATAGTCCTGACTTTTCCAACTATTGGGTAGGTAGTAATGTTGATGGAGATCAAAAGCTATTTGGCTATTATCTGTTCTTCATGTAGGAGATAAAGATAAATTTCCCTTTGGTGAAACATATTAAGTATTTTGGGCCAGTACATTGAGAATTTTTTGTTACTTTATTTTCTTCTTTCTAGAAACAAAATTTGTTACATGATAATAATAACAAAGATTAACATAGTCTACAATTATTAAGCATTTTCTATGTGTCAATGATTATCCTAAAAGTTCTTCTTTTTTTTAAAAAAATTTGTGACGTTTATTTATTTTTGAGACACAAACACAAAGGGGGAAGAGGCAGAGAGGGAGACACAGAATCTGAAGCAGGCTCCAGGTTCTGAGCTTTCAGCACAAAGCCCAATGCGGGGCTTGAACTGTGAGATCATGACCTGAGCCAAAGCCAGCCACCTAACCAAGTGAGCCACCCAGGTGCCCCTAAAAGTTTTTTCTTTTTTTAATGTTTATTTATTTTGAGAGAGAGAGAGACAGGGAGAGAGAGAGAGAGAGAGAGAGAGAGAGAGAGAGAGAGAGCGCACAAGAAGGGGAGGAGCAGAAAGAGAGGGAGAGAGAAAATTCCAAGCAGGTTCCACACCGTCAGCCCAGAACCTGACTTGGGGCTCAATCTCACAAACTGTGAGATCATGACCTGAGCCGAAATCAAGAGTGAGATGTCTAACTGACTGAGTCACCAGGTGCCTTATTTTTTCATAAATGTTCTTGTCAAGTATAAAAACTTCCCACAAATGCTAATTCAAAGGTATAGTTTTTCTTAAAATTATAAGCATATATTAAAATTTATTCTAAGTAGAAAATGGGTATGTTTACAGATTTTTAGTATCTATAATCATTATCCAAGAGAGCCTTAAGAGAAAATAAAATTCCTTGATCAGGTTCAAGGCCTTGTTTTTCTATTTTAAAAGGCCCATTATAACTCTACTTAGGTTCCATTGTGGCAGGCTACAGGACTAATTTAAGGATCAGGTGTTTGTGTACTCACTTATTTGATACAACAGAGGAAAGATGACCTTTTATATTGATAGTAGGGACTGATCCATTAACTCTATTCTTGTATTTAACTCTGGAACTATATGTAACCCAAGTTAATCTGATGTGATCATCTTTAGGACAGAAATATTTCTAGGAATGAGTTTCACAGAACACTGTTAGGAAGTAACACAAAGATTGCTCAAATAGTAATATGAAAGTTAAGGATTTCAACCATGTTTTGTTTGGATTACATGTTACTATGTGATTATTTATCTCTGGCATATGAAAGTATAAGTCTTCTAAAAGAATGAAATGAAATAAAATAAACTTTGGTTTTCTTAGTGCTTTAGCATAAAATATTCCCGTTTCTTGTGTACTGTATTTTAAATTATTTTAAAAAATAATTATTTTATTATATTTAAATTATTGTCTTAAAAAGACTGAATGAATAGTTATTTTCAAGGAACAGTTACCAGTGACCACTATAGCAACATTAAAATTAAGCTTTAGAAACATAGAGATTCTTTCAAAGATCACCCAGGTAAAAGCAGATTTTGACATCTTCAGGTAGAAAATATTAGTCTGTTGGCCAGCAATAGCACTGCTAGGAATTTATCCAAGGGACACAGGAGTACTGATGCATAGGGGCACTTGTACCCCAATGTTCATAGCAGCACTCTCAACAATAGCCAAATTATGGAAAGAGCCTAAATGTCCATCAACTGATGAATGGATAAAGAAATTGTGGTTTATATACACAATGGAATACTACGTGGCAATGAGAAAAAATGAAATATGGCCTTTTGTAGCAACGTGGATGGAACTGGAGAGTGTGATGCTAAGTGAAATAAGCCATACAGAGAAAGACAGATACCATATGGTTTCACTCTTATGTGGATCCTGAGAAACTTAACAGGAACCCATGGGGGAGGGGAAGGAAAAAAAAAAAAAAAAAGAGGTTAGAGTGGGAGAGAGCCAAAGCATAAGAGACTGTTGAGAACTGAGAACAAACTAAGGGTTGATGGGGGGTGGGAGGGAGGAGAGGGTGGGTGATGGGTATTGAGGAGGGCACCTTTTGGGATGAGCACTGGGTGTTGTATGGAAACCAATTTGACAATAAATTTCATATATAAAAAAAAAAAAAAAAAAAAGAAAATATTAGTCTGAGTATCTAGTACCTGCTGATCTGGTTTCTGTATCCATTACCTCTTGTTCTAACACCAGAACCAAAGTTTTCTTTTGGTAAACCATTTTTCTCTACTCTGTAGAGAAATATATTTTGGAGAGGATTTACTTATTTATTCACTCAGAAAAATTATTGAGCGACATATATGAGACAGGCACTATTCTACAATCACAAAATATGGAAATAAACATCAGACCAAAAAAAAAAAAAAAAAAAGCCAATCCCTTAACCTACGGATGATAAAAGTTGACAAAGTAAAAAGGTACTGCCTATCGGGATTTATGGGTTAAGAGAAACTCTTCATTGAATTTGAAAGTATGAAGATGTGGACTCTGGATCTTGTAGCAGCCATCTCCCCACCATGTAGGAGGTCAGCTTAGTAATAAAGCCAACATAGAAGAAGACAGAGCTAAAGATTCAGATGAAAACAGAGAAACAAACAAACAAAAAATGTTATGGCATTTTTGAGATTTGGGATTAACCCATACTTGAAGTTAAAACTATTCCTGAAGTAATGTGAGCCAGTAAATTTCACTTTTAGAACATTATAAATTAGGTTTTCTAATAGTTGCAATGGAAAGAATCTTAACTGATGCATTGAAATTTTCAAAATTCTAAGATAAAGATGAAAATATTGGTCACTATTTCCTGATTAATGTTTAAGAGTTCCTGATGAAAACCGATCCACATTAACATTATTTACATTAGCGTTATTGATAATTTTAAAAATTTTATGCACATAACAATGACCTATTCAAAAGTCTACTATATTTCCTTTCCATTTTTCACATGTCAAATTGTGTGAAAAGCATTCTTCTTGACTCTTTATAGCAATAGGAATAGTTAGTAAAACTAGAACTTAACCTCTCAAAATTATAATAGACTTGTGTGTTTAAAGTCCTACTGGACTGCACAATTTCTGAGTTTTTATTATAAATCTGTGGTTTGGTCTGGCAAAATTTAAAGCTGTTAGAACTTTAAAAATCATCAATCTTTCCAGGTCTTTATACCTAGAATAGAACTAGATTCAAAGTACACCTCTTATATTGATGTCTAAATTGTTCTCAATAAATGTGAATTTGTTAAACCCTTAATTTAATGTTAATTTCTACAATTCTCTGGATTGTCTATAGTTTAAAGCTCCCTTACACTTTAGTACCTCATCAAATCCTATTCAGATTCAAACCAAATTTACCAAATATTCAAGAGTATAGTCTGTCTGATATACCTAATAAGTCGACTATGACCTACTTAAAATTAAACATTGTACAATCTCTTCAAGCTCTAGCTTTCACTATTTCTTTCCTGCTAAATGGAATCATGTATTACTTTATATTTAAAACTCTGCTGACCTTCGTGTCTCTAATTGAAAATTGTAGATTTTGGAAACTGAATTACACATAAAATGGGACCAGTGGTGAAATCGTGGTTACGAAATTTTCTGACATACTGTTGTTTCCATTTACAACATAAGGTTCATTGAATAAACGTTCTGAATGCTTACCATAATATTTGCATCTTGCTTATAACAAATTGCTAACCGGTAAGTTTATGGGGTAACATATGGGTCTCAGTTCTTTAGTTGGCGGCAGTTAAACAAATCCTACATTTTTGCACACAAATAAATGCTTGAGAAAGAAACTACCCATTTTATGTAATCATATGTCCATTTGGATGTAGGTCAGGAAGGACTTACTAGTATGCTAGCAGCCATAAAAAACCTGCCCCATGCTAATTACTATTTAGTTGCAGGGGTTGGTTCAGCTAGCTATGCATATGTTATGGCCCATATGTACAAACCTTTCCATTTGTAGAGAGGCCAGATGGGCCCTCCCTAAGTATGAACCTTCCCTGCTACATGGATTAACTATGAAAGGTTTAAATTGCTTGCTTTTGTTTTTTATGAAATGATCCACTCTAGTGTCCATATTTTTTACAGTTATTAGGGACTTTTTAATTCAGAAAGAGTAGCACATCCTATTTGTTCGTGCATATTTCTGCAAATGGCCCATCACTTTCATTTTGAAGTATACATGAAACCATCATTCTTATTATTTCGCAGATTTTTTTTCTTTTTCACGTGGATTGTAGTTCAGTTTGTTCAAACTGGGTACCGCATAAGGGTGTCATATATACTGATTATTTGTATTTACTGAATCAAACATGTGCATATAGGGGTCTGTCCCCTTCAAAACACAGTAATTTGTAATTGAAGTTAATTTCTGTGGAAGAGCAAAATATCAAAATTTCTATAAAAACAAAATTTATAAACTGTTGTTGGAGGTGACTTATGTGGGAAAACATTTCAGATACTCAAATAATTTTTCTTTGTTTTTTGAAGCAATAATTATGTTCACTATAAATTATTCTGTGGCAAATAAATATGAGGAATATAACTGCTTGACTTAATCCTTGCCATTATATTTGAATATAATAACTTTTATATAAAATATTCTGATTTAATGTTTTCAAAAATTTGTATCAAACTCTATTATTTTTAATTAGTGTTTAATGAATGCTAAATTTAATATTGTTCTTATAGTCATTTGGCTTATTATTGACAATATCTGAAAGTCTATACTTAAATTTCAAGGGTGTGCTATACTATGTAATTATTGAAATGTCAGTGTCCTTGGAATCTTTCACATTGTATACCCAAGTTTAGTAGAAACCTGATATAATTTAAAACATTTCTATAGGGAGTTAAGCAAGTCAACTATCTTATCCAAAGTATTTCACCAAGCTAAAGAAATACAGCCCTAAATGTAAAACTCTAGTTACAATTTGTATGTTTACCAAAATTCTGCCAGCAGGTTTCTGAATTGTTAGATATGATACCTCACTATTAATTACTATATATTTTCATATTTGGTTCAAAACATGCAAATCAAAATTCATTAATTTTTATTGTTACAGAAACTTACTGAATATAAGATATATAGATACATGCAGAACAAGAATATAAAATTTATAGATTTTCAAAAAACATGTGAAAATAGGGACACTAGAGAAATTTAAAATAAAAAAGGAGAGGGAGCTACAAAATTAATGAGATAAATTTAGAAACTTTAATAATTGTGTAGCAATTTGTTATGAGAGTGGAAGCGCCTTGTCTTTAATGAACCACTTAACTTTTTGACATTATTTTCTATCCTTTAGCCTGTAAGGTTAGTATTTGTATTTTTTTAATTATTATTTTAGAGGATAGGTTAGTGAAATAACCACAAAGTTCTGTAACTAAATAAGTTGTGCTGTAAGAAGGGGAGAAAAAAGCAACAAGTGGTTCATCAATCAGTTATAGAAAATTCTGAGTGTTTAAAAGAACACCTCCTTTTCCCAATATTATGAATGTTCCCTTCTTGAGAGTTATATCTATAAATTAGCTAAGCATGATTATGAAATTGTCATTGTAAATTCTATACTTATATATTCTTTTGATGAATAAAATTTTCAGTTTCTTACATAATACATAATAGTTTGAATAAGTTTAATTTTTTAAAAAAAATTCTTTTTTTTAACATTTATTTATTTTTGAGACAGAGAGAGACAGAGCATGAATAGGGGAGGGGCAGAGAGAGAGGAAGACACAGAATCTGAAACAGGTTCCAGGCTCTGAGCTGTCAGCACAGAGCCCGACGCGGGGCTTGAACTCACGGACCGCGAGATCACGACCTGAGCCGAAGTCGGACGCTTAACCGACTGAGCCACCCAGGCGCCCCTGAATAAGTTTAATTTTATCAATACTTTAATAATTCCTTATTAAAACTTGAAAAATAATTTAGTTTTCCAATAATTTTATTACCCCATATGAACAAGGAGGGGCATTTTACACAAATAATTTTTGAATCATATTATATTATCTTGGAGTTAATAATAACCAGAATTCATCTAACAAAATGCTTCTCAACCTCAGTACTGTTCACATTTGTTAATCTGTTGTTGTAGGGGGCTGTCCTGCACATTATAGGATGTTTAGTAGTATCCTGGTCTCTAACCACTAGATGCCAGTAGCACTTCCCCAGTTATCACACCTAAACTATCTCCACACATTGCCAAATATCCCCTGGAGAGCAAAATCATTCCCGGTTAAGGACCACTGACCTACCAATACCTATTGATAAACAAAATTTTGTCTGTTTTATGTTAAAAGAGAGAAGTCAGTAATAGCAACAAAATCTTTAAAAGTTTTCATTTTTTATAAAATATAAATATCCAGTATGCCTTTTTATTTTTATAATTACACAGAAAGTAATGTGAGAATTTCTGTGTATAATACTTTCTCAAGTATACAAAGTTCTAAAATCATCAAAAAAGTAAGAATAAGTCGCATTCATCAGACTGTACTTACTAAAACAAAAAAAGAGAACATTTTAAAAAAGCACAAATTGACAGTGACAGAAATTGAAATTGATGCAGATAATATTCAAATTATAATATATGGGCTCTTTTACCTTAATATTTTACTGTGATTTAAATTACATAAGCTTATCCTATAAAACAAGTAATGGAATGAAGACAGTGAAAATGAAACAAGTAAGAAAACATAACATCTCTCACTTTTTTTTTTTTAAGTTTTTGATTCCAAGCCAGTTTTACTTGGTTGCAGAAATTAGAAAATATGATTACCAAAGAAGTTTTTCCCAAGATCTGGTGCAAGTGCACCCTACCACTGGTAAAAAAGTACAACCTAACTAGAAGAAATATTTACATAAAGTATATGTATCATTCCTATTTACCACCAAGTGTATTTCAAATGATACTATAGCAGTATTTGATTTGCAAGCTGTGATTTGGAATATAAAACAAGAGGTAGACATATTTTCTAATTTTTAAGACTGTTTTGATCCCTCTCGACTATTCTATTAATTTCTAGAAAACTCCCCATAATAAATTTACAGTACCTTCAAGACAGATACCAAAGGTCAATATAACTTTTACTATTTTGTGTCTTTGGATTGGTGGCCATAGGTTGATAATGTAAAAACCAAATAAACAATGTTATATTAACATTTCCATATTAGAAACTTTTCATATTTTGACTTTTGATTTTCATTATCTAGACAAATATTTTCTTTCAAAACCTCCCTCCTGATTTCCATTTAAAGTAATAACAGAAGTCATTATCAGATGACTAACCTGCAGAGAACTGTGAAATTAGAATATAATATAAAAGCAACTACCAGAAATACTGGAATTAAGTTAGAAATCAATAACAATAATATAAGTATAAAACCCAAATATTTTGAAACTGAACAGCATACTTGTAAATAATCCCACAGTCAAGAAAGAATTAATATGAGGATTTAAAAATATGTGAACACAATAATAATAAAAATACAATGCACAAGAATTTGGGACATGGCTAAAGGAGTGCCAGGAGGGCAAAACATGGCCTTATATTGGGGCAGGTGAGAGGGAGATTTAAATTATTAAGACTTCTAAAGAAATCAGAAAAAGTCCAAATTATGCAGAAGAAAATAATAAAGAACAAAACTCAATTGATATAGAAGATTAAACCAAAATAAAGAGGAAATCAGTGAATCCAAAAATAGGTTCTTTGGAAAAAAAATCAAGAAAATTCGTAAGTTTCTAGGTAGATTAGTCAAGAGTAAAAGAGAAAAAAAACAACAAATTACCAACATCAGGAGAAAACGAATGGCCCTCACTACAGATTCTACTAATATATGTATATATATTATACAGCACAGAGCCCAATGTGGGGCTTGATCCCATGAACTGTGAGATCATGACCTGAGCTAAAACCAAGAGCTGGACACTTAACCAGCTGAACCACCCAGGCATCCGCAGACTCTACTGATATTAAAATCAAAACAAGGAAATATTAAGACCAACTTTAATTCAATAAATTCAACAGCTAGGATGAAAGGGACAAACTCCCTTAAAGACACAAATTACCAAAAGTGACCAAAGAAAAATTTTAAAAACTTTAAAAACCCTTTCCAATTAAAAAAAAATGAAATTATAAATATTTTCCTACAAATAAAATTCTAGATGGATTAACTGGTGAATTCCCTCAAACATTTAAGAAAGAATTATTACCAACTCAATTCCAACACTTCCAGAAAAACAGAAGAGGAAGAAACCCTTTTCAATTACTTTTTCTGTAAGGCTAGTATTATCCTCATAACAAAATTAGACAGATACTTTATAAGAAAAATATATAAGAATCCCTCACAACCATACATGCAAAAATTATATTAAAAATTAGCAAATTTAAACAAATTTAACATATTGCTTAAATGTACATATATATACATACATATATGTATGTATATATGTATACGTACATATATGTATGTATGTGTGTATATATATATATATATATATATATATATATATATATATATGAAGAGAATATGTAATATCTACTCCGGTAATGCAAGTTTGCTTTAGTCCAAGAAATCAATGTGATGCATCATATTAATACAAAAAAAAAAAAAAAACAACTGTAAGAACATTTTTTAAATGCAAACAAAAGCACTTAACAACCTTCTCTACCCATTCTTGGTTAGTAATACAAAGAAAAAGAAGAAGAAGAAAAAAACTCCCAGTGAATAAGGAATATAGGAACAGAAAGAAAACACCTTAATCTGATTAAGAATGGTTATGGAAAAACTCTACCTCCCTTACCTTTTACTGGTTCACGTATTTTAGCAATGCAGTTGGGTCACTGAACGTGGATGTTTCCAAAAATGGATCATCTCCAAGCGGTTGCTTGCTGTGTAAAAATCAAGACAAAATAGAAAGTTTTATGTATTTAGTTTTAAAAGTAGGAATTCTACTCTGATCTGTGCTGGAAATGATGCAGCTTTCTTTCCAGGCCAGCCTAGTTAGTATATGTTCCAAAAGGGAGTGTGGGGGGTTCAAATATAATTCTGGTTCAGCTAAGTTGGTTCTCTTATTGTATTGACAGAATCCTAAATTATAAGGATAATGACCATGTGGTTGAGAACTGCTTACTGGGTCCCACAGTGGCTCTTGTGGGCTGAAGTCAGCGATGTAATGGGTCTCTGCAAGTTTTATAAAAATGCTCTTCTCATTCGTGCATCAGATCTTTTCGGAAGAAAATTCTGGGTGTAAGTAGGAGATGATTAGGAAAATACAACACTAAATAACAAGCATATCTTGGAGATATTGTTGGTTCAATTCCAGACTACCACAATAAAGTGAAGAATACAATAAAGCGAGTCAATTTTTCAGTTTCCCAGTGTAAAATTTACGTTTACAGTGTATTGTAGTCTATTAAGTGTGCCAAACATTGTCTAAAAAAAAAAAAAAAAAACCCACAATGTACATACCTTAATTAAAAAGCATGTTATTGACAAAAAAAAAATGCTATCATCTGAGCTTTCAGTCAATCATAATCACTGATCATCATAACGAATATCATAATGAAAAAGTTTAAAATATTCCAAGAATTACGAAATGTGACACAGAGACATGAAGTGAGCAAATGCCGTTGGAAAAATAGTGCCAACTGACTTGCTTAATGCAGGATTGCCACAAACTTAATTTATAAAATATTGAGGTGTCTGTGAAGCGCAATAAACAAGCTCACTAATATTAGGTATGCCTGTATGCAAATGAGATTCACCAGAAGCTTGCAAGGACCTCGACCAGGGCAAACGTCTGAAGAGGCTGGGTCATAGGAGAGGGCCTTTGCGGGTCCAAAACGACAGCCTAAAGTTGCAGTGCCTACATGCCTTTGTGGAACATTCCTGCCGAATGCAGAGCTGGAGGGTTTTCAACTCTCTTGTGAGGAGGGGCCAGGGTGGCAGGACAGGGTATCCCTGCATTAAGAGACATCTGGGAATTCTGGGTCTTTGTGAAGCCCAGGACCCCAGGAGGCAACTAATCCATGGCGCTGAATACTGCCCATATTACCTTACTTCACATATTACCTTAGAAGGGGAGCTCCCTTCACGCTGGAAACTCTGCAGGCAGTTGGGGTCTGACACATATTCCACTGGCTTGGAGGGCGGAGTCTGCCGGGAGCCAGTTTACGAGAGCGCGCTTGTGCATGCGCACTGTGCACGCAGAGCAGATCAGGGTAACCTAGGACGTGAAAAGCGGAGCCTCTGGAGAAGCCGCGTCTGAGGAGCAGGCTCCTGGAGTTAAAAGGCATCTGCCCGATTCCAAACCCTAACCTACAAGTATGCACACATTTCTCCTGAAGTCTGGGCTGCCTTGCCAGGTCTGGATCATGTGGACTGGCTGCCGCATCTTCAAGTAAGAGACACCTGGTAGCCTTGATTGCTGCAGAAGCCTGGGACCCCCGGCAGACAGTAAGTTCATGTGGGCATTCTCACCCATTTCAGCAAAGCGTCACGGTGATGTCCAGGGGGTGGGCTCCCTCCATCCTGTAGGCTACGCTGGTGGATGGATGGGCTGTTGCTCCACCGGCATGAAGGACCTGGCTGCCCGAGGGTGGCTTATGAATGCAAAGTGCGCATGCCCCGGTTGTCAGTTTAGTGTCGCCAGGGACCTGGGACAGGCCAAGCATGGCTAGAGCCTGAATCACAAGAGCAGGTTATTGGAAGTACCTGGTGTCTGCCTAATTCCTTTTTTTTTTTTTTTTTTTTTTTTTTTTTTTAATTTATTTTTGAGAGGGGGGCGTACAGGGCAGAGAGGGAGGGAGACACGGAATCTGAAGCAGGGTTCAGGCGCCGAGCTGCAGCACAGAACAGGTGTGCAAGAGGGCTCAAACTCACAGACCCAGAGATCATGCCCTGAGCTGAAGTTGGACTCTCAACCTTACTGAACCACCCAGGTGTCCGGTGTCTGCCTAATTCTAAACCTTAACCTACCTTACCTGCTGAAGGCAGAGCTGGAGGAATCTTGACTGCCTTTCCATAGGCAGGTCATATGATTGACCTGGGTATCATTCAGGACCTCAAGACTGGGACCATTCCAAATAGAGACTGACTGCCCACAGTTTGAAGGTGCCACCTCACAAAGATTTTCTGGTGGTGGGCTGTATTCAAGTGGTTGGGTTCCCACCTGTGCTCCAGAAGTCTGGAGGGCCCCGAAGCCAAAAGCTGGCTACAGAGGGCAGACTATGCATGTGCAGGCAGTTCAGGTCAGGATAACCATGGCCAGGGACTTGGAGCATGACAATGTGGAAAGAGGCACTGGGGCTATGGGGTACCTGGCATCCGCTTGATTCCAAACCTTAATCTACATAAGTGCACGTATTTCCCCTGAAGGCAGAGCTGGAGGAATCTGGACCACCTTACCAGGGCTAGATTGGGTGGACTGGCCACGATATCTTCCAGTAAGAGACACCTGGGAGCCTTTATCGCAGCAGAAAAATAAAGAAAGAAAAGAAAAACAAGAAAAGAAAAAGATTTTGTAGAGATGTGCCAACCAGGCACCTAGTGAAGTGAGACTGGCATTTCTGATCTTAGTCATTTAGAATCATCCTGCGGCCTTACTCATGAAGGAAAATCACCTTGGGTAGCACCCCAGCTGTGACAAGCTTAAATTTAACTGATTTATTGGGTTGCTATTCATCACCAGAAAGCTTTGACTAAAACCAGATCAACATTCCCGTTAAACTTACTGAGGAATCTGTTGGAACAAGAGAAATGGTCTCACTCCCACAACTTCCCTAAATTGTAGGAAAATACCAATACATATTTATGGGTATTTTCCTTGTCTACACTCAAGTCTCTTTTTGGGGAGATAAAAGCTACCTGGCTGGTGGTATAGATAAACAGGATGGATTAGACTGACTTCCTCTCTGTCCAGCCTTCAAAGACTATGACCAGACAATTATTTGAACTAAATTGATAATTTTAAGACTTACCAGCCAGCCAGCAGGCCATATCAGAAGTAGGGTCAATCTGCGCCTTCCAACTCTTATGAGTCTCACTTTGAAGGGCCCCAATAATATTTTCTTGTGACCCTGGGATTAATGTCCCTTACTTAGTATCTAGGCATGAACTTGCTTTCATGTGAAAACACAGTGATTAACCCTAGGAATGGTTATAAAATAGCTTCAGGTGTTTAAGAAATCACCACTAGTAAATCATACAGCTTTCAGATGACTATGGAGCTCTCTCCAAAACTGGGTCAGCCTTATTTACTTGAGATAGGATTGAGGTTGGGAGGAGTTTCTCAGACGATAACAACAAAGGCTTTATATATGATTATCTTCTGGGGAGTTTTCCCTACCACTAACAGGAGGCATAGAATTAGAATAGATGGCAGTGCCTGGGTGACTCAGTCGGTTAAGCATCCGACTTTGGTTCAGGCCATGATCTCTCAATCCATGTGTTCGAGCCCTACATTGGGCTCTGTGCTAACAGCCCAGAGCCTGGAGACTGCTTCAGATTCTGTTTCTCCTTCTCTTTCTCCACCTCCCCTGTTCACACTCCTGTCTCTCTCTCAAAAAATAAACATTAAAAAAAAAGATGGTATAAAATTTGTCTCTGATTTTAGTTGAAGTGATTGATGATAGCACCTTGATCGTGGAAGGCATGTAGATCATACTTACTAGCAAGAGTTGTAGACTACAGAATGTTCCTAGGTCTCCTGCTTTCAGGCCAAGGCGAAATCTATGCAATCCCTCATACATCGTACTAAACTTGGATTAATGCCTTAAACCAAGTGGAAAGGTCAATAAAGAAACGTAGTAGGAAGCCATCTACCTTTCCAAGGTAGACACTGAAATTTTATGGAATATAGGTTGGGTTCAGGATCGTAGGATTGTACTGCAATACTCATCTTCATCCCATTGCTTGTAGCCTGTTTGAAGTAGCCTTAATTAGATGAAACAAATACACTAAGTAGTTTTGGCCCATCTCCTGGGGAAATTTTTCAGAAGCTAAGATGATGTAGAATTGATGGCTGAATATGATTGGTAAACAATTCTCCACACATCTCTCATGTTTCTGTACCTTTTGTGCATAGAGGCACTGATAGCCTTCATTCTTTTCAATGATGCCTGTATAGTGAATGGTCGCGAAAGATAGTATCTCCCTCCAGAGCAGAGCAGATATGCTTACTTCAGTGGGAAATACAAGAGAGATATCCAGTACAGTAGAGATAATCTCTCTTTGGAGCAACTGTTTGTCAGGTTGGTTATAGCTTCTTGTAAAATATTAGAAATCTTAATCTTGGGGTTCGTTAGCTATGATGCAAATCCATTGTATATGCAACATTCACCTTTACTTCCCCTGCATTTGGCTGCATGGGATTGGGGGGTCATGGGGAATTGATGTGAATAGGAAACTCATGCTGCTTGTTCTGCTTTGAGAACTAAAGTTCTTTGTCTCTGATCCAGGAGTCTCATGATTTCTGCCTTCATTCATAAAATTCTGAAAGCTTGTTAGCTTTCAAGTAGGGTAAAATCT
Organism: Puma concolor; assembly: GCF_028749965.1. Taxonomy (NCBI): domain Eukaryota; kingdom Metazoa; phylum Chordata; class Mammalia; order Carnivora; family Felidae; genus Puma; species Puma concolor. The sequence goes on along the minus strand of NC_141673.1, from coordinate 92,617,644 downwards.
CAGACCCTTCAGTTTTTGACATTGAGTTGGATATAAATGCTTCAAGTGAACATTTTTTCTTTGTTACTCATCTTAGGGGAAAAGCATTGGTATTTCACCATAAAGTATGATGTTAGCTGTAGTTTTTTTTTTCCTTAAATGACCTTTTAAAAATTTCCTTTTTATTCTGAATTTGTTGAGTTTTTATGAGGCATGTCTGCTGGATTTTGCCAAATGCTTTTGCTATATTTATCAAGATGATCACATAATTATAATTTTTTAGTCTTTTAATATGGTGAATTATATTCATTTTTGAATGTTATACAACTATGCATTTATAATTCTTCACTTATAGTATCCTTTTCATACATTGAGTTTAATTTGTTAAAAGTTGGTTAAGCATTATTTTGCAGCAAGGTTTATGAGGGATATTGCTATGCATTTTGTTTTTGTTTTATTATAGTATTGTCTGATTTTGGTGTCAGGGTAATCATGGCCTTATAGAATTAATTGGGAAATATTTTTTTCTGTCTGAAAGAGTTTGTGTAGAACTGGTATTATTTATTCTTTAAATATTTGGTAGAGGGGCACCTGGGTGGCTCAGTCAGTTAAGCTTCTGACTTCGGCTTAGGTCACAATCTCATGGTTTGTGAGTTTGAGCCCCACATCAGACTCTGTGCTGACAGCTCTGAGCCTGGAGCCTGCTTCAGATTCTGTCTGTCAGTCTGTCTCTCTCTCTCTCTGCCCCTCCCCTGCTTGTGCTCTGTCTCTCTTTCTCTTTATCAAAAATAAATAAATATTTTAAAAAAATATTAAATATTTGGTAGAAAATTCATTGATTTTTTTTTAAAGCTTTTTAAGTTCTCTCACATACCAAATCAAAGCCATGAATTTCTCCTAATCTTGCTTTAGCCACATCCTATGTCTAAAGTTGTGTCTATGTTTTCTTTATCACTTAATACAAAATATTTTTTACTTTCCCTTGTGATTTCTTCTTTCACCATGGATTATTTAGATTGTGTATATTGTGAAATGTCCATAAATTTGTTATTTTCTACATATGTTCTTATTGTTTTCTCATTTAACTCTATTGTGGTCAGTAAATACACCCTAGAGTGTTTCAGTTTTTCTAAGTTGTTTGAGACTTGTTTTACGGCCTATTGTATACTCTGTTTTAGTGAATATATCCTGTGCGTTTGAAAAAAATGTGTATTCAACTCCTTATACATGTATTCTTTTTAAAAATTTTAGATTTTTTTTAAAGTTTATTTATTTTGAGAGAGAGAGAAAGTGTGCACTCACGAGTGGGGGGAGGGACAGAGAGAATGCCAAGCAAGCTCCACACTGTCAGCACAGAGCCCTACTCAGGACTCAATTTCATGAACCATGAGATCATGACCTGAGTGAGAATCAAAAATTGGAGGATTAACCTATTGAGCCACCCGGGTGCCCTTGTAGTATTCTTTATGTATCTATTAGATTATGTGATAGTGTTGTTCAGGGTTTCTACAACCTTACTGATTTTCTTTCTACTCTCTTATATTAATTCCTAAGAGAGAAATGTTTCAAATCTCCCACTCAAATTGTGGATTTCTCTATTTCTCCTTTCATTTCTCTGTTTTTTCTTTTTTTTTGTTTTTGTTTTTGTTTTTGTTTTAAAGCTCACCTGTTGGGTGTATATATGTTTAGAACTGTTCTATCTTTTAAAGCATTGACGTTTTATCATTACAAAATGTTTTTCTTATCCCTTACAGTATCCCTTTCCTTCAAGTATATTTTGATATTAATATAATCATTTCTGCTTTCTTAAGAGTAAGAGTTACATAGTAGAATATTTTCCATTCTTTTAACCTACTCGTATCCTTAATATGCAAAGTTTCTTGTAGACAGTGTATTAGATCTTGACTTTATTCAGTCCAATATTTGTCCTTTAATTTACATATTTAGACCTTTATTTAATGTAATTATCAATACTTTTCATTTCAGTATATCATCTTATTAACTATTCATCTTATCTATTTTTTGTACCTTTTTTTTGCTTTTTTATTACTTCCTGTAGATTTTTATTATTTTTAAGTATATCTTTTGTCTCTATTGACTAATTTGCTATATCTCTGTTGTATTTTTGTTTACTTTATAAACAATAAATAAATATTTAATTATATTACAAATACTTTTTAAGTGAATTAAAATATGCTATATTCATCCCATCTTTAACATTTCTAATATTCATTTTTTTTGGTAGAGATTAAAGTTTTTACTAGTATTATTTTCTTGGTGCTTTCTACTCCACCATCCTCCCAGAATCTTTTCTCATTCTCATTTTCAACTGGATATTGTATATCATGAATGTTATATTCAGATTTTATTGTCTTCCTTTCAAGAATATTGAAGTTTGCTTTAGAAAAGAGTTAAGTTACTTTTTTGGCCAACTTAACTCCTTTAGATATTTGTTTTTAAGCAGTATTAGCTTATGTTTATAATAGTATTTACTCTAGTTCTACCACTAAGACATGGCTCTTCATGGAGCTCTCCAAATTTTCCTGTTAACTCAAAGACATTTCTTCACTTGGCTGTCAGATAAAGGACATGGAAGACATAATTTTACCAATATATTTTCATAAGGATTACTGGAGACATTGTGGTAAAGATACTCTTGAAAAAAATTGTTTTACACAACAGTGAAAGTGTATTACACTAAAAGGAAACAAAATCTTAAAAGTTAATTTCCTATCTTTTAGCAACTTCTTTTCATATTGTCTATGTCTTATCCTCTTGTGATGTATTGTTGATGACTTATTCAGATTTATCTTTTAAGTCATAAATCCTTTGAATATGTTTGTTTTTAATTTTAAAAACTGTTATCAACTGAAGGGCGTCTGGGTGGCTCAGCTGGTTAAGTGTCTGACTTCAGCTCAGGTCATGATCTCACAGCTTGTGGGTTCAAGCCCTGTGTCAGGCTCTGTGCTGAAGGCTCAGAGCCTGGAGCCTGCCTGGATTCTGCTCCCTCTCTCTGTCCCTCCCCTCCTCATGCTCTGTCTCTCTCTCTCTCTCTCTCTCTCTCTCTCTCTATATATATATATATATATATATCAAAAATAAATAAACATTAAAAAAAAAACCTGTTATGAACTGAATAGTGTTTCTCCAAAATTCATACACTGAAGCCTTAACCTCCAATGTCACTGTATTTGGAGATATGGCCTTTAAGGAGGTAATTAAGGTTAAATGAGGTGATGAGGGTGGAGCCTTTATCTGATGTGACTCCTGTCCTTTTAAGAAGAACAAGAGAAACCAAAGCACCTATCTTCATGTGTACACACAGTGAAAAGGCCATGTGAGAACATAGTAACAAGGCTCTGTTAGCAATTTGGGGAGAGAAATTTCACCAGAAATCAACCCTACTGACACCTTAATCTTGGACTTCCCACTTCTAGAGCTGTGAGAAAACATTTTTTTGATGTTTAAGCCTCCTAGTCTGTGGAATTTTGTTATGATAGCCCGCGGAGACTAATAAAATATGTCTTTAGATTTTTACAGAAAAAAAATTTGGTACTTTTTCAAACCATTGTATTCTGATTTGACATTTCCCTATCTTTCACTCATAATTTCCAATTTAAAAAAATTTCTATGAATATACTAATCATTGTCTTAGCTCAGGCCATTATGACAAAAACCGTAGACTGGGTAGCCTAATAACCAATACTTATTTCTCACAGTTTTGGAGGCTGGAAAGTCCAAGATGAGGGCTCTGGGTGAAAGGCCACTTCCTGGCTTTCAGACAACCACCTTCCTTTTGTGTTCTCATGTGGGAGGGGAGAGGACACCCTGGTCTTTCTTCTCTTACAAGGACACTAATCCCTTCATGGGTTCTCATCCTTATGACCTCATTTAAACTTAATTACCTCCCCAAGGTCCCATTTCCAAATATCATAATATTGAAAGTTAGGGCCTCAACACATGAATTTTTAAGTGACACAAACATTCAGTCCATAATAACCACCCTCATTTTTATGGCCATTAGGATTTTTCCATTATTTCTGTTTCTTGATGTGAGATACGGTTCCTTTATCATCTTTCTCTGATAATGTTTCATTTCTTTGTGTAGTTTATTTTTATGAGTTAAACCTGTGAAAGTTCAGGGTTTTTTGGGGGGGGGGGTTGGTTAGGGAAGTTGTGTCTTGGGTTAGGAAGCATCTGTCCTGGGAGGTTTCACATTTCGTTTTGTTTTGTGTCTGGGCAGTATATGTCTATTGTGAATTTGGATCCCACAGAAGGATATATAGACAAACCATGAGGATTCTCTATTTTTTCTCATGTCTGTTTATATTCTTATGGCGACAAGAAGTTGAAAGGTATTTTTGTTTTTAATTGTTCTAGTTTTTGTTTCATGGATATGGTAGTTTTTCATAACTACCTGCTTGATATAACTAAATTGAAGCTCCTATAGTTTATTAGACATTTAGAATAAACCTCTCAGGTCTATATCTGGCTCTAGTACTCCATTGAACCATTTTGACTTCAGCTTTGAGTCACTACATTATTAAGATTTTGAGTTCAGTTTCTGAAAATTTGGGATTTACCTTTCTTTTGTGGTTACTTATTTAAATAGCTTTTGCTCTATTTTTTCCAATATTTCTAACTGTTTATTGGAGAGACTAGCCTTCTGTGTTAGCTCAGTCTCTGGCTCATAAATCTATTTAACCTCTTTAGGTCTATGTTTCTAGATCTGTAAAATGGAGATAATTACTCTTAACTTACTGGGTGTTTGTGAAAACAAATTAAATTAATGCATGTTAATGAGTTAGCATATTGCCTAGTAAATCATAAATATTCAGTATATATGCTTCATTAGTATTATAATTCTAAGCAATATGCATTTAAATTATGACATAAGAAGGTACCAAAACTCAGCATTTGAAGCAATTTGAAACTGCTCATTTCTTAAATTTTTCTAGTGAAAGATTGCTTAAGTAATTTTTCTTCATATCCAAAATGTAGAGAAAATTATGAGATAGATTAGTCTCTGTATTATTTATTTTTGATGAATTTCCCAATATATGTTAAATTTCCTACAAGTGCTATTATGTTTTGGGGTTACTGTTTGAGCTTTGCAATTTTGTACAAAGATTTCATGCATAAAAGACTTTGGTATTCTGTATTCTGCTAGAAGACTTTTTGAGCAGAGGTATTTTTCATTCTCTTTATACAACATTGATGTCTAATGAATGGATTTTAAAATCTTATAATTGTAAAAGAGAGGTTGTTAGGACTGAGGGCAGAGGATTTGTAATTCAGAACTTCTGATATTTTTTAATGATCCAGTTTAATGGTTCTAAAAATCTATATATACATATTATATTTCTTTTATTGATTAAAACAGTTCCAAATCATTTGAAGGATGAACACGGAAGCTCTGTGGAATCTTTATCCTTAGGGAAGTGTGGTCGGGTGCGAGAAGGTGAATATATTGAGTTAAATTAGTAAATAATTAAGAGTGGTTAAGACAACAATGTTCACACATTTTTAATTTAAACCCTGTTCAATCCTTTTAAAATGTATTTGAATCTGCAATTATTTAAGCGGTGAGGTATGCACTGAAGAGAAAGTAAAACTATAGATTTTAAGAATGTAGCTGGAGGTAATATATAAATCCAATTGATCAGTCTGGCAGAGAATTGATGCCACAATTTGTACCCACTGGCATTTTCTCTCTCTTACTCAACTGGCTTGAGAACATTATCAGAAAGTCAATATAATACGCCAATAGAGTGATATACTTTCAGTCATAAGTCCCTTGTTCAGATTAAAACTTAGTTGCTCACATTGTGGATAATAATGGACAGAGAGCCTGACTCCATCTCACTATGTGTCATCTAGAAAGGACTTGACTCAACTTCACTACAAGTCTCCATGTAGTTATCAATGATCTTAAGAGCCAGCCAAACCAGTAACAGAGGATGTCTGTCTCTTCAGAACAACAACAAAAAAAGACAGAGAGGGAAAGATCTTATGTACCCAGCACTGAAGTCTGGCTTCAGACCTCTCTCAAGCAGCCTCCTGTCTCCGACTGCCTTTCCTGATGTTCTGATTAAGTTACCTTTAAAATTCACTCTTGATTTCAATGCTTGATTCTTTTTCTCTTTTAATTTATTAATGTGTTTACCACCTCAGCATTATCTTTACAGCTCATTCCTTTCCAATCTTGCTCATTCCTGAAAAACTATTAGGAGACTTTTACTTTCTTTCATTTGTTGTAGAAGAATTTAAGTTTGAAAGTTTTTATGTCACATAGCTTTCTATTCTCTAACAGCACAAAACTATGAGAAGGCCTCTACAGCGTATTTTTTGTCCTCAGTAAATGTGTTCGAGTTATTGGCAGCTTTAACAGAGTAAGCATATGTTGATCATTATATCATCAGAACTTTTGATTCCATATATTGTTGTACAGCACATTCCATACATGTCCCATCTAAGCTTGGCTAAGACAATATCCTACAATCTGTACTGCTTACCATATCTGCCTAAAGTGAGGATGGCGATCATTTCTGCAATAGACTGTTACTGTTGAGGCACAACTAGTCCAGATATTTATCAGTAATCATTCTTACAAGATTTCTTTAATTTGGGGCATGAGAAAGGCCAGACAGCTTAATTATAGAATGGAAATTCTATACTGCATATTTTGTAATTAAGTCATTTGCATAGTCATTCATTCATTTGTACACTTCATTTGAAAATATGTGCTGAATGTCTACTATGGACCTAGGTACTACACTAGGTGCTGGCATATAGTTGGGGGATGGATACAAAGTTGGTATTCCAACATGAGATCTATATCCTAGCATGGAATACAATCAATTAGCAAGCATACATCAGTATATGTCAGATGAAGGTGAATGCTGGGGAGAATAAGATGGTAAGGGGGAAAGATCTTGTATGTTCTAAGAAGGGCTAAGGATATGGGATGGTCATGAAAGACTTCCCTAATTAGGTGATATTTGAGCAAAGACCTGAAGGAAGTAAAAAAGCAAACTGTGTTAACATGTGGGAAAACAGCATTAACGGCAGAAAGAAAAGCAGCTACAAGTCTCTGACACTGAGGCATGCTGGCAAGAAGCATGGACATTAGCATGCCTGGAGCAGAGTGAACAAAGGGAAAGGTCTTAGGTTGCATTCCTCCGAGCTGCAGATTGATGTGCCAGTGATTTGTAAAGAAATTGATGAGGGAGGGGAAAGTAAAAAAGCTGAATATGAATGCAATCTCAAGTGAAATCCTCACCTCAACAAATTCCTCTGGGTGTTCTGGAGTATAAGTTACCTTCACAGAATTACCACCTTGAGGTAAGAGAACTGGGCTTTTATGTGTCTACACTAGTCAGTTGTTGGCTGTGGGCAGCCCTCAGCAGACTTATCAGTGCCTCTGGGCCAGACAGGTTCTACTGCTCAAGATAGTCTCCTGAAAAAGGCTGCAGGTGCCAGGCATGCAGAAGTTATGGGAATGGGTACATAGAACCAGAAATATCCCAGGACATCAAAGAGAACATGGGATCAGAACACTTACCAATATTCAGCCTCCCCTGCATTGTGATATAGCCCTGTAACCGAAATGTAGCAAATGAAATACAGAACTCGAGTCCTTAAATGACCGTGGGAAGAATTCAACCTATATATTTTCAAAACCAGTTTGCACTGTGACATTAATGATAAATAACATAATATTTATATATTTATAATATAGAATTATAATTTATAATATTTATAAATCTTTATAAAACTTTTATTATTTTGGACATTATACCTATTGGCAAGGGTTAGTTTGCCATATCAGTTAGCAAGTTTTTCTTTAAGATATTTATGTTTTAAATAGATTTTTCTGCCTGTGATGAAAATAAAAGACCTTAGGGGGATAAGTGATAAATCAGTGACACCAGTTAGGAGGGTACTGCAATGGTTTTGGAAAGACAGCAGGCCTTGCTTAGTATGGATTTCAAAATTCTCTATTTTTGTTCAGTCTAAGTGTGCCTCTCTTTGTCTCTCTCCCTCTTCCTCTCTTTCTCTCCCTCTCTCTCCCTTCCCTGAGTGCCTCTTCCCATCTTTGTTAATCCTCTTATGAAACATAATTATTCAAATTAGGTAATTTTTTATTATCTGTCTACATCTTAATGTCCATATCTTATATGAGTATTTATTAACTGTTGAAAGACATTGTTTCTGGTTACTGTGCCTTTTTCCCCCTCATCTCTCCCCTTGTTAATATTTTCCACATATGCAAGATGGTGGGATACATTTTGGGTTGCTCCTTTTTGGGGAAAATTGACTTCTGTCTTTGGTCCAAGCAAAAGATCTTTTTTTTTTTTTCTAATTTATTGATTTATTTTGAGAGAGATGGAGAGAGAGATGAAGAGGGAGAGATAGAGAGAGATGGAGAGGGAGAGATGGGGAGAGAGAGAGAGACAGAGAGAGAGACAGAGAGAAAGAGAGAAAGAAGGAGAGAATGAGAATCTCAAGTAGTTTCTGCACTGATAGTGCAGTGCCTGATGTGGGGCTTGAACTCACAAACCACGAGATTATGACCTGAGCCAAAATCAAGAGGTGAATGCTTAACTGACTGAGCCACCCGGGTGCCCCCAAAAGATTTCTTCCTTAGCAGCACATGTTCACTACAGTCCAAAATAAAAAAGCACTGACTTGGATAAACAAGAAAAACATGTACCCATACACATCAATATAAACATAGAATAAATAGAAAAAATATGTTTAGAAAATATTTATTTTCCCTGTCTATATCAAGAATAAAAAATCAAGATAACTTTTATCATTATGATTTCTGCTGATTCCTTACTGAAGCAATGTACTATATCTTTTTTTACTACCTTTGTGTAAATTATCTTACTGAAAGAGTAGAAGACAAACATTCCTTTTTTATTTTGGTTTTCCATTTTTTTCTTCTCTGATTTTCTATTGGAAAGTAAATGTAAGAGTAAAATACATGTATGCCTCTGAGTATATATGTGAGATGTTTAGACATTAAATCTGTAGCAAATGGTGTGTAACCTCTAGCGGTGAATATGCTGTGTGTAATTGTCAGTGTATCAGATTTATTTCTTATGGAATAAGCAAAATTCATACTTTGCCTTTATAAATTTTAAGGGAGAAAAAACAGATTTTGTGTAAAAATCCACGAGTATAAACTGAACATACATCTGCAGGTTTGTACATAAGTATTTAAATATTTGTATTTGTAAGTGTTTGTACATAAGGTTTTGTACGTAAGTTTGTACATAAGTATTTAATAAGGATCTTTCTAGATATTCCTGTTGAAACCCAGTCTCTCTGCACAAAGAGATATGCTACATTATTAGAGATGTATATTCCTGTTTACTTTATTGGGTTTTGAGTGACATGATGTATGCAGAGTTGACTCAATACCTTATACATGGAAAAGGAAAATAGTTATAAAGAGCTGCCAATATTTCAGCGGGTTGTAGTGGTACGTACAATATTTTTCAAAAAGTGAACACATGTGTAAGAAAGCATCAATGAGAGAGAACATACTTCTGGGTCACAAGAAAATTAATTCTGCCAGTGTTTCTATAGAAAAGCAAATGGATTACCACTAAAAAATATTTTGTAGCTTTCTACAGTTATATTATATCTCAGTTCTGCTTCTGGGATCATTTTAGTTTCCAGAGTAAACGACTGGGTAAATTTTACTAGATTTATATTATAGTTACCACTATGAGGATTGTTGCTTTGTGTTTGACGTTAAGAAAGGGGCATTGCCCTCAAAAAGGGGCACCTGGGTGGCTCAGTCGGTTGAGTGTCTGACTCTTGATCTCACCTCAGGTCATGATCTCACGGTTCATGAGTTTGAGCCCCAAGTCAGGCTCTGTGCTGACAGTGTGGAGTCTCCTTGGGATTTTCGGTCTCTCCCTCTCTCCCCCTGCCCCTCACCTGCTCATAAGCGCACACTCTCTCAAAATAAAGAAATCAACTTAAAAAAAAAAAAAAAAGTAACTCTAAACATACACTATGACTGCACCAGTGGTTCAGTTTTCTCTCCCATTGTCCTACCACTTTATCTAGATTCTGTCCTACACAAAGAACATTTCTAGGACCAGGACTCAGACTTGGAAAACTTGAATGGGGAGAGTAGTCAGAAAAGCTCTGAAAGATGAGTGTATCTTTAATAGGGCACTTTGAGATGGCTGCATGTATGGAGGAATGGGCAGACGGAGGACAGTATAATGGCAGCTAAAGTCTATGTAGTTAGTGAAAAAGAGAAATGGAGCATAGTAATAAAATGAGTGGTTTTTTTTTTTTTTTTTTTTATGCCCCTGTTGGAGAGGGAATATACAAAAAGAAATTTTGTTATAGAGAAACCTGGTTTAACAAATACCTGTGTGATGATTTGATTGTGTTTTAGCTTAAGTTCTCTGTAAGCAGAGTATGATTTATTTCCAGGTAGTATTTGGAAGGTAATTACAAACAACAGGGTAGATGTAAGAAAAGAGAAAGGGAAGAAAAGATGGGCCATTGAGACCTTGCTAAGAAGATTATAGAATATCCTTTAGAATTGTCCGTCCAAAAGCCAGAATGGAGAGATGATTATTAATCAACTTAAGTTTGCCATTCTTTTAAGAGTCATCTTTTAATTCTCCTTCCACTTCTAAGCTACTCATGTGTAGATAAAGAGACTTGGGTGCAGAAAGCTAAGATGCCAACAGTTGAGGCAAAACATTGTCAGTGAAAAGTGAATTAAAAACTGCACAGGAATGTCCAGGCTTAGCTGGAATCAGAGGTGAAACCAAGATGAGGGCCAGAGCACTAGATACATCTAATACAGATGCTGATGACAGTGACTTATTGGTGATGGGTACCTAGGGTTCAAGACACTTGAGGCTGTTATTCAACTTCTCAGAACCTGTGGCAAATTTCTTATATATCTTCTGGGACTTTACACAAAGTAACTCTTTGGTGGCAGATGAATGAATCTGACCACGAATTTGCTTCTGTATAAATTCTATCAGGGGTTAGAAATAGGCAAATGATTGCTTTGTGAAAATGACTCACTTAATGTTTTCTTTCAAGTTAATCTTGAAGGGAAGTTTGTTTATTTTTGAAGGATGTTTTCTTAAATACTCCTATCTCAAGTTTCCTAAATTTAAGGCCTGTGAATAAAGCTGCTGACATTTTGTGAGAATGAAATGACTGACTTCTGAACATTTTATAAAGCAACTATTTTCACCATCTTTTTGATATATTGCTATTTAACTATAAGATTGAAAATCTCAGAATAATCTCACGCCTGGGAGATTCCCATAAGAAGTTACATATTCGCTATGTTTTCAGTAGGCTACCTTGACCTTTCATGTTTCAAACTGCAGCCCTTTTCTATCATTAGATTTTACAGTTTTCGAAAATCTAGAGAGAAGGGGTTTCCTTTCTCATCCTCTCTTATGTTGCCTCTGGGCTGAGGAAGAAAGTAAGTAAAACAAAAGATTTTTGTCTGCCTTGAACCCAAAAGAAGTTCACATGAAAGCCTCAAGTGCAATGACCTTAATGACTGTTGCTCTTTTAAAATAACTGTATGTTTAATAGTTCATAGAATATTTAGTTCACCTGGGAAAATTGGAAACTTCAGACAGAAGACCTATGTCTGTAGGGAAGCAGCATTCCAGAGGGGATCACTCTTTTGTGCCTAAGGTTTAAGTGGATAGCAAGGGTGAAACGCAGTGTTCAACAATAAAGTCTACTTCCTCTAACTTGTCCATGTCAACCTGAAGAAAATGAATAACTGACAATGAATAGTTTTCTCATGAATTAGTATGTCCAAGTTATTGCAAACATAGTTAGCAAATATATTAAAACTAATAAAAGATGGTTATTTATACAACATTTTAGACAAACTGAGACAATGAATATTGACCATGTTATTATATTAGCACAATGTTGTGTGTGTGTGTTTGTGTGTATACACATATAGGAGTCAACTAATGCCAGCTCCAAAAGCCTATGGGTAAATTCTCAGGAATTTTGTGAACTGATTGTTAAGCACAGTCATAATTAAAAATTAAATTATATCAGGTTATAATTAAATGAATTATATTAAAAACAGAGGTGATTACAAATATTCAAAACTCATGCCTCCTAAGTATTTTTCTACATTTTACTATCATCTATGCTCTGAAAGTTATTTTATTTTATCTGTATGTAGGGAAAACTGTGTACATAATGGTATCTCCCCTCCTAATTCCACTGTCAGTAATGTCAAGTTGGTGGCTTAAACTGTGCATGGTGAGTGTACCTTTACATGAAAATGGACAAATGTTGCAAATCAAAGCTTGTTTCTGTTTTATTGATGGATTAATCTGAAGAAAGTGTCAGAGAAAATGTTAATAATGCAGATTAACCTTAAAAATGTTTTGTGTCTGTTGCCATTACTTTGTCAACAACACAAAAATTTGAGGAAGTAATCTTCCAGCAGTTGAAACTATTATTTGGTTTAACAAACAAGTTGCTCCAACCATTGACAAAAAGTTGAGTTCTCCTTATGTCTTTGTTGTTTCATTTTTGTCTTGTTCAGTATTGTAAATGATGAAATCAACCAACGTTCATCAATCCAACTATAGGTTAGTTGGGGATACAGAAATTTAAAAAACAATTGATGAAAGCATTCTGTGAGGATCAATTGGCTGTATGGAATTTAATATAAAATATTGCATATTTTATTGCTATTTATAATTGCTTAATACCAGTAAAATTTATAATAAACACACCACATATATGTACATATAGATATATAGGGATAGATACAGGTAGGTATATAGATGTAAATGCATTTATTTTTTTCTGGAAAGTTGGTTGTTAAACATTCACCAGAACAGTTTTGTATAAATATATGGTTTTAATAACCAAATACATTTTACATAATTCTTAAAAATAACCAGTTTCTTCAGAACCTTGGGAAAAATTTTTTTCTTTATACATTAAAACTAGGACATAAAAAAAAGTTTACAAATATTTATTGAGATGAAGCTCATAATTTGAACAGTGACAGAATAATATTATGTGCAAGATTTGTAGCGCCCACACCAGGATAGCTACATAGATTCTTACCTGAAAAGATCTCCTTTTATTAAATTTATAGATAATATGGGATTGATGTTTATTTTCTTTCTTTTTAAGTATTGTAATGTTACAAAGTGTTACAATATAAAGGAAAAAAATGCCACAAACAGAATATAAAGTTATAAATGAATAACTACATAGTAATTCATAGTACCAAAGAAGAGTGTATTTTCATACTGAGATATGCTAATTACATATAAGCAAGTTCTTTAATTTATTCTACAGTATACAGAATAACAAATACTTTTCAATATTAGTTTCCTTGGCAATAGGATTTGAACTGTTTAAAATTTTCTAGTAAAGAGGAAAATAGAGTTGACCACTGAATGGCATGTGGGTAAGGGGTGCCAACTTCCCCATATAGTCAAAAATCCACCTGTAGCTTTTGATTCCCCCCGAACTTAACTACTCATAGCCTACTGTTGACCAGAAGCCTTACCAATAACACAAAAAGTCAATTAACACACATTTTGTGTGTTAATATATATATATATATATATATATATATATACACACATACTGTGTTCTTACAATTAAATACGCATCAGAAAAAAAGTTATTGAGCATATTATAAGAGATGAACAGATAAAGAATATGTGTTATATATACAAAACATAATATTATTCAGACATAAAAAGGAATGAAATCTTGCGATTTGCAACAACATGGATGGAGCTAGAGAACATAATGCTAAGCAAAATAAATCAGTCAGAGAAAGTCAAATTCCATATGATTTCAATCATGTGGAGTTTAAGAAACAAAACAAATGACCAAAGGGAAAAAAAGACAGAAAGGGAGGTAAATCAAGAAACAGACTCTTGATTATAGAAAATAAACAGATAGTTACCAGAAGGGAGGCGGATGGGGTGATGCATGGAATAAGTGAAGGAGATTAAGGTATATTTATCATGATGAGCACTGAGTAATCTATAAATAACGGTTGAATCACTCACTATATTGTATACCTGAAACTAATATAATACCATATTAAAATAAAAAGACTTAATAAAAAAGGAAATACTTAAAGAATATCATAAGAGAAAATGCATAAACAGTACTGTTCTGTATTTATATATAAAAAAAATCTATGTGTAATTGGACTCATGCAGTTCAAACCTGTGTTGTTCAAGGGTCAACTATATCTGAATATTTTCTAAGTTACATTTTCTGGCACATTTTATTTATCAATACTTATAAATTATAATAAAATCAAGGCCCTATTTATAATGAGTGTCAGTTCATTTATAATCGCTTTTCCAAGCTAGACATTTTGACCAGAATATTCACTGGACACTCATTTCTTTCCACACCAACTTCAGTTTTCTCACTTCTTTAAAAGCTAGAGAAAACCCTATGCTTTCTTTGCTCTTTCCTGGATGATCCTGAACCACTCACCAGGCCTCCAATATAAATCCTCATCCTTTGAAGACTTGTGGGTTATTAACTATACTTCCACATGTATCTATTATTTATTGTACCATTGATTTCACACTCTTAGTATTTGAACATGGTGAAGACAGGGTTTACATATAATACTTTTAAGCTAATGATATACTTCAAAAGTGTAGAAAATACTACATCCATTTTTGTGTCTACAACACAAATCCTTTTCTTTCACTTCGTTTTTCTCGCCCATTGTCCTTTTTCCACCTTACCAAACGAAACACAATAGGTAAGATTAAACCATGTATTTATCCCCACCCCATCCTATTTTCCAATACTTCTTTTTTCTCCCTCTCTTTTGAGTAGAAGCCACTACCTTAGTTTCATATTGTTACCACCTGTGTTTTAAAATTATGTAAATAGTACATAGTTCTGCCTCTGATTTTTTACTCATCATTTTGTCTTCAAAATTCATCTTGTTAACTAAAGTATACCTAATTCATTCATTTTTTGCTGAATACATTGTACTCAATCATATGATATAGTATTCCTCTATGTTTCTACATTGTCAGTTTTATTTTTTCACTCTTAAAACAGTGAATATTCTTACACATGATAAGATTTTTTAATAGACTACATATCTAGCAACGTGCTTTCTGAGGTTTAGGTTTTTTATATGTTCTTAACTTTAATAAATATCACAATAAAAAGATCTCCAGGACATATCAACTCACTTTAGTAAGAGGTTTCCAGTTTTCTCTCATCTCTACAGTCACTTGATAACAAGAAACTTTTAAATTTGCCAATCAAATGTATGTTTAGTCTTTATTGTTTCAATTTGCATTTTCTTGATAAACAGTAAATTTGCCAATATCTTCATATTTTTATGAACCACTCATGTTCACCCACAATAACGAATTGCCACACCAAACCTATTGATCGTGAGGCAATTGTGTACTTTTTCCTTTCTTACTAGTTCACACTGGGTACTAGTCTTTTGTGAATTATGTGCTTTATAAATACATCCAGGGTGTGGTTATATACTGTGGTTCACAGTATCTTTTGTTATATAGAAATTTTAAATTTTATATATTGACTCTTCCCTTTGTGAATTAACCAACAAAAACAGAGGATGAGCAATCCCAATGCCAAAAATATATTTTTCTTTAAAATTTTTTCTATTCTTTGTTTTGCATTCCACATTCAGATCTCTAATATATTTGCAATTTATTTTTCAATTGCTTGAATTAGGAAATCTAATTTATTTGTTTATTTTTCATAGAGACAGCAATTTGTTCAAGAGTCTTTTTCTCTTTCTTGATAGCACCCTCTAAATTACACCAGTTTCTATATATTTATGTAACTATCTTTAAGGACTCTGTTAGTTTTCATGAGTCTGTCTATTCTTTCCCCTTTTTCTGGTCATTATTTTAAATTTCTTTAGAATTATAATAACTTGATATCAACTAAAGTTATTTTTCACTTCTTTTTCTTATTTTTCAAGATGCTCTTTACTATTCACTCAGGTGAATTTCATAAGTTTTCATGTTATGGAAATCCTTGCTGGAATTTTGACTGTATTTTTATTTGAGTTTAAAGATAAATTTTGTGAGAATTGATATTTTCTGATATCAAACCCTCTTTATACATTATACTGTAGTGTAGTATAACTCCTCATTTATTTAGCTATTGTTGTTATAATAGCTGTCTATAGTATTGAATAACATTTGTGTTTTTCTTCATACAATTCTTGAACTTCATTTGTCAGATTTATTCTTTGATAACATTTAAATTCCTTGGAGGGGACCGTTTTTTAAATTATGATTGCATTCACTACTTTATCAATGCTTTCTGTGTAATGGTGTTATTGATTCATTCATTTCCATTTCACATCTTGCAGTCTTGCTGAACTCTCTTACTAGTTCTAATTATGTCTTTAACTTTTCTTTAATTTTCTACAGAAACAACTTTATTTTCTCTGACAAATAACTGTTTTTCTTCCTTTTCAAGTCTTATGCCTCATTTTATTTTCTTGTCTTATGGTATTGAATAAATCTTCCATTGAACATCAGAAGTAAAGGTCTTTCATTTTTTTCATATATTTATTCTTCATATTTCATACATCACTGAATACAAAATTAACTTTTTCCGTGTACAAGGGCTATGGGTATGTCATAACAGCTTTGAAAGGAAGCAGGTATGAAAAACTTTTCTTTCTGTGCAATCTTTCTACAAAGGAAAGCATTTAGTATATTTAGATTAGATTGTTTAAAACTGTAAATTATTGATTCATGTCTTGATTTTACATCATTCTGAGTTTTCTGGTAGAAGGAATTTTAAAACTTTTCTTTGTTATATTCTTTCTGGGCAATCCCACTGTAGTAGTTGACTTCCTTTCATGTATCATGTATGTTTGAATAGCCGTAGCCTGACCATCAAGTTCGTGCTGTCCCTCCAAAGGTACTTAATAGGAAATACCACTCTTTGTGGTAACTGCACTGTAACATAGGCATCAGTGAAAGTAGCAACTATTGCTTCTGCCAACTTATTTCTTTTGTTGTATTTAGTGATGGGTTTAATTGAGCCTACTCAGTGACCTATGTCTGCAATGCCCACTACATGCAGTTTATTAACAAACCATGCAATCATAATAAAATGATGTTATTTTTACTTAGCATGTTTGCATTTTAATCTGGAATTAATTCAAGTAAGACTAAGTATATTTAAATAATGTAGAGATATTATCTAGAGTTACAGAAATAGTCCATAGATTTTTGCAGTTTACCTGAAATATTAGATAAAAAAACAAAGATCACATGCTTTTATTATATTAATAGAGATTTGAAGATACACAATTTGACCTGGTTTGAGATTGGGGTTATTTCAGAAGAAAGGAAAACCATTATTCCATTTCTTTATGTGGTGATGTAGTACTTTAGTACTTTTTCCTTCTTCTTCATCCTCACTTCTTCTGCCTTTGTTGTCTGAAAAACAATTCTCTTTTGGACTCTCCTTGATAGAGTATAAGTTTGAATATAGTAGCTGAGTACAGGAGCCCACAAAGGTAAAAGTGCCTAGAGTCCACAAGTTGTATTGTGGCCCTAGTTATGGATGAGTACATTGCTATGGGTGAGATATTTTCATTTCTGCTACTAAGCACACTAAATTTGGTGCTGCTGATTAGGAAAAACTGATTAAGTTGCAGACATTTCATAGAATCTGTTTCTCAAGATCAATAGACTCCTTCCTCTTAAGTTTTTTTTTAATTGAAATGAATGTACTCCTGCCATCAGGTGCATAGTAACAGTATTTAATACCTCTGAATCAGGATTTGGCAAACTATGGTCTGTAGGCCAAATCTGTTTTTTATTTGTTTGATTGTATTTATTAAAGTATAATTAACGTACAGTGTTATATTAGTTTTCAGCTGTATAACATTGATTCAACAATTCCACGCATTACCCAGTACTCACCATGATAAGTGTAATCACCATCTGTCATATGTTACTGCAGTATTATTAACTATATTCCCTATGCTGTACTTTTCATCTCCATGACTTGTCTATTTTATAACTGGAAGTTTGTACCTTTTAACCTCCTTCACCTATTTAACTATCTCCCCACCACCACCTCTCTGGCAACTACTAATTTGTTCTCTGTATTTAAGAGTCTGTTTTCTGTTTGGTTGTTTTGTGTTTTAGATTCCACATATGAATGATATTACATGGTATTTGTCTTTCTCAGTGTGACTTATTTCACCTAGAATGATACCCTCTAGGTCTACCTAGCATAATACCCTCTAAGTCCATCTGTGTTGTTGCAAATGGTAAGATCTTATGCTTTTTTATGGCAGAGTAATATTCTCCTGTGTGTGTGTGTGTGTGTGTGTGTGTGTGTGTGTGTGTGTATACATGCCGCATCTTTTTCTAAAAAAATGTTTATTTATTTTGAGAGAGGGAGAGAGGAACAGAGTGCAGGCACATGAGCAGGGAAGGGGCAGAGAAACGGGGAGAGAGAGAATCCAAAATACGCTCTGCACTGTCAGCATGAAGCCTAATGGGGGCTCAAGGTCATGAACCGTGAGATCATGACCTGAGCCCAAATCAAGAGTTGGCTGCTTAACTGACTGAGCCACCCAGGTGCCCCAATATCACATCCTTTGTTATCCATCCATCATTGGAACTTGGGTTGCTTCCATGGCTTGACTATTGTAAATAACACTGCAATAAACATAGGGGCGCATGCATCTTTTCAACTTAAGTGTTTTTATTTTCTTTGGGTAAATACCCACCAGTGGAATTATTGGATCATATGGTGTTTCTATTTTTAATTTTTTGACGATCCTCCATACTATGGAAAACAGTGACTGTACCAATTTGCATTCCCATCAAGATTGTACAAGTATTTCTTTTTCTCTACATCCTTGCCAACACTTGTTATTTCTTGTGTTTTTGATTGTAGGCATTCTAGCAGCTGTTAGGTGATATCTCATTGTGGTTTTGATTTTTATTTCCCTGATGATTAGTGAGGTTGAGCATCTTTTCAGTGTCTGTTGGCCATTTATATGTCTTCTTGGAAAAATGCCTATTCAGGTCCTCTGCCCATTTTTTAATTAGATCTTTTTTTGGGTGTTGAGCTGTATAAGTTCTTTATATATTTTGAATATAAGCCCCTTATTGCATGTATCATTTACAGTATCTTCCTTTATTCTGTAGGTTGCTTTGTCATTTTATTGATGGATTCCTTCACTGTGCAAAAGCTTTTTTTTTTTGTTTAGTCCCAGTAGTTTATTTTTGCTTTTATTTCCCTTGCCTCAGGAGACATCTAGAAAAAATGGTGCTGTGGCTGATGTCATAGAAATTATTGCCTATGCTATCTTCTAGAATATTTATGGTTTCAGGTCTCACATTAGGTCTTTAATCCATTTTGAGTTTATTTACATGTATATTGTATGAAAATGGCCAAATTTCATTCTTTTGCATGTTCCTGTCTAGTTTTCCCAGCCACATTTATTGAAAAGATGGTCTCTTCTCCATTATATAATCTTATATCCTTATTGTTTATTAATTGACCATATACATCAATACATGTCATATATGGCTTTATTTCTAGGCTTGCTGTTCTGTTTTTTTGATCTTTATGTCTGTTTTTTTGTGACAGTACCATACTGTTTTGATTACTACAGCTTTGTAGTGTATCTTGAAATCTGGGATTGTAATACCATCACCTTTGTTTTTCTTTCTCAAGATTACTTTGGCTATATGGGATCTTTTGTGGTTTCTTACAAATTGTGGTATTATTTGTTCTATTTCTGTTAAACATGCTATGGGTATTTTGATAGGGATTATATTAAATCCGTAGATAGCTTTAGGTGGTATGGACATTTGAACAATATAATTTTTTCAAATTTATGAGCATGGAATATACATTTATTTATGGTTTCTTAATTTTCTTTCATCGTGTTTATAGTTTTCAGAGTACTGGTCTTTTCACTTCCCTTGGTTAAATTTATTCCTATATATTTTATTCTTTTTGCAATTATAAGTAGATTTATTTTAAATTTATCTTTCTGCTTTGTTGTTAATGTATAGAAATGCAATAGATTGCTACATGTTAATTTTGAATCCTGCAACTTCACTGAATTCATTTATTAGTTCTAACAGGTTTTTCATGGAGTCTATGGTGTTCTGTATACAGTATCATGTCATTTGCAAGTAGTGATAATTTTACTTCTTCCTTACCAACTTAGGTGCCTTTTATTTCTTTTTGTTATCTAATTGCTGAAGCTAGGACTTCCAGTACTATGTTGAATAAAAGTGGTGAGAGTAGAAATCCTTGTCTTGTTCTTGATCTTAGAAGAAAAACTCTCATTTTTTTCCCCATTGAGTATGACGTTAGCTGTGGGTTTTTCATATATGGCCTTTATTATGTTGACGTATGTTCCTTCTAAACCCACTGTGGTGAGAGTTTTTACCATGAATGGATGTTGTATCTTGTCAAATGCTTTTTCTGCATCTATTGAGATGATCATATGGTTTTTATTCTTTCTCTTGTTAATGTGATATGTCCAAATCTGTTTTAGTAAATGAGTTTTATTGGAATAGAGTGGCAATTACCCTTTTATATGTTGTCTATGGCCGCTTTGGAGCTACAACAGCCGAGCTGAGTAGATGAAACAGAGATCTTATGGTCTACAATGCCCAAAATACCTACTGTCTGACTCTTTAGAGAAATCGTTTACTGACAGCTGGTCCAAAGCAGGGATGACAAGCTAACAAAAAATCAATTGACTATCTCTAATACAGTGATTAATTATTAATGTCTGTGATGGGTGAAACACTAGGAAGTAGGTACATTTGTACAGATATTTGTCACGTTTAGCCTAAAAAAACCAAAAAACCAAAAAACCAAACAACAAAAAAATAGCCTTTCCTTAATAATCATTAATGGAATCAGTGAGGCTAAATTATTTTTCATTTCTTTAAATCTTTTTTTTTTTTTCAACGTTTATTTATTTTTGGGACAGAGAGAGACAGAGCATGAACGGGGGAGGGGCAGAGAGAGAGGGAGATGCAGAATCCAAAGCAGGCTCCAGGCTCTGAGCCATCAGCCCAGAGCCCGACGCAGGGCTCGAACTCACGGACCGCGAGATCGTGACCTGGCTGAAGTCGGACGCTTAACCGACTGCGCCACCCAGGCGCCCCTGTTTAAATCTTTTTAAATAGCGAGGCATAATCACAAATTTTAATATAATGTGATCAAAACAAAAATTGTCACCATAAACAGATTCAATTTGTTGCCTTTCTCATGATTTTTCAACTATAATGAGGCATAGAATTTTTCTTTTTTATTCTTCTAAACTTTAAGGAAAACATCTTTCTAGTTAATCTTTATAAAGATAGGGCTTTATGAGTTAAAAAGTGAAATGTTTCTTTCCCTATTGTGTCTGTCAGCTATCTTAATCTCTTTACCCCCTCCTCCCATCCCAGAGGTAGACCTCAGTAGAAAAGTGACAAACATGAAACAGTGAGATCTATAATACATTTAAACATCTTACTTTGACTCTTTAAAAGCAGCTAGCACACCCAGATAATCCTGTACTCAGAATGTACACAAAAACCTGGCAGCATTAGACCAGAACAGAAACCCTCATTCCTCTGTTAAAGATCTCCTGATAGTTTTCTTTCAACTTTTTTTTTTTCCCTCCATGTCATTGCTTCTGTAGCTCTCCTTTAGCATGTCTTACCTATTGACTTATGGGAGGTAGGTACCCTATCTTAGTACAGTTTTGATACTTGCTTTCTAGTCCCCTAAAGGTAGACTACAGTTGAAAGGCACTTCTGTTCCTTTTCTAACCCAATAAACTAACCTGGACAGATTTCCATTTGTTCTTCCCATCTGTAAACTGTTCATAAACAGACTGGCAGTCAGGAAACCTGGATTTGAGAACAGGCTGTAGCTGTATTATTAATTCTTCATGTGATCCTGACAGTTCTCTGAAATTAAGTTTTCGTTCTTTAACAATGAGATTGGCTTAGGTAATGCAATTCTTTTAGCCCTAAGTCTACCCTTGCTTTGAATAATTCTCTTTAGACCTCTGTTTTTATAAACAAGCAGTTCTTGATGGAGATGCCAACCCACAGAAGTGTGTGCTGTTGCCAAAGGCACACACTTCATGTCTTTAGGGCTCACCGCCCCTGTCAACCTTGGTTTTCACTTTAACCTCACTTCCATCTCCCTCCCTCCCTTCCTTCTTTTTTCCCTTTCTTGCTTATGTCCTTCTTCCTATGAAACACACTTTCCGTCAGATGTTACTTGAGAGCTGCATCTCACTGGATACTTTATTAATCACTTCTAACTCAGATTCGTAAACCTTGCATTTTAAGGGGTTTAGATTATAGAACTGACCAGCTATATAAGGACATAACTTTTGACAATACTCTTAAACAAAAGAATAAAAAATGTTTTTGAGTAAAATTGAAACATTTGTTAGATTACTTATTCATTATAAAAAGCATTATATTGCCAGATATGTCTGCATAAATGGAGGCTTTGTATTTTTAGAGACACTGTGTTTTTTTCTATTTACTGGTCAGTTATTAGAGTAGGGTTAGTACATGGGTTTAGGTGTGATTCCACACCGCTTTGCAGTCTATCAGGAAAGGCTTTGTGGTACATTGGAAATATGTTCAAGGAATGTCATCTCAACACTTCAAGGGGTTTTTCTTTAATAAAAAGGGCAATAGGGATCAAACCAATCCACTGAATTTGCATGTTTTCCCCTCACACTGCTGAAAACATCTTTTCAAACCAGCTTCAAACTAGAGCAATTAGGTGGGTAATTGCCCTAGTGTGAACTTAGCCTTAAAAGCTTATTCTATGAAACTAGAGTAATTAGACTTACTTCTTCAGTCTTTTTTTTCTTCACCTCATTGTTCTCATGCATTAGGCTAATGTTGCTGTGCTTGGGTTCACTTCAATGCAAAGGAATGGAGGCTGGGGATGGAGAAATAGAAAAGCTTAAATGGATAGGAAACCCAGCAAACAAAACCAAAACCCAGCCTGTGACAGCAATCATGAAAAACGTTTGCATTCTAATAAGGCTTGTTAAACAGCATTTTAATTAATCTGAAATTTGCAACATACCTGCTTGTCACTATCCTTTGTAATGACTAGTTTATGTTCCGAAAATAGATATACAAAATACCTCATGTTTTGCCAGATTATTTAGCAATGCTTTCCTATATCAAATTAATCTTAGTTGCTAACAGGATAACAGTTTTAGTTGTTTTTTCTTCGCTTTATCATGTTACAATCATTATCCAAAGGGAACATACCAGGTCAAGTGTTAACAATATGTGCATTGCAAAAATAAAAGTTAAGATTTGCCATCTGTTCAAAACTGATACTGTTACATTAGATATACTTTTTGAAAAGTCCCTTTAATCCTAATACATTTTGATTTGTTTCAATTTTTAAAAGCTACAGATACATTTTTGTGAAACAAAAGTAAAATACACAATTAAGTGGTGATCAGAATTAAAATATTGTAGGGCAGTACAGTGTACCTTTATGTCCGTATTTGAAATACGTACATTTAAGTGTAATTTCTTTTGATGTGTTTCATGGATGGATGTAAATTTAGAATTGTGGTTTGCATGTGTAATGTAATACTTACTAAATATTTGTTTAGTTCAGTAGATTGTAAGATTAAATCCTGCAATATTGTTTTCACGTTTATATTCAAAGTGTTGATTAGAAGTGCAGATTGGGCCCCAAGTCTCAGGCAATTACCCCATAGGCTTCCACCCTCCTCCATATTCTAGGTGACATGTAGTGACTTCTTGAGATTTTGTGATTTGCTGCCCCAATTGCCTAACGTATGGGTAAATGTAACTAGGTCATCTACATATATAACTGGGCTCACCTTTTCTGCTCAGGTCTACGCATTGCTCTTTGGTTGTCCACTCCTTTTGCAGTGTTGCCTTTGTTGTTCACCTGCATAAATTTTCCCCTTAGCAACTGTAGTGATCATGTCGCGTGGGTTATTTCAGGTTCTATTCCTTCAAACAATGACCATGACATGCAAACAAAATGCCAAAAAAATATAACATTAGCCTCTATTTTCAGAGGTGACTTTTTAGCTTCTTAAAAATTGGTAAGGAAAGTTTTGAGAGGAGACCATACTCAATTTATAATTAGAGTGAAAGAGAATGTTTCAGTTCCTTTACTTTCAGCTCTATGTCCTGAACTAAACCACGGCTATACTGTCAGGGGAGACCACTCCCATGCCTGCATGTGCAAGGTTAGCATTCACAGGATGAACATATGCGTTATCTGTAACAAAATTTTCCTATTTAATAAGTAAAGCTAGGAGGTAGATACATACTAAATTTTAGACCTGTTTTTTACCAGTCCCCAATGGGAGATGGCATGGGAAAGAGAAAGAGTTTGAACTATGAGGTACGACAGATTCAAAATTTCCTCTACCACTTATTGGCTAAACAGGTTTAAATCTCATTTTTCTCATTTACATAATGTGGTCAATAATTCCTGTTCCATAAGATTGCAGTGGAGATTAAATGATATATTATACAAAGCCTGATATATAGCATCATCATAAAGGGAGGTAAGTAATCACCCCCTCCCCACAATATACTAGGACCAATCTCTAGTTGTGAAATCTCTGAAGGCAGGGACACAGCAGTTCAAAATTTTGGGGGCTCACCACTATGCCTGGAATACAGCAAGAGCTCATACATTTTACTGACAAAATGCATAAGTAGATGAGAAAATGGTTGCATGAATATGTGCTTAGAAAGCAGAAGTATGTTCAGCCAGGTCACGATCTCGCGGGTCTGTGAGTTCGAGCCCCGCGTCAGGCTCTGGGCTAATGGCTCAGAGCCTGGAGCCTGTTTCCGATTCTGTGTCTCCCTCTCTCTCTGCTCCTCCCCCGTTCATGCTCTGTCTCTCTCTGTCCCAAAAATAAATAAACGTTGAAAAAAAAATTAAAAAAAAAAAAAAAAAAAAAGAAAGCAGAAGTATGTAGAAACAGTACTGTAGAGCAATAAGTATATAAACAGTTTACAGTCTTCAATGTCCATTATCTACCTGATGTTTGGTAAGATAGCTGTCATATGGAGGAAGAGTACAAGTCAAAGATTCTTGGAACAGAACCCAAGAAACCTGACTCTGTACCTCTAACTAGCTGAGAGAACTTGAAACAAACCCAAGTTGGTCTAGGATTTAAATACCTCATCTATAAAATGAGTACTTTGCATGAAATGATATCTAGCATGCCACCTACCCTTTCTCTCTAGAGTTTCATGAAGTCCATCCCTTGCAAAGTGTCAAAGTTTTCAGTGAGGGAAGGGTATCAGGGACTTCGGGGGGAAATTAGTCCTGATTCTCCTCCTTCTGACTCTTGGATCTCCAGTCTCAACCTCTCTCATGAACAGATTTCAGCAAACAGGTTCACAAGATAAATAAACAAACATGTAGGAAGATAGAGACATTTTGCATATGGATTCAGTTTTAAAAGAAACTGGAAAAAATATAGTGGAATACTCTTAATTAGCACAGATCCTGAAAAAAAAATAAATGTGTTAATTAATCTCTCATCTTGATTATCAAAAGATTATACCCATATATACAACAACATGTAAACCAGAAATTAGAAAGAGATATTTTGCCACCTAGCTCCTCTTCTGAAAAACTATTCCAAGTTTCTAATATAATTTGAAAATGTATCCACTGGGATATAAGTGCCCTGGTGTTCTTTCCTTATTAGAAGCCTGATATTGTTGTGTTTTGAGCTTTTTAAAAAAAGATGTCGACTGCATTTCATTTCTCTCTTTCAGCATTTTAATTACTCAATTACTCTTTCCCAAAATACTTACTTTTTGCTTTTATTATTGGTGTATTGCTCATGCAAACATGTTACTGAGGAATCAGAGCTTCAAGGACTTTAACTTTCTCATCTGAAGTAAGATAACCTAATTTAGCAGCTGTGGTAGAACAGGAAAGCAGCATGATGCCAAAAAAAGGTTACACAGTGGGAAGTTCGTGCTGGCAAATACCAATTCACACCTGTTTTAGGCCTACAGACAACATCAGGGGTGCTATTTAAATGGACTCTGTGTGCAATTTATCCATTGTTTGGAGTCATTGAAATGAACTACATTGATTCTTCTCCTTGGCAATTATTCCAATTAAGTGGATGCACCATTTATCAGGGTGCTGATTAAGTGCGTTTTGTAGCAGGCACCAAAGAAAGACTGTGAGGAAATCTATGAAAGTGATATTCACACTTCGTAAGGTTCCCCTCATACTCACGAATGTCTTATGTTATATGGTTAGCAATACAAAACATTATGCAGAAAAATACTACTGAAACCAGGGTTAAGGAGATGATTATGTTCCACATGAGTTCAGAGATTTCAAATGGCAACATGAAGAGAAAGAATTTTAGGTTGAAACTACCTGCTGTCTTTGGTACTGGATATATAAATTTGTAATTTTTTTTTTATTTTTAAAAATTTTTTTTTAACGTTTATTTATTTTTGAGACAGAGAGAGACAAAGCATGAACAGGGGAGGGGCAGAGAGAGAGGGAGACACAGAATCGGAAACAGGCTCCAGGCTCTGAGCTGTCAGCACAGAGCCCGACGCGGGGCTCGAACTCATGGACTGTGAGATCATGACCTGAGCCGAAGTCGGACGCTTAACTGACGAGCCACCCAGGCGCCCCTGTAATTTTTTTTTTTTAATTCTAACAAGCTTTTTCTTTGAGAAAGGGGTCAACTTTTCTCTAGACAACTAAATTTATTTAGAAAGTGCATAAAGACAGCCTACCACAGATCAATTAACATCATATGTTAATGATTTAAAGAAAGACAACGCGTTTGTTCCTACCCAATCTGACATTCTAGATTATTAGACTACCTATTTGATTCTGTTCCATGTTATTTTTAGTTTTAAATAATGCAAATTCAATTTGTATTACAAATTATATTTTATAGGCTAATGATATTCCATTGTATATCTGATTTCCCAGGACATTTCTATTGAAAATTGAGTGTGTAATGACACAGTTTTATAAATAAACCAATGAATATTTAAAAACAACTGAGAAAAAAATAGTGAACTCAAATACATGGAAATTGAACTGAATTGTGAAATATAAGATGATGAGAATATTTTCAGATAAGGAGTTTATTTTACTAACTTTTGAAAAGGAGTTTAATTTTTTTACTAAATATTTAAAAGGAGTTTTAATTTGTTTTTTACTAAATAATGATTTATAATACTGATTTTGGCAAAAATTCTGAATTTTTATTGCCTTCTACTGGACATGAGATATAGTCTTCGGTAAACGGATTAAAAAAAACTAACAAAAATTTAGTAAAATAAAACATATTGAAGGAACATTTTTTAAAAAGAAATTAGGCTTACTCGCAAAATTTACCTCTAAAATAGTAAACAAAAAGAGGATTGAAGTACAAATAACAGAATGTTAAAAAATGAATCGCTTTTATGTCAACCTTTAGACCAAGTAAGTTGAAATAAGTTGTGTAGATTCAGAGAGATCTAAACCTAAGCAATCCTATAAAAAGATTTTAAGCTTACCCCTTTTCCAAACTGCTTCCACTGTCAAGTGCCCACTGCTATTTTCTAGAATTATTTTAGTAGTGGTTTTTCTGTTTACTGTCTATAGCTGTCAAGTGACAAGTGTTTACCCTACTTACAAACTAGCATGTTCGACTGCCACGGTTTCATGGATGTTGGCATTCTTGAGTCAGTCAGAGGACTGCTTACTATTCGTAGTAATAACAATAGCCAGATGACCATATTTTCATTCTGGTTCTCTGAGTTTTAATTCCTACAGGGGAACATGAAGAGGGCCAGGTAATACATGCAGTCACCAATGAGGTTCCAGAGAGAGGGACCCTGTTTTTATACTAGACAGAAAACATGCTTATCTGTTGCTCCTGAGGGAGATGCTGTTTCAGTCTTCCATGGCTGTTCACTATACAGGTATACCTGAAAGATAGTCAAGAACAAAAGGCAATCAGTGTCCACTCAACATGTGCAGAAACCTAAGAAACTCAAAGAATTGTCTCTCAACATTCACTAGTGCAAATGAAAGCAAATGACTCTGTTACAGGCATAATATTTAAACTTCTATAATATGTTACTTTTAAAAAAAACATAGACAGTTTCTATGATTCTCATTGTCTGCGTTATTTGTTGTATATCTTAGAATAAATGCTCACATAGAGTGTGTCAGAGTCTAAGGATCTGAAATTGCTGTCTTGGGACATGTGCACCTTTTTTTAAGTGAACTGTTTTGCATGCAAAGTTGACTCCCATACCTGGAGATTGAGTAAATTGTAACACATAAGAATCCTTAAGCTTGATACCATATTTAGATAGCAATCATTTCCTTTTTAACAAGAATTGATTTCATTAGTTTTATCACAACTGCCTATCAGTTCCAACCACTAGCCAATTAGGTAGCAACCAGTATACCCAAATCAAAAGAAAATAATGATCAACTTGATTTGACTAACTTGATTTTATTCTCTTCACTTTCATTGAAAATGTTTTGGGTATCATAATTAGCAAGTAACTAACTTCATCATATTTCCTTCTGTGGAAATGATTAGGGGCCACTGTGAAAGGGTGATGAACTAAAAAGAACATGAAATTTTAGAGAGAGACAGATCTGAATTTCATTCCCAGCTTAACAAGTACTTGTATGATATTTGATACTATATTGTGGACTTTTATGAAATTAATTTTCCTCAATAATGACTGCCTGAAAGTTCTATAAAAATATGTAATTAAAATAATATTTGCAAAGTGCCCAATACAGTAGTTAACAGCTAAGATTCTCTATTTTCTACTTCTTTTTTTTTTGTCTATGAGATGTTCTCCTATACTATTAGCTGACATGCGATCTTCCTGTTTTCTAGCTAATTTTTTAAGTATCCAGTGTGTTTAGTTTTATTTTTAACTTTCTGTAAAGCTGGCTAATGCTACTTTGGTATTTCATATGCATGGAACCAATTTGCTTCTTAATAATCTTTAAGTGTATTTGTCTAACAACAAGCATGGAACTGTGAATGAATGTAATTGATGACCGGAAAAGTCAAGAAGGAAAAGGAAAAAGATCTTTGGAGCCAGGGAATAGAACTAGAATTACATAGGAGGAACAAAGAAAGAGCAAAAAGGTGAGAATAGAAATTAGAACAATGAGGGGTGCTGGAGTGGTTCAGTTAGTTAAGCACCTGACTCTTGATCTCAGCTCAGATCTTATTCTCAGGGTCATAAATTCAAGCCCTGCATTGGGTTCCACACTGTGTGTGAAGCCTACTTTAAAAAAAAATAGAAAAGGGAAAAGTATGAAAGAGGTGAATCTCCTCAAAGAACAGAGTACATCCAGCATATAGAGGAAATGACACTTAACTAAAATTACATCTTGGATTCTCGTTATTCCCCAGATGACCTTGCAAGGAGTTTCATCATCCAAAAGAAAAAAGAGAGGGTGAGATTAGAGGACCTCCTAAAATAATTGTCAGAACTAAACAATTGCATTATTTTTTTTTAAATTTTTTTTTCAACGTTTTTTATTTATTTTTGGGACAGAGAGAGACAGAGCATGAATGGGGGAGGGGCAGACAGAGAGGGAGACACAGAATCGGAAACAGGCTCCGAGCCATCAGCCCAGAGCCTGACGCGGGGCTCGAACTCACGGACCGCGAGATCGTGACCTGGCTGAAGTCAGACGCTTAACCGACTGCGCCACCCAGGCGCCCCAACAATTGCATTATTTTTAAAAGTGTGTACAACCACTAGAATCTGTAATACTTAGAGCAAAATTTGAAACATAATGGAAGGAAAGGTTTACACCTTTTGAACACCCATAAACTATATCATTGCTGGAATCAGTAGTTTAATTAAGAAGTTTGTCAGTGATGATGCTAATAAGTCTGGCATATTTTCAATTTAAAGTGACACTACTGAAAGCATGTCTAATCAGCTATAATATGAATCATCAGAGCACCTATGAGAACTTAGCAGATAGCTAGAGCAAACTTCATGTCAAGTACTTGGTAGAATACATGTGCAAGTCCATTGCAGCCGTTGCAGAAGTTCTTATATCAAAGCATAGCTAAATGGAGGTTTATGTTGGATAATTAGTTGAGAAAGGGATATATGTGATTTTTCAGTAGGTTTACATATATGACTACATACAGAAAAGAAACTTCAAACCCTTTGGAAATGAGGTGGAGAATAAAGAGATCAGTAAGTAAAATCATGTGGTAAAGATCATATACAGTACAAGTTTCTTGTCTGAAGGCTAACAGTTATAGAATTAAAATCAGATCAAGAAATGCTACCTCACTCCTGTAGGTTTGCATTTTTCTGACAAATTTCAACAAATAGGGGATTTAATATTTATTACACTAAAAGCGAGATTTAATTTTTTAATTTTTAAAATGCAAATCTGAGTGCTTAGATATATTACCATTACTGGAATACTGAGAAACAGATTTGTGTCTGTTTAACTCTATATTACTAGAATATAATACATGCTACATTCCCAGTGCCTGGAATTATATTAAAATTTGCTAAATGAGTATCTTTATAAAAACCTTATAAAATGTATATCATTACCCTTTTTTATAATAGAGGAAACTGAGAAAGTAGAAAGCTTAAGTAATTCGTTGAAGATTATAATGTAAATAATTGAAAATTGGAATTTGGATTTAGCTTTTTCTTGCTCCAAAATATTTTATCTTTCTACTTTATACATGAGAATTTTAATTTAATGTTCATTTATTTATTTTGAGAGACAGAGAAAGCTAGACCAAGTAGGGAAGGGGCAGACAGCAAAGGAGAGAGAGAATCCCAAGCAGGCTCTGCCCTGTCAGCACAGAGCCCAATGCAGTGCTCCATCTTCTGAACTGCGATATCATGACCTGAGCTGAAATCAAGAGTTGGATGTTTAACCAGGCACCCCTACATGGGAATCTTTGCTTGTGAAACTTATCTTGTGAAAGTACTGACAGCAAAAATAAAATTCACATTATTTATTAAATATCTTTTATGCACTGGGTATAACATTAAATAATTTGTACAGATTATTAAATATGAGATATAATGTGAGATTATATGTCTTAGTGAGATATAATGTGAGATATAATGTCTTAGTTAAGAATTCAGGATCTGAAAACTATAAAACACTAGTGAAAGAAATTGAAGATGACACAAAGATATGGAAAAGCATTCCATGCTCATGGATTGAAGAACAAATATTGTTAAAATGTCTATACTTCCCAATGCAATCTGTACATTTAATGCAATCCCTATTGAATTACTGCCAGCATTTCTCATAGAGCTAGAACAAACAACCCTAAAATTTGTATGGAAACACAAAAGACCGAAAATGGTCAAAGAAACCTTGAAAAAGAAAAGCAAACTGGAAGCATCGCAGTTCTGGACTTCATGTTATTACAGAACTGTAGTGATCATGGCAGTATAGTACTGGCACAAAAATAGACCCATAGATCAGTGAAACAAAATACAAAACCCAGAAATGAGCCCACAATTATACGGTCAATTAATCTTCCACAAAGCAGGAAAGAATATCCAGTGGGAAAAAGTCTCTTCAACAAATGGTGCTGGGGAAACTGCACAGCAACATGCAAAAGAATGAAACTGGGCCACTTTCTTACACCATACACAAAAGTAAATTCAAAATTGATGAAAGACCTAAATGTGAGACAGGAAACCATTGAAATCCTAGAGGAGAACACAAGAAGTAACTTCTTTGACATCCACCATAGCAAGGGAAGGGAAACAAAAGTAAAAATAGAGCTTCGTCAAGATTAAAAGCTTCTGCACAGTGAAGGAAGCAATCAACAAAACTAAAAGGCAACCTATGGAATGGGAGAATATGGGAGAAGATATTTGAAAGTGACATATTGACAAAGGGTAAATATGCAAAATCTATAAGGAACTTATCAAACTTAACACCCAGAAAAAAAAATCTGGTTTAGAGATGGGCAGAAGACATAAATAGATATTTTTCCAAAAAAGACCCACAGCTGGCTGACACACCCATGAAAAAATGCTGAACATTACTCATCATCAGAGAAATAGAAATAAAACTACAATGAGATATCACGTCACACCAGTTAGAATGGCTAAAATTAACAACACAGGAAGAAACAGGTGTTGGCGAGGATATGGAGAAAGGAGAAGCTGTTGGTGGGAATGTAAACTGGTGCAGCCACTATGGAAAAGAGTACGGAGGTTCCTCAGAAAGTTAAAAACAGAAATATCCTACAATCCAGCAATTGCACTACTAAGTATTTGCCCAAAGGAGACAAAAATACTCTTTGTAAAGGGATGCATGCTCCACTATGTTTATAGCAGTGCTATCAACAATAGAAAGTATAGAAAGAGCCCATATGTCCATTGACAGATGAATGGATAAAGAAGAAGTGGCATATGTGTATACGCACACATACACTGGAATATTACACGACCATAAACAAGAATGAAATCTGGCCATTTGCAACAACGTGGATGGAACTAGAGAATATTATGCTAAGTGAAATAAGTCAGACAGAGGAAGACAAATTCCATATTATTTCACTGAGAAGTGGAATTGGAGAAACAAAACAAATAATCATATTGGGGGGAAAAGAGAGAGGCAAACCAGAAACAGACTCTTAATTATAGAGAACAAACTGATGGTTACCAGAGGGGAGGTTGATGGGAGGGAATGGGTTAAATAGGTGATGGGGATTAAGGAGTGCACTTGTTACAATGAACACTGGACTTTGGATATAAGTGTTGAATCACTAAACTGTATACCTGAAACTAATATTACACTGTATGTTAACTAACTAGAATTTAAATGAAAACTTAAAAATAATTCAGGATCTGGATCCACAGCCTAGATTCAAATACCAGCTTTTCTCCCTACTAGGCATGTGACTTTTGGTAAGTTACTTAAATTCTTCATGCTTTAGTTACCTAATAGTGATGCAATGAAGGATTGTATTAGTCAAAATAGGTTGAAAACATGATACAGTACCTGATACTTGGTAATAATTTTAGTTTATGCATAAGGATATTGAGGTACAGATGAACTACTTACCCTTGGTTAAAGTTTTGGGATATAGCTAATAAAGACCCAATGAATAATGTTTTTCTCTGCTGAAATTTGGATATAATTGAGAAATAACATTGAAGAGTATGGAGTGATTTGGTGGATTTAGATACAAATTAGTATTAAGATTGATGCCAATTTCTTTTTTTTTTTTTTAATTTTTTTTCAACGTTTATTTATTTTTGGGACAGAGAGAGACAGAGCATGAACAGGGGAGGGGCAGAGAGAGAGGGAGACACGGAATCGGAAACAGGCTCCAGGCTCTGAGCCATCAGCCCAGAGCCCGACGCGGGGCTCGAACTCACGGACCGCGAGATCGCGACCTGGCTGAAGTCGGACGCTTAACTGACCGAGCCACCCAGGCGCCCCGATGCCAATTTCAAAGTGATGTTTTCAAGATGGCTGTATAAGTTGTTCCCAACTTCAGTTTCCCTCACAAGAAGACCAGCTAGCATCCATTCATAGACAAGACACCATTGTGGAAATCCCAGAACAAAGGGGTGAGGCTGAAGCCCCTCTCTGGACCACAGAGACTGAGAATGACCTCATAGAAGGAAATGCTGTTACACTCTAACTACATGGCTGTTGTTTCCTATGCTGGCACAGTGCCTGCACCGAGAAGACCCTCCTGAGCCTGTAGTTCTTCATCTGGGGAAAGAAAAGAGCTCAAGATGGACATCCAGCTCCCCCAGCTTTGTAGGATGTTTCCCAGGAGACCCACTGGCATCAGGCCTCACGAAGATCATTGTGGAAATCTGCTAGTCGTGACCACTGAGAATCAAATAGAAACAGAGAAAGCAGGCAGGACTTATAGTAACCAGTGCTTGGGTCTTGGCGGACTGTATTCCTCCTCATAGCTGCATACCAGTGGAGATCCCAGCCAGAAGTTCTGCCCATCAGCTGGTGGTCTTGTCTAGCCAGGGAGCTCAGTGGGCAGTTCTGCCTGACATTGGTTCCTCAGCCAAAGAGCTTTAATGACTGAGGAGCCTGATCTACAGCCCTGCCCTGGCATAGAAATAAATTTACAGCCCTGCCCATCTGCTGAGGATAGTGGGCAGACTCGCCCATTCAGGAGGACTGATCTGCCAGTCTGGCAGCCACATATCCCATCTTTTAGCTGCACTTGTGCAGAGAACCAAGCCACAGTCCTATCTGTTTCGTATAACCTCTGACCCTGCATTGCTAGGGAGGCTTCGAGTGACCCTAGACAATCTCAGAACCCAGCATATAGTGATTTCCCACAACAGAACCCAGCCTATGGTCTTGCCTGATTGCTGAGCCCAGTGTCTAGTCTTGTCTAGCAGAGAGCAGCCAGTGACCCCATCCAATAATATAGCACAGCCTATGGTCCCGTTCCATGAGGGAGACCAGATAATGACCCCACCCAATTGGGGAGCACAGTTTGCAGTCCCACCCAGCTTCAAGAAATAGAGGTCCTTCATCACTAAAGAGCCCAGCCAATGACTTTGCCCAACAATGGAGCCATTCCAGTGGTGTACCTGATAACAAAGCCCAGCCTGAAGTTGCATCCCTGTTAAGACCACAGAGTCACCACAATTGATACCACAGAAATGCAAGGGGTCAGAAGAGAGTACTATACACAAATATACAGCAACAAATTGGATAAACTAGAAGACATAGGTAAATATCTAGAAACATATCTTACAGTAAATCTAAACAGACCAATAATGAATAAAGAGATTTTATCAGTTATCAAAAGCCTTCAAAAACAGAAAAGCCAAGAATTAGATGTGTTCACTAGTGAATCCTATAAAATATTTAAAGAAGAATTAAAGCCAATCCTTCTCAAACTCTTCCAAAAATTTGAAGAGAGACCACTTCCAAATGCATTTTATGAGACCATCATTATCTTCATATCAAAGCTTGATAAGGACAATACAAGAAAACTGTATCCCAATATTGCTAATGAATATACATGCAAAAATTCTCAAAAAAAAAAAAACAAAACGAACTCAACAGCACATTAAAAGCACATATACCATAATCAAATAGGATTTGTCCCTGGGATGCAAGTATAGTTCAACATACACAGAGCAATAAATGTGATACATCACATCAACAGAATGAAGGATAAAAATTATGTGATTTTCTCAATAAATTCAGAAAAAAGCATTTGAAAAATTGAGCATCATTTTATGATAAAACTCTCAACAAATTGGATATAGAAGTATACCTAAACATAGTAAAGGCCATGTATAAGAAACCCACAGCTAACATCATAGTCAATGGTGAAAGGTTGAATGCTTTCCTCCTAAGATCAGGAACAAGTCAGGGGTGCCCAGTCTTACTGTCTTATTCAACATAACACTAAATGCCCTAGCCAGGGCAGTCAAGCAAGAAAAAGAAAAGGGATCTTAACAAAGAAACATGTAAAATTATCTCTGTTTGCAGATGACATGCTCATATATAGAAAATTCTAAGGATGCTTTCCAAAAACTGTTAGAACTAAAAAATGAATTCAGTAAACTTGTAGGATACAAGATCAACACACAAAAATAAGTTATGTTTCTTTTTTTTAATTACTTTTTTCTCTTTTATTTAAATCCAAGTTAGTTAACGTAAGGTGTAATAATGGTTTCAGGAGTAGAATTTAGTGATTCATCACTTACATAGAATGCCCAGTGCTCATCAAAACAAGTGCCCTCCTTAACTGCCCATCATCCATTTCGTCCATCCCCCCACCCACCTCGCATCCAGCAACCCTCAGTTTGTTCTCTTCATTTAAGAGTCTCTTATGGTTTGCCTCCTTCTCTGTTTTTATCTTATTTTTCCTTCATTCCCATATGTTCATGTCTTTTGTTTCTTAAATTCCACATATGAGTGAAATCATATATTTGTCTTCCTCTGACTGACTTATTTTGCTTAGCAAATACATTCTAGTTCCATCCATATTATTGCAAATGGAAATATTTCATTCTTTTTGAATTATGAGCAATATTCCATTGCATGTATATATACCACCTTTTCTTCATCCATTCATCAGTTGATTGGCATTTGGACTCCTTTCATAATTTGGGTTTTTTTTTTTTTTTTTGGTTATTGTTGATAGTGCTGCTATAAACATTGGGGTGCATTCACCCCTTCAAATCAGCATTTTTGTATCCTTTGCATGGATATCTAGTAGTACAATTCCTGGGTCATTGGGTAGCTCTATTTTTAGTTTTTTTGAGGAACCTCCATTGTGTTTTCCAGAGTGGCTGGACCAGTTTGCATTCCCACTTAACATTGCAAAAGTGTTCCTCTTTCTCCACATCCTCATCAACATCCATTGTTTCCTGAGTTGTTTATTTTAGCCACTCTGGCAGGTATGAGGTAGTATCTCAGTGTGGTTTTGATTTGTATCTCCCTGATGATGAGTGATGTTGAGCATCTTTTCTTGTGTCTGTTAGCCATCTGAATGTCTTCTTTGGAAAGGTGCCTGTTCATGTCTTTTGCCGATTTCTTCACTGGATTATTTGCTCTTTGGGTGTTGAGTTTTAGAAAATCTTTATAGATTTTGGATACTAACCCTTTATCTGATATGTCATTTGTGAATATCTTCTCCCATTCTGTCAGTTGCCTTTTAGTTTTATTGATTGTTTCCTTCATTGTGCAGAAGCTTTATGTATTTATTTTTTGAAAGACAGAGCATAAGTGGGGGAGGGGCAGAGAGAGAGGGAGTCACAGAATCCAAAGCAGGCTCCAGGCTTGAGCTGTCTGCACAGAGCCTGACACAGGGCTCAAACTCACGAGCCTTGAGATCATGACCTGAGCTGAAGTTGGATGCTTAACTGACTGAGCCACCCAGGCACCCCATGAATATATTTAATATTACTGAACTGTATATTTAAAAATGGTTACAATAGTAATTTCATGTATATTTTACCACAAAAAAATGAGAAAAAATGAAAGAAGGAAATGTTGATTTTTCTAGGAATAACAAACAAGTGGTGCAATGAATAATAATTCTTGACAAAATGGCACAATAGATTATTTTTTAAAGTTTATTTGAGAGGGAGAGTGCAAGAATGGAAGGGGCAGAGAGGGAGAGAGAGAGAGGAAGAGAGAATCTCAGGTAGGCTCTGTGCTATCAGAGCATAGAACCTGATGTGGGGCTTGGGTTTCAGCTCATAAACCGTGAGATCAAGACCTGAACTGAGACCAAGAGTCAGATCCTCAACCCACTGAGCCAGTCAGGTGCCCCAGTACAGCAGGTTATTAGCTGGTTATATGTGAATTCTTGAGAAGGAGAGAAGTGACCACTTGCAGCCATTTTGGGTTTCATGAGAACAAATTTTTTACAATCTCCTCTGTGAGCAAAATGAAAAATCGTGGTAATTTCCCTTAGTCATTCTCATTACTGTCAATACAGTTATCTCCTACTCAGTAGTACCTCTCTCTCATTCACTGAGAACTTTTTCTCTTGATTCTCAAGATTTTTTCTCAACTCCCATGTAGTGTGTGACTGTGGCAGCCTTGAAAAAGTATCATGTAGGTCTCCTGATGGGGGAAGAAGAGTGGACTGCAAGCCCCAGATCCTGCCTCTTCGATCCACCACTGCTTTTACACTACAGCCATGCTTTCTTCTGTCTACTCACAAGCAAAGAGTTAATATGTCCAAGTATTAATGAAGGCCCTGTATCTGTGAGGGGTCAGACCTATCCGGCAACTTTGACTCGAAAACTTCCCATTAGTATTTCCATGACTTTTTTTTTTAATGTTTATTCATTTTTGACAGAGAGAGAGAGAGAATGAATGAATGAATGGGGGTGGGGGAGAGAGAAGGAGAGACACAGAATCTTAAGCAGGCTCTAGGCTCTGAGCTGTCAGCACAGAGCCTGACATGGAGCTCGAACCCACAAAATGTGAGGTCATGACCTGAGCTGAAGTCAGAAGCTGAACTGACTGAACTACCCAGGCGCCCCTCCATGACTTCCTTAAAACTACAGTGTAATCTGAGATTCTTTGATTCAGTGCTGCTTCAATTTTCCTCTCCTACCAAAGGATCAGACCTACACTGTGGTGTGAACATTCTTCTTGCTTGCCCCTGCTTACTTTCTTTTCCCTTGTACAAGAATTTCCTCCAATCCTTCCATGTCTAACATAGTGATCTTGACAGCATAAGGGTTACACATATGTAATAGAGTGAATCATTATTTGAACATTTAAAAAATACTTTCCCTAGTAAAATGACACACTCATGTCCTTTTTCTTTTGTCTTTGCAAACTTTCCAATGAAGATAGGATATATTTCTTTATTTCATTAATATTAGAATTTTGTGGGGTGCCTGGGTAGCTCAGTTGGTTGAATGTCTGACTTCGGCTCAGGTCATGATCTCACAGTTCGTGGCTTCGAGCCCTACATTGGGCTCTGTGCTGACAGCTTAGAGCCTGGAGCCTGTTTCAAATTCTGTGTCTCCCTCTCTTTCTGCTCCTTCCCCCACAGCCCACTCATGTTCTGTCTCTCTCTCTTCAAAAATAAATAAAAACATTAAAAAAATTTTTTTTAAATATTAGAATTTTGTGTCACTTACTTGGACCAGTGGATTATGGGCAGAAATGATAACGTGCTAGCTGGGGGCAGGGTTCATAAAGCATTGAGATTTTCAGCTTGCTCTATTGTGTTGTCATTCTCCATAAGAATATGCCTTGGAGAGCTATTGGACCAATGAGAACAAAAAGACACATCAGGCACTCCTGATTCAAAATCACAATCTTCAGCCAAATGTAGCCAATGCACAGTCCAAAGCAGAGCCTCATAAATGACCTACAAAGATATGAAAGAGAAAAATAAATGCTTACTGTGCAAGCAACTGAATTTTAGGGTAACTTTTTCTTTATGCAGCATTATCTAATATATCAAATACCCTAGTCAATGAAGTCTCAAATATTACTGCAATTATAAGCATTTATTTCCATTTAATTTTATCAATTCAGTTTCCTGGCCAAACATTGAATGTTGCCATTACCTTGAATTATACCACTTCTGAGATCTTAAATTTCAATATATTTAAATACAAATTTTCAAAAACAAGCTCTTATTGCTCTGGCTTGTGCCCATATTCTGGAGCTTCAGCTCCAGAAACAAATATCCGCTCTGTTTGGCCTCAATGAATCCTCCAAGACTGCCTCCTGTCACTTTTTGTCCTAGTCTTTCATCCAGTCTGACTTCAAAACTTCACTTGTTTCCCTACT
The DNA here is from genome assembly GCF_028749965.1 of Puma concolor. Taxonomy (NCBI): domain Eukaryota; kingdom Metazoa; phylum Chordata; class Mammalia; order Carnivora; family Felidae; genus Puma; species Puma concolor. The sequence continues at coordinate 92,578,266 of NC_141673.1, read as the reverse complement.
CAACCTTAATTCAAGTCTCTATCCTTTCAATCCCTATCAGCACACTGATCATCCTAGACCTCCTTAATCACCAAAAAATATGCTCTTAAAACTCTCAAATTTAGATCAATCTAATTTTAAGTATTTTTTCCTTTCACAAAGCTTGATTACTAAGCAAAACAAGTACATAAACTTCAACATTGGAGTATTGTAAACTTATTGTCTCCACTATCATGCAGTCATAAAGTGTTGTTAGTTTTCGACTTATTTCTTTCATTCTCCTCAATCACTATTATATATGAAGGCACTTAGTAATCTGTATTAAACACATTTGAAACATTGTTGATACTATTGTCATTATTATTCTCCTTTGATAATTGACTTACAATTGCCTTTGAAAACGCTTAGTTCAGTTGCTATAGAGCAGAAAGAACCCAACCTAATTTTAGGTCACGTATTCTCTACTTTGGCATTATTGAAATTTTAGGCCAGATAATTCCTTATTGAGGGTGGAAGGTGGGGTAGTGTCTGTCCTGTGCATTGAAGGAAGTTTAGCTGCCTTCTTAGCCTCTATTCAATAGATGCCAGTAGCAGTTCAAAATGTCATCATCTCCAGAGAGTGACAAATTTCTCCTGGACAGAAGGGAAAAATCACTCACAGTTGAGAACCACTATTTTAGGCTGTATCCATTGCGAGATATGTTTGTTAATGTTTTATGAAATTATGTAGGGGGTTATTAAAACTTTGTTTTCCTAGTTCTGTGGAGACTCTTACAATAACATTTACCTGAGGAAGAGGGAATAAGAAAGTCAAATCTGATTCAATAATGATGTCTTAATAGTAAGGATACCTAAAAAAAACAATAGCACATTATTCCCTGGTTGTTTGCTCTGTGAGTGAATACCTATGGGTATTAGAAAGAAAGCTCCTTTTATTAAAGAGATGATAGTGTCTGAGACAGCATCTCTCTACCAAAGTATAACTCAGAAAAGAATGAGACAAATTCTTCTGCATCTTGTTACATGTCTCCTTAAGAGTTCTGGTACATCAGTGTTTGCTCTTAGTGGTAGCAGCAATGCTACCTAGGAGATGCGATGGTCCCATCAAGAAGAGGGTAACATTCCTGTAGCCCCAGTAATAGTCATCCTCAAAGGACATAGGAGTACCTAGAAGAGTGAGGGCCATGGGTAGGAATGAAGGTGGAGAGAAAAGAAAACAAAAGAAGAAAAACTATTATATTTGGCTCTATGGAGTAGCATTTATCAGACTAATTCTCTTGTCAAAACCCAGTTTAAATCTGGATTTAAAAAAAGCAGTGGAAAAAAATTAGGGCATTCAGGGTTCAAAAAGCCAACATTCTAATGGAAAACAAAATACATTAAGGCCAGTCAAGTTTTTGTCCTTCATTTATCCTCTCTGGATATTTGCTGATTCACAATATGGAGAACAGAGGCCTAACAGAAATGAGTGGACTAGAATTTGTATAGTCTCATTAGTCTGGGTAAGCAAACTGAAATTTAGGATCCTCAAGATACGTAGGATTTGAGACACTGAGATCCCAGAGAGAAAACAGAGAATACATAACAATTTTCAAGGAGCAACAGTATGACAGAGAGCAGATGTTTCAAGAGAAATAGAATACAATAAAATTAGAATTTTAAAATTCTGGTAAAATAACTGCTAACAAAAGCCTCCCTTTGGGCTTTTATCTTCAAAAGAGAAAGGTGAAAAATGTTCTTGTACAAATAAAAACTGGGGAGCACCTGGGTGGTTCAGTTGGTTAAGCTGTCCAACTTTTGGTTTCAGCTTAGGTCATGATCTTGTGGTTTCATGGGTTCAAGCCCCGCATCTAGCTGTGTGCTGGAAATATGGAGCCTGCTAGGGATTCTCCCTCTTTCCCTCTCTCTGCCCGTCCCTCACTCATATTGTCTCTGTCTCAAAATAAATAAATAAACTTTGAAAAAAATAATAATAAATAAAAACTGGTTGCCAGCAGGCCCGGAGTAAAAGAAATTCTAAAAAAAAAAAAAAAAAAAAAAGATTCAGGGAAAATGAAAATGCTGGATGGATACATAGAAGTCCAAGAAGGAATGAAGACTACTAGAATCCAAAATCTATTAACTAAACCTTTAAGATCTTGTGGTTTTTACAACATATGTAGATTCAAAATACAACAGTAACACAAAAGAGTTTTAAGGACATTATCTAGAAGGTGATACAAGTTCTAGTCTAAGGTAAACACAAATATGTGTTGTGAGGTAGCTATTAAAAGAAAATACTAGAGAAATAGATTTTAACAAATGAAATAATAAAAGGCAGGAGAAGTAAAAAGGAAATTCAGCAAATAGAAAGAAAATAGTAAAACATGAGATTTAAAAACACATATATCAGTAGACAGATTAAATGGAAATAAACTTAATCCAAAGAAACTGAATTATCCAAATAGACATTTGTCAGACAAAACAAAACAAAACAAAATCCCAAAACCACAATATTTGCTGTTTAAAAAAGATAAAAGCATTGATATAAAGACACAAAGGTTGAACTACATAATAGGGGAAAAACTAATCAAAAGTATGTATGAATTGTCTCTCTTCAACTAGACATGAATTTAGAGAGTATATAAAATATTTCAAAAACATATTAAAATTTCCTTCATGGGCATATACTCAACAAGTTCAGAAATGCTATGAAAAATGTCTAAATAACTTTCAAAGAACTGAAATAATATATAGCGTATTTTCTAATCACAATTGTATTTATTTAGAAATCAATAGCAGAAAAAATATATGGATATGTTTCAAATATTTCAAGAAATCATTTACAAAAGAATTCAAAAGAAACAAAATTATAAAATATTTTAAACTGAGTGAAAAAACACAGTATATTAAAATGTAGCTAAAATAGCACTGAGAGGCGAAGTTAATTACATTAATGTTTCTATTAGAAAAAAATAATAAAAAATCAATTATTTCAATTTCTACCTGAAGAATATAGAAAACAAAGTACAAATTAAGCCTAAAGTAAGTTAAATAAAGAAAAATAAAGTAGAAATTGAAGAAACATAAGTTAATACATTTACAATTTGGTCCTTTGAAGAGATTAATAAAATTGACAAACTGCTAGTAAAACTGAACAAGAAGAGACTAATGATATAAAATAATAATAAAATGGTAGAGAAGACACTACTACAGATCCTATAGATACCACAAGAATAAATGGATACTATGAATAAAATTAGGTCAATACTTTTGATAATTTAGAAAACATAGATTCTTTTAAAAACACAATTAGCCAAACTAACACCAGAAGAAGTACAAATTTAAAAATATAATTAGTCCTTTATCTATTTATAAAGTTGAAACCATATTAAGAAACCTCAACAAATAGAACTCCAGGTCAAATCACTTTCTTGATGACTTCTATCAGTAAGAAGAAAAAATACTTTCAGAATAAAGAATAAAAGAGAAAAGAAATTAGATCAAATAGGTGACCAGTATCATCCCCATACTAAACTGTCATAAGTATGACAAGAAAATATTTTATATCAATATTATTTATGAACATAGATAAAAATATCCTTACTAAAATATAACCTATCCTCATTATTCGTAGTTCCCATATTTGTAAATGTACCTACTGACTAAAACTTATTTGTAGCTCCAAATCAATATGCAAGGTGTTTTCTAGGTCATTTGTAGGTATGCCTACATACAGAGCAACCAAAAATTTGAGTCACTGGATTTGTGTGTTCCCAACTGATGAAAAAGGTGGCACTGTGATTTCTTGTTTCAGCCTTCATTCTGTAAACAAGTATCTTTTCATATTTCATTAAGTGTCACATTTTTCATATTTCTGTGATTTTTGTTGGTAACTTTGCCATTTAAAATGGCTCCCAAGCATAGTGTCAGTTGTCTAGTGTTTTCAACATATAAGCAGGCTGTGATGTGCCCTCAGGAGAAAAATCAAGTGTTAGATAAGTTTTGTTCAAGCATGAGTTATAGTACTGTTAGCCATGATTTCTGTGGTAATGAATCAATAATGTATACTAAATAAGGTATCTTTGAACAGAAAAATAAACAAAACAAAGTTAAATATTGTTTGGTTGAGGAAAACATTGTAAATAGAGGCTTGCAAGAACCTAACTCTGTACTTCCCTAAATGTAATGGTTTTATATTCAGTGATTGTGTATTTGTGGTGACTTTGTAGAACATAAATATCACAAATAATGAGAATGAGCTGTATTAACAAATCAAAGCCAAAAATGTAATAAAAAGATAGTATGACATGAATAGGAAGAGTTTTTACCAGGAAAGCAAAGTTTGTTTAATGCTGGAAAAATCAATGTGATTTATGACATTAACAGATTAAGAAAAAAAAAAAAATCTATGATCCTCTAAATAAGAATAAGCATTTGAAAAATTTGAAATATAATTAAAACTCAGCAAACTAGGAATAGAACATATATTTAAAAATAAATACAACAGGGATGCCTGGGTGGCTTAGTCGGCTGAGCATCTGACTCTTTATTTTAGCTCAGATCATGATCCCAGGGTCATGGGATCAAGCCCTACATCCGACTCCATGCTGAGTGTGGGGCCTGTATGGGATTCTCTCTCTGTATCCTTCTGCCCCTCTCCTCCACTCCTGCTCTCTCTCTCTCTCTCAAAAAAAAATTAGAGAAAAAATAAATATGAGAAACATTTAGAAAAATCAATTTCTTGAAAACTACAAAGCATTTCTGAAGGCAAGTAAAGAAAGTTTATATAGAACTATACCATGATGATTAACTGACAAGCAATATTCTTCCCATATAGAAATTTAACAACATACCAAACAAAATCCTGACAGCCTCTTTTGTTTGTTTTGTTTGTTTTTTTTATAGAAATTCACAAGTTGATTCTAAAATGTATATGGAAATATAAGGGATCTAGATTAGGCACAGAATTTTTGAAAAAGAACAAGATTGGAAAATGTGAACTGTATTATTTCAAGCATTTCAAGAGTTGATATTAAGGCATGGTGATTAAAACAATGTGGTACTGGCATAAGTATAAATATGCTATAGAATAAATAGTCCATAACTAGGCCCAAGCATCTATGTTCGATTGATTATTTAAACAAAGGCATTGAGCCACCTTAATAGGGAAAAGAAGGTGTTTTGTTGTTGTTGTTGTTTTAATAAATGGATGAGATAACAATCTGAAAACAATAACCAGCCTCAAAATTCAACTTTATACACAAGAATTAACTTGAGATGGCCTACAGACTACAGATCTAAATATAAGTGCTACAATCATAAGCCTTTTATTTTTTTTTTTTTAATTTTTTTTTTTCAACGTTTATTTTTTTTTATTTTTGGGACAGAGAGAGACAGAGCATGAATGGGGGAGGGGCAGAGAGAGAGGGAGACACAGAATCGGAAACAGGCTCCAGGCTCTGAGCCATCAGCCCAGAGCCCGACGCGGGGCTCGAACCCACGGACCGCGAGATCGTGACCTGGCTGAAGTCGGATGCTTAACCGACTGCGCCACCCAGGCGCCCCAATCATAAGCCTTTTAGAATGAAAAAAAGGTCCAAATCTTTCTAACTTTGTGGTAGTCAAAGATTTCTTAATCAGGACAAAGAGCCAGGTATGAGTTGCACACCTTCTAGAATTAAAAATTTCTGCTAATCAAAAATATTTTCAATAAGTAGACAAACTACAAAGGAAATGAATACACAAACCACATACTAGGAAATAATATTCATGTTACTCTATTTACCAAAGGATCTATATCTATAGTATATAACAGTAAAAGGTCAAGAAACCCAGCAAAATAAGAGGTAAAAACATAACTAAATACTTTCTAAAGGGAGAAACATGGATGGTCAATAAGCACATCGAAGTTGCTTAACATCATAAATCATCACTTGAATTAACTAAAACCATATGTTATAGCATTTCACAAACACAAGAATGCCTAATCTAAAGATCTGATGTCAGTTTTAGAGAAGATGTAGTACATGTGGAACCCTCCAAAGTCTCTCTTTCCGCTTCTCAGTAATTACAATCTCCAAAGCTAATTGTCAAAACAGTTAATGTTTGAAAAACTGATAAATATCAAATGTTGGCAAAGATGTGGAACATCTGAAACTCTTGTACACTGCTGTTGGCCATGAGAATTGCTTAAAGAAATTTGGAAAATTGTCCATATATTCATTCATTCATTTATTTTCATTTCTACATGATTTATTTGATTCTTTAAAAAGTATATTATTTTGTAGGAATGCAAGCTGGTGCAGCCACTCTGGAAAACAGTATGGAGGTTCCTCAAAAAACTAAAAATAGAACTACCCTATGACCTAGCAAATGCGCTACTAGGTATTTATCCAAAGGATACAGGTGTGCTGTTTCGAAGGGACACATGCACCCCCATGTTTATTGCAGCACTATCAACAAAAGCCAAAGTATGGAAAAAGCCCAAATTTCCATCAATGGATGAATGGGTAAAGAATATGTGGGGTGTGTGTGTGTGTGTGTGTGTGTGTATATATATATATATATATATATATATATATATATATATATAATGGAGTATTACTCGGCAATCAAAAAGAATGAAATCTTGCCACTTGCACTTATGTGGATGGAACTGGAGGGTATTATGCTAAGTGAAATTAGTCAGAGAAAGACAAAAATCATATGACTTCACTCCTATGAGGACTTAAAGAGACAAAACAGATGAACATAAGGGAAGGGAAACAAAAATAATATAAAAACAGGGAGGGGGACAAAACAGAAGAGACTCATAAATATGGAGAACAAACTGAGGGTTACAGGAGGGGTTGTGGGAGGGGGGATGGGCTAAATGGGTAAGGGGCACTGAGGAATCTACTCTTGAAATCATTGTTGCACTATATGCTAACTAATTTGGATGTAAATTAAAAAAAATAAAATGAAAAATAATTTTAAAAAAGTTTATTATTCTGATATTATCTTGTTCCCTGTCATGTCTTTGATTCCATGCTGTAGTTCTTTACCGTTAAGCATATTTGTTTTTATGACATGGTTAGCCAAGTAATTATTTTATTTATTTATTTATTTAGTTAATTTTATTTTATTTTATTTATTTTTTAATATAATTTATTATTGGCTAACATACAGTGTGTACAGTGTGCTCTTTGTTTTGAGGTTAAATTCCTGTGATTCATCGCTTACATGCAATACCCAGTACTCATTCCAGCAAGTACTCTTCTCAATACCCATCACTCATTTTCCCCTCTCCCCAACCCTGTCAGTATCTTTTGAAGCTGAACATAGGAATATATTTTGACCCAACAGCCCACCTCTACTCAACAGTACATGCAAATATGCACCAAAATATATTCACAATACTTTTCTTAGCAGCATTATTTATTATAGCCCCAAACTGGAAATAATCCAAATATCCTTCAATATTAGAATGAATAAATGAATTATGTTATATTCATAGAATAGAATAGTATACAAAATTTAAAAGAACTATTTCAACAATGTTGAGAGCAAAATATAGAGAAAGCAAAAGAAGCAGACATAGTATAATGCACTCTATACACTTGTATTTGCATATTTATAGTGATAAAAGTCAGAATAATTAGTTCTGGGGCTGAAAATGACTGAAGTGGATGAGAGGGTATGTTTCCATTGTAGAAATTTATCAAACTGTAATTTAGAACTTATGCAATTTATATGTGCCATAAATCAAAAATACTTACAAAATAGTAAAAAGGAAGAGGAGAAAATGTTAGGTCATAACTAACAGGTGCTGTTTTGGAACACACAGTCTTGGGACCCACAGATGTCCCAGCCTGTTCCTTTATCTTCCATCACCAATCCATCATCTATCATTTAATCATGCTCAGTTTGATGCAGTATTCAGCATGTGCCTGCATCTTTCCTTAAATCTTCTTCGTGCTACTTACTTTATCTATTTTATGTGGTTTGGGGATCCTGCAAATAGCTCTCTAGATCTTTCTCCTCAGATCTTCTATACATTAACCAACCAACAGCCTAGACTCAGGGTCTTAGGGAGGATTCACAAAATTTGGAAGATTAGTTTTTTTTTTTTTAACATTTTCAATTTTGGCTGGAATTTGATGTTCAACCTGGTATTTACTGTCATCTCAAAGGATTGAGTCACAGTCATGATTTTTTTGTGTTTCAAATAGCATTTTCAAGAGAAAATCAGATAATTAGTGTATTAGGGTGGGCTAACTACTCTAATAAACAGATTTTAAAATGTATATTGACTTAAGGACAAGGAGTTTATATTTCTGTATAAATTTCATATTTATATAAATTTTATACTATTCTTCAAAAATCCAGGATGATTGAGATCTTGACAACTTCTGCGTGTGGTTTACAAGGTCACTTAGGATTGAAATTCATAGAATGAATTCTATGCAATTCAGAGAGTGGAAAAGTAGATGTGGATGGTTACATAGACAAACCCCAGAAGTGCTGAACATCAATTCTACGGACAGTCCATTGGCAAGAACTCTGTTACATAGCCACCCTGAAGGAAGATGCAGTCAAGTTTGGTGTCCAGGAAGAGGGGAAAACAAATTTTTAGTAAATAATCATTTTCATCAGACCTACATAGCATAATGCTGTTCAGAATTTCAAAATGAGTAGCCAGTAACATTTAATATATGTTACTGTGAACTTTGGTCAGAATGGCATAATCCTTTGGACCTTTTTAGGCTTATCAGTCTGTGGTAGAAGCAAAAGCATTTTGTAAAGAAGAGGCCAAAAGCAAGAGAAATTTCAGAGTTGATAGAATCAGTGATTTGTTTCAGAAACTACCAATATAATTAGAATCAAGAAATAACCATTTTCATGAAATCATCAGAGCACAAATTATGGTAACTGGGAGATTGTTTTAGAATTGGTAAGAATGATAGATATGGGGTTCATTATTTGTAAACCCCTCTATCTGTAGAAATGAATAATGACATATGTGCTATTATAAGCATGGGCAGTGCTGCCACACAGTCAGTTTAACCTCCAGTTATCAGCTGGATTCCCTTTAAAATTGGAGACTGCTGATGCTTCATGTAATGACTCTTTACTTTTTTTTACTTGTTTCCATTTCAGCAGTTACCATTTTTGTCCTGGCCCTCATAACTTCACACATGGATTATTTCAACAGACTCCTAGCTGTTCTCCTTCAATTCAGTTTCATGCCAATCCATTCTTCATAGTGCTTACAAAATTAATCTTCCTGAAACACTGTTTCATCACATCTCTTTCCTGTTCCAGAATGATGTGGTTACTGGTTTCTTACTGAATCAAACAGAAGGCTCTCCACTTATCTCCTTTTAAGTCCTGCTCTTATCAGGCTAATGCATCTTTATGGATCCTTAACACACTCACGTAATATGGTTCTCCATCTGATGTGCTCACTTCCATGTCTGTACCTTTCACTTTTCCATTCTTTCTTTCTACAGGGCTCCCTGCTGCTTTTAACCATGTCTCACTTATTTCTCAGGGTCACCACATGTTCATCTTTCCTAAATCCTCTGTTTACTAACTTCCCATTTGACACCTCCTAGCAGATGTTCATTCTTAATTTATACTTAAATTTTACAAATGGTTTCATATTTGCAAACTAAACTTCACTGTTTCACATGAAGAAGGATGATTAGAAAGATAGATGGATAATATATAGATTTATATATGTAACTATGATTCTTGTGAATAGTAACCTGTATCGCAATTCTCTTGTGTGCCTTCCGGTTCATAACACAATGCACCATGTGCAGAAAATATTTGGCCAATGTAATACTTCACTTTTACAAGAATATTTTAATTTTTATTCCACCTTTTTTAGAAGAAGACATAGCTTATATTATGTATATAATATAGTAAAAAAGCATAAATTATATGTACCTAAGAAAAATGGAGTGAAGAAAGAAGTTCTGGCCAAAAAAAAAAAAAAAAAATGTACTATAGACTTGATGAGAACAGATCCCAGATTTGGCTGCAAGTTTTCTGAGTCATCCAGTAGAAGGAATCCTATACAGAAACAAACTGTTTTCTCAGGATTAGCATACCTAACTAGTATTCCCTGTACTATAACCAGCCATATTCAAAAGTTTATAACTAATTTTTAGACCAAGAAACATAGGCATTTTTTTTTTAATTTTTTTTTTTTTTCAATGGTTTTTATTTATTTTTGGGACAGAGAGAGACAGAGCATGAATGGGGGAGGGGCAGAGAGAGAGGGAGACACAGAATCGGAAACAGGCTCCAGGCTCTGAGCCATCAGCCCAGAGCCTGACGCGGGGCTCGAACTCACGGACCGGACCGCAAGATCGTGACCTGGCTGAAGTCGGACGCTTAACCGACTGCGCCACCCAGGCGCCCCTAAACATAGGCATTTTTACTCTTTAACTTCTGAACCATGAAAAGGAAATGTCTAGGACAGAGGAATATGAAAAGAATTGGAAAATGTATTGGAACAGAACTCCCTAATCTTCCAGGCATTCACACTGGAAGCAATCAGACCAATTGCTTGTAATCAAACTGAGCAAAATTGTCCAACATTGAATTTTCTCCAAGGAAGAATAATCCAATAAACACTTGTCTTTGTAATTTTAAAGTTTTAAGAGACTTGTACGAAAAGAGGAACTTACTATTAATAACTATTAATACTCATCCAACTTGTGTGACCTTTCTTGTAGCTTATGAAACAAGCCCAGTGTTCTTTGCTAGACATGGCAGAAACAGGCTGTCTACACTTAATGCGTTATTCTTTTTCCCTTACCAAGAGAGTCCTGCTTATTTTCAGAGAGCCAATGTAATAGATAAAAATGCTTGCTTCCCAGACTTCCTTGCAGTGGGGATAAGATGTATGCCATAGTTCCAATGAAAGGTAGGATGAGGATTTCTAGGACAGTTTTCATTTTACTGATACAGGTACTGCTCCTTGCATTCCTCTTTTCTTCTTTATGCCTGGAATATCTGGAATATTGCCAGGATATATGAAGGATAAGCAAACACTCGACAGTCTCAAGACTACAATAATAAAAATGAAGGCTGCATCTAACACTGGAGAATAAAGACAGAAAGGCCATGTCCCTATGACAGTTACTGAGTCACTCATTGCACGAGTCCTGGACTGGCTACTTCTGGACTTTAATTTCTTTAAGAATTAGGTTTGAATTGTGAAAGTCCCTTAGCCAACTATACAAATGGTTGAAAGTGAGGTAAGGTTGAGTAGAAGTCAGATTAAGTAGCATGAGGCCAATGTCTTGACCTAACTGTAGGGCTGACATTTGACATTTAAGCCAGTGATCCAACATCTAATGCCTAAAGTGTCATAGTCAACTCAGATTTAGTTGGTGCCCAAGAAAGCACATGACAAATAAGGCATAAAAATTTGCATCACAACCAGGTATGGGGTTGCAGTGTTTCTGAAATTAGGATTCAAGAAAGAAATCGAATATGTGTGCAGTAGCAGTTCCTATTGCAGGAAAAGATTCATAATGTCAAGTGAACTCTTTAAGTTTATATTCCCACCTCAATCTCCCCAAGCTGGGATTCAGAGAAGAACTTGCTATTGGAGAAATGGACTAGTATAAGTAAGATGAGGCACACATCTTCAACAGAATCTGTCTATACAGTGAATATTGAAAGACAAAACTAATTATTTCTACATATAATTTGAAGATAGAGTCCACTATTCCTGAAAAGTTGGATCTGAGGCATGAAAGAGAAAAGTCAGGCATGTTCTAAGACTTTTGGCTGAGCCACTGAAGGATGGAAATACTACCATCAAGTGTGCTGAGGAAGGTCAAGAAGGAGAGGTTTTGAAAGGAAGAAAAGGAGTTCAAATTTAGACATATCTAATTTAAAATGTTCATCAGTTATCCATATAGAGATATCAAGTAGATAATTGAATGTGTGAAGATAGCATTTAGGAGACAATTCTAGGCAGGAGATCTAGATGAGAGATTGGTCAGCAAATAGATAATAGTTAAAGACGTGGACTAACCAGATACAGCTAATAAATGGTGAAGCCTGGATTAGGATTTGGTTAAATCTAAGCAAAGATATGAAGGCAGTGGATCTGAAAGCACAGCTAATATTTAATAATAAAGCCATTTCAACTTCTTGCCTAGAAGGTGTGTCAGGGATGATGTGTGGATAATTCTGAAGTGAGAAGTTTGCTGCCATAAGGGAAATGGAAGAGTCATTTCTTACTTAAAATGCAGGTTCTCCAGGGCAATGATTGGGGTTAAGTGTGAAGTTAGACTGGCTGAGGACAGTAGATCAGAAAACAATATATCAGTAGACTTCAGGGACAACAGGACAACAGATGCACAAATACCAAACTAGTGAGTGAGAGCCCAGGAAAGCAGTGTGAATGAGTAAACAACTGAGAAAAAGAGTGTTTTCTGAATTCGTTATATTTTTATGTATAGTGAACACAATTACTGTTACGTATCTGATCATTTGGAAATTTTTGTGTGTTTGATTATGTTGCTTATATTTCTGCTGGTTCTTGCTCAAGGTGCTGTGTTGTCTTGTAAATTCTATTATTTGTGAATGTGACCTATGATCTCTGAACTTTTTTTTTTTTTAATTTTGGGGTCTGAGTGAAAGCTGAGTTTCTCCCACATAGATATGTATTTACTTCTGCTAGGTACTGGAAGCACTGCCATTCCTAAAACAAGACCAACATATAGCTTAAGGGATTTTTGGAATCACAAAAGAAAGCATGAATTGGTGTTAGAATCTCTTGTGATGGTTGGTGTGTAGTGATGCATTCTCAGGGAAGATTCCCCCTTTCCTCCAGTTGGTTCCAAAGTCAGGACAAGAAAATTTCCTTGTTCTTTCCTGTGAGGGAAAATTCACCCTGTCACTACCCATCATGCCATTTTCAATCTCCATGTTCTGGGACTGCACCCATGTTAGGGGAAGTCTCTAGTCTTTGCTTTGGAAGTTGCATGAATATATGTATATGCATTTACATTTATATTTATACATACTTATATATATTTATACATATTTATATATATATTATACATTATGTGTTGTTTTATAAAAGACGTGTCAGAAGCCTGTAGACTTTTTATCAGGCCTTTTATTTGTTTTCTAAAGAATACATTGCTGTGCTGTATCTTTATAAAGCTAGACACTGGTCCTATAATTAAATTACTTGTCCATACAATTAAAATACGCTTTTATAGTACAGACTTCAAAATTCTGACTCATGTAATAGACACTAACTTAAATAATGGATGTGAAATTGTTAAGTTCTAGTGTATTCATTATGGGGTATATTCAGAGTAACTGGGGTTTAATCTTGAGTGTGCTATTCATCACATTCCCAAAGTTAAGAGGAGAGTGCTCTATAACTCATCCATGTTCTCAGCAAAGTATTATGGTTTTAATAAGGGCAATTTCATCATTAAATATAAAGTTGGCATGAAATGGCAGAGTAGTCTTTGTAACTTGCTTCTATGATAAAAACAGACATGCACTCTGGGACTGTCCATCTGGCAACTTTAGTGATAAATTAAAATTTGATTTTTAATTATCTCAATACTCATCATTAACAATTATTTTTGGGCTAAAAGAATGTAACATTTTTTGCAAATTTAGAGTTTTCTTCCTCAACTTCTGAGTAAATATCTTTCTGTCCCATTAATTTGTCTCATGTATCTACATATGAGGAACGATTACCTAAATATTTGTATCTGTGTTTTCTGTATCTTTCTGTAGATAAGTACATAAATGACCTAAGACATACAGAAATACAGAAAGTTAGAAAATAAATGTTATGATTATTTTTCTTGCAGGTGTTTTTGTTTTTGTTTTTGTTTTTGTTTTGCCTTCCCAGATCATCAAAAGGATTGGTCGTGTAGCTGGTGGTTCAGTGCAGACAACTGTTACTCCATCCGTTATCACCAAAGCTGATATGGACTGCCATCAGACCATGTTCTTTTTAATATTTATTCTTATTTTCATTTTATGCGTAGAATCCCTTTTTTAGGGAAATGAACTGATCTTTGGTTACAATCCATGTTTGTAGAGAATATTATTTTCTGTGCAAAGCTGATTATCAAGACTGTTTTTGTTTTTTGTTTTGTTTTTTGTTTTGCTATGGCTGCAGTCCAGCATGCCTGCCTAGACAACATTAAGTATTGAACAACAGTTAAAAAAAATAAATGGGAATATAATGTATTGACCAACGTCGAGCTAAGCCAAGAGCAGTTTTTTTTCTTTGCATTGATCTGACAGATTTAACATTTGGATTATGATGTAGCCTTTGACTTTGGCTCTAAACTCACAGAGGAAATTCATCTTTTATTGGAGGAGTATTCAGACAAGAGTTTGACCCACTTTAGTGCTGGCCACCAGGTGGCAGATGTAATAGTTCTCATGTTAATAACTGAAAAAATTGGAGCTGTTTTCTTTAATCATGTGTTGACACTAGAGGTACTGAGTGTTAAAATCTTGGAATGTTATTTAGTTTTATTTTTGGCTTTTGTATGTGGAGATGAATAAAACCAGATATGTGGAACACCGGTGCCATCTGCACACTTCATATTGCCACCTCAGTGCACATACTCAGATTGTGAAAGGAGACTTTTTTTTTTTAACCATTCCAGATTCCTGATTTGTTGATTGAGTGAAAGCAAACCCAAGCACGGATATGGAAAGGTTGACTACCGGGTAAACCAGAAATGTTAAGAGTAAAGGGAGTCTCAAATGAAGAGGACTTTAAAAGCATTGCTGAGGGAGAGATAAAGGCTGACAAAATTTTCCATAAATTGGTTCTACCATCCTTAGTAACAGCCAGTTTTTTCAAACATGAAAATTATTTCCAAGAATCATCTTTATTGCTTTTCCTTACAATTAGAGAAAAGGAGGCAGTGGTGTTCAAATGATGCTTGACAGCCTGGGTAACAAGCACCAACCATCTGTGCTATTGCAGCCCTGTTTGTATTTTTAATGTTTACACATACAGCAAAGATAATTAAAAATAACTATAATTAAAAATGATTACAACAAATTACTTTTCCCTCAACAATAATATGTGTCTGTAACTTATAAGTTACTTACTAAAGTAACCTTTATGGAGTCTAACAAGAAAACAATACAATTCCTGCCTTGTTTCTGAAAGTTTATAGATTTGGAGGAGGAGAGATTTCCCTAACCATAAAATCTTTTGGCTTCACAAACTATTGATATTGTAGGAATTATTTCTGTATCAACAATATAGTTTTTTTTTTTCTGAATAAAAAATTAAATGTAGTTTCTTTCCCTAAAAAAAATAAAGTAAAATCATCAGGGCCAGGGATTAAAACAATTAACTTTTTCAAAATGTCACATAAAATATGGGGAGACTATTCCATCAGAAAGAGTACACGTTCTTGCCTCATCTAGAATTTTGGAGCCTTTGAATATTTTCAGATTGCCTTCTTTAAAAAAAATGCTGGTTAATAACTGGAGCTGTCTTTCTAGGGAAAGAATAGTGATATTGACATAATTTTTGTGGAAGGACTTGAAATTTAGCCAGGAAGCAGAGGTTAAGGACATGACCCTGGGAGCTAGACTGCTTGGATTCTAATTCCACATCCTGCATTTTCTAGGGGTGGGTTAATGTCACACATAACCTCAGTTTCCTCATTATACCATGAGGTTTATAATAACTTATCTTAAATTGTGGTGGTGAAGACTGAATTAATACACATAAATGCTTGGAACAATTGCATGCACATGTTTAATAGAAATATCTATTCATTACTAATATATACACCTGGTCACCTGTAAGAGGTTTCAGTTTTTTTTACTTTTGCTAAATTTCCTCCATCCTACTTATGATTGATAAAGGAGACTCTGTAGCTATAGCCTAGTGTTTTATTTATTTTTAAGTTTTTATTTATTTTTGAGAGAGAGAGACAGAATGTGAGTGGCAGAGGGGCAGAGAGAGAGGGAGACACAGAATCTGAAGCAGGCTCCAGGCTCTCAGCTGTCAGCACAAAGCCTAATGCAGAGCTCGAACTCACGATCCACAAGATCATGACCCAAGCTGAAGTTAGACACACTTAACTGACTGGCTATGGCCTAGTTTCAAGTCAAGGTAGAGTGTATCCATGCCTATTGGATTCTATTCTGAGGATTTCAAGGGGAGCCTGAATGAAGTTGGGAGACAAATTAACATTCGTCATGGGATATTTAATGTTATTTTTTATTTGTTCAACTTTACTGAGTTATGTTTGACAAATAAAATTTGCATATATTTAAGGTATTCATTGTGATGTTTTGATAAATGTATACCTTGTGAAATGATTAGCACAATCAAGTTACTTACATATCCAACACTTCACGTAGTTACTATGTTGTGTGTGTGTGTGTGTATGTGTGTGTGTGTGAAAGACACTTAAAATCTAATAAATTTCAACTATACAATATATTATTATTATTATTCAGTATAGTTACCATGCTGTATATTAGGTTTCTAGAATTTATTCATCTTATAACTGACAGTTTATACCTTTTGACTAACATATCCTCAGCCCCAGTACCATCATTCTACCCTCTGTTTCTGTGAGTTTTACTTTTTTAGATTCTACGTATAAGTGAGATCCTATAGTATTTGTCTTTCTGTGTCTGGTTTATTTCTCTTAGCACAATGTCCTCCAGGTTCATCCATGTTTTACAAATAGAAAGATTTCTCTTTTCTTCACATCCTGACTAATATATATTATCTTTTTCTTTTTTGATCGTAGCCATTCTAACAGGTGGAATTGATATCTCATTGTGGTTTGATTTGTATTTCCCTGATGGCTAATGAAATTGAACACCTTTTTATATACCTATAGGCCATTTATATGCCTTCTTTTGTGAAATGTCTATTCACGTTCCTTCCCTACTTTTTAATCAGATCATTTGTTTTCTTACTATTGACTTGTTTGAATTCCTTATGTATTTTGGAAATTACCCTCTTACTGGATACAGACATACCTCAGAGATACTGTGGATTGGGTTCCAGACCACCATAATAAACAAATATCACAATGAAGTGAGTCAAATATTTTTTTTGGTTTTCTAGTACATATAAAGGTTATGTTTACACTATATTGTAGTATAGTAAGTGTGCAAAAGCACTATGTCTAAAAAAATGTACATACTTTAATTATAAAATACTTTGTTGCCAAAAATGCTAACCATTATCTGAGCTTTCAGCAAGTTGTAATTACTGATTACAGATTACTGTAACAAATATAGTCATGAAAAAGTTTGAAATATTGCAAGAATTGCCAAAATGTGAGCAAATGCTGTTTGATAAAAATGTCACTGTTAGACTTTCTTGACCCAGGGTTGCCACAAACCTTCAGTTTGTAAAAAAAATAAATAAAAAATAAAAAATTACGATATCTGTGAAGTGCCATAAAGTGAATCACAATAGAATGATGTATGCCTGTATATGGTTTGCAAATATTTTCTCCCATTCCATAGACTGTCTCTTCACTCTGTTCATTGTTTCCTATGCTATGCAGTAGCTTTTCATTTACTTATTTATTATTTATTTATTTATTTATTTATTTTAATTGTTTTAATGTGTATTTATTTTTGAGAGAGAGAGAGAGAGAGAGACAGAGAGAGAGAGAGGAGAGGCAGAGATAGAGGGAGACACTGAATCTGAAGCAGGCTCCAGGCTCTGAGCTGTCAGCACAGAGCTTGATGTAGGGATTGAACTCATGAACCATAAGACCATGACATGAGCTGAAGTCAGACTCTCAACTAACTGAGCCATCCAGGCACACCTGAAATAGCTTTTTAGATTGGTGCAATCCTATTTATCTTTTTTTTTAATGACTGTTTCTGGGATTATATTAAAAAAATCATCTCTAAGACTAATGTCAAGAAGCTGTTTCCCTATGTTTTCTTCTAATATTTTTACAGTTTCAGGTGTTACATTTAAGTCTGCTGCATTTTAGGTTTGTTTTTTCATATGGTGTAAAACAAGGGTTCTATTTCATTCTTATTCATGTGGATATACAGTTTTCTCAGTGTCATTTTTTGAAGAGAATGTCCTTTCCCCATTATATATTCTTGACACCTTTGTCAAAAGTCAGTTGATTGTGAACGTGTTGTCTGTTTCTGGGATCTCTTTTCTGTTCTACTGATCTATGTGTCTGTTCTTATGCCAGTTTTTTTTTTTGGATACAGTTTTGATTACTATAACTTTGTCATATATTTTGAAATCAGGCAATGTGATGCTTCCAACTTTATTTTTCTTATTGTCCCTCTGGGACCTTTGTGGTTCCATATGAATTTTATATATTTTTTTCTATTTCTGTGGAAAATTCTCTTGGAATTTTGATAAGGATTACATTGAACTTATTGATTTCTTTGGGCATTTTAACAATATTAATTCTTCTAGTCCATTAACACAGAGTATCTTTCCATTTATTTGTTCTTCTTCAATTTCTCTCATCACTATTTTATAGCTTTTATTATAAAGAGCCTGCTTAATTTTATCCCTAAGTATTTAATCTTTTTGGTGATATTACAAATGGGATTATTTTCTTAATTTATTTTCAGGAGTTTATTAGTGCACACAAACACAACTGATTTTTGTATATTTATTTTATATACTGCAACTTTACTGAACATATTTATTAGCTCTAATAAATTTTTGGTGGAGTTTTCAGGGTATTCTATACGTAAGATCATGCAATTGCCAACAGACACATTTTTTCCTTTTTTTTTTCTGATTCGTGTGCATTTAATTTCTTTTTCTTGCCTAATTACTCTGGCTAAGACTTCCAGTATTATGTTGAGTAAAAGTGACAAGAGTAGACATTCTTGTATATTCCTGACCTTAGAGGAAAAGCTTTCAGTTTTTCACCATTGAGTATGTTGTGAACTGTGGGTTTATTTAAAAAAAAAAAATGAGTTCTTCATTTGGTTGATCTTTTCTATTGTTTATCTAGTTTCTATTTCATTTATTTCTGCTCTGATATTTATTATTTTCCTCCTCTTAACTTTGGTCGTTTGTTCTTTTTCTAGTTCCTTGACATATGAAATTACGTTATTTTTTTGGGATCTTTCTGTTATTTTAATATAAGCATTTGTTGTTGTAAAATTCCTGTTAGAACTGTTTTTGCTGCATCCACAAGTTTTAGTATATGGTGTTTCCATTTTTATTTCTCTTAAAATAAATTCTGATTTCCTTTTTGGTTCCTTTTTTGACCTGGTTGTTCAGTAGTGTGTTTTTTAAAATTTTTACATATTTGTGAATTTTCCAATTTTCTTCCTTTTATTGATTTCTAGTTTCATAGTACTATGTTCAGAAAAGACACTTCATATGATTTCAGTCCTCAATTTGTTAAGACTTGTTTGTAGCCTAACTTACTATGTATCTTGGGGAATGTTTTGTGTTTATTTGAAAAGGTATGTGCTGCTGCTGTTGGTTAGAATGTTTTATATATGTATGTTAAGTCCGTTTAGTCTAAAGTGTAGTCAAGTCCAGTGTTGCATTATTGATTTTCTGTCTGGATGATAGTCCATAGTTGAATAAAAACATAGCTACTCTTGCTCTCTCTAGGTACTCATTTACATAGAATATCTTTCTAAATCCTTCACATTCATCTATGTGTGTCTTTAAAGCTGAAGTGTCTTGTAGGCAACTTATACTTGCATTTTGTTTTTATCCATTTATCCATTCTATATCTATTGATTATAAAATTTAAACCATTTATATTTATTTATTTTAATGTTTATTTATTTTGAGAGAGAGAGAACTCATGAGCAGGAGAGGGGTAGAGAGAGGGATAGAGAAAAAATCCCAAGCAGGCTCTATGCTGACAGAATCTCAACACAGGGCTTGAATTCACCAACTGTGAGATCATGACCTGATCCGAAATCAAGAGTTGGGAGCTTAACCAACTGAGCCACATAGGTTTGTATAATCCATGTATATTTAAAGTAATTATTGATATGTAAGGACTATTGTCATTTTCATAATTGTTTTCTATTTAGTTTTTTAAATTTCTTTCACTGTCTTCCTTTGTGATTTGATGATTTTCCATAGTGAATTTTTTCCATTTGATTTTTTTTCTCTTTATCTTTTGTGTATTTGCTATAGGATTTTCTTTTTGTTTACCACAATACTTACATAAAATATTATAGTCTATTTCTGTTGATAACAACTTGCATACAAAAACTCTACACTTTTCCACATTTTGTTTCTGATGTCACACTTTACATCTTTTTTATATTGTATATCCATTAACAAAATAATTGTAATTATATTTTTAGTTCTTTTGTCATTTAACCTTTGCATTAGAATTAAAAGTGATTTACATGCCACCATTACAGTATTAGAGTATTCTGAATTTGACTACTTGCTTGACTTTATCAATGAGTTTTATACTTTCTTATATTTTTATGTTGCTAACTAGCATCTTTTCATCTTAGCTTGAAGAACTCTTTTTAGCTATTTTTTTTTCTTAAGACAATTGTGATGGTAATGAAATTCTTTAGCTTTTGTTTGGGAAAGTCTGTATCTCTCTTTCATTTCTAAAGGATGCTTTGGCAGGTAAAACTTTGGCGGTTGGTAGTTTTATTCTTTTACCATCTATCATGATTTACAAAGTTGCTGGTTAGAAATCTGCTGATAGACTCATAGAGGCTCCCTTGGATATAATGAGTGTTTTTTCTCTTACTGCTTTCACATTTCTCTCTTTGTCTTTTTGTTTGTTTGTTTGTTTAGCAGTTTGATTATAATGTGTCCCACTGAAGTCCTTTTTAGGGTGTGCCTGTTTGTGGAATTTCAAGGTTCATATGAATGGATGGATGTCCATATCGCTCCCAAGATTTGGGAGATTTCAACTATTATTTTTTTTAAATTTTTTTTTTTTTTTTTTAATTTTTTTTTTTTCAACGTTTATTTATTTTTGGGACAGAGAGAGACAGAGCATGAATGGGGGAGGGGCAGAGAGAGAGGGAGACACAGAATCGGAAACAGGCTCCAGGCTCTGAGCCATCCGCCCAGAGCCCGACGCGGGGCTCGAACTCACGGACCGCGAGATCGTGACCTGGCTGAAGTCGGACGCTTAACCGACTGCGCCACCCAGGCGCCCCAACTATTATTTTTTTTAAATAAACTCTTTCCCTTCTTCTCTTCTTCTTCTGGGACTTCCACAATGTGTGTATTAATTCTCTTAGTGATATCCCTGTAGATTTTCTTCATTCATTTTTTTTTGTTTGCTTTGTTTTGTTTTTAACTTTTTTAGTGTTTATTTCTTTTTGAGAGAGAGAGAGAGAAATAGAGAGAGAGCATACACTGGGAAAGGGCAGAGTGGGAGAGAGACTCCCAAACAGAGCCTGACATGGGGCTCAGTCTCACAAACCATGAGATCATGACCTGAGCTGAAATTAAGAGTTGGATGCTTAACCGAATGAGCCACCCAGGCGCCCCCTTTAAAAAAATGTTTTTTTTAACTTTCATTTCTTTTAATTCTTTTTTTTTTTTTTTCCTTTTTTTATTCCCTGGATAATTTCAAGTGACTGTCTTCAAGTTCACATATTTTTTTCTTCTGTTTGATTAAGTCTGATCTCACTGTGCTCTATTTTCATTCATTCAATGTATACTTCAGCTCTAGATTTTTTTGTTTAATTTCTAGCTCTGCTGAATTTTTGTTTTGTTCTTGTACTGTTTCCTGAATTTGTTGAGTTCTCTTGTATTTCACTGTTGAGTTCCTGATTTTGCTTATATTCTCTTGTATTTCACTGAGCTTTCTTAAGACTATTATTTTAAATCTTTCATCAGGGCAATTCATAGATGTATATTTGGGGGGGGTCAGTTACTAGTAAATTATTGTGTTCCTTTGGTGGTCATGGGTCCTTGATTTTTTATTTTCCTTGAAGTCTTGCTGTTCTGTCTTTGCCTTTGAAGAAGAAAACACTTCTTCCAGCCTTTACTGACTGTCTTCAGGAGAGAAACATTCACCAGTCAGAATCCTGGCTAGGGATTAAAGGCTCTCCCAGATTGTATCTAGGGATATACTAACTCACACCTCTTATTCCCGAATGGGGGAATTCTTAAGATTTTATGCTATCTCTCAATCTTGCAAAGTCTAGCCAGACACTGAGAGCCTTTCATTTGTTTTCCCTAGGGTAGTACCCTAAAGTGCTCTAGTTTGTGTAAATTTGTCCAATCCTGCAGAGTCAAACTGGCTGTCTGTGCATACTTGCAAGCCACGTGCAAATGCTCACATTTGACTACCATGGGTGTGTGCATGGGAAGCTGGTCAAAGTGGGGGTGAGGTGTGCAGAGCACTGGGGGTGCATATGAGCTGGTTAGAAGAGTGTGTAGGTAAGGTATCCCAAGTGGTTTGTGGGAAGGCCTCCAGATAGAGTCCATGAAGCAAGTATTAGAATTAGTGGCCTGTGATTGAGTTCCACGCCCTGATACCTAAGTCTTCACCTCTACCTTGCTCTCACCCTCCTCCAAACACTTAGCTGTGCTGGTACTTAACAGGTCTGAGTACCAAATCCGTGGTTACTCTGGATGAGGTGAGAAAAAAGCAACTCTTTAGGGCTATGTGCCAGATAGTTGGGAAAACTGGGCATTCACTCACTACAGTGTCACTTTTCCCTGTGAGAGAAATTGTGAGCCGAAGGGGTTCCATCTTGACACTGAATTGTGCTGCCTTAGGGTAGGGGTGACACAGGTAGACTGATACTGTTATTCTTATCCTTTTTGATGCATTTATTCTCAAAATTTTTATTCCAATGGTATATTGAAACTTCTCTGCTATACTTCTGGACTCCCACAGAGTTGCTTTTGTCCCTGACTGGTTGTCAAAATCAATGTTCCTGTGGGATAATAATGGGTGAAAACTTTTTTCTGCCATCTTACAGATGTCACTCCAATATATTTTAAAATTACTGTTATATTAAGGAACTAATTGGCCTGGAAATTTTGTAGATGGGTAGACTTAAACCTCTTCATGTTTTAGAAAATATCATACTGCGTTAAGATTAGCCTGGCTCAAGTTCTCTCCAGATAGATCACCTGTACTCCCTTAAGTATTTCTTGGAGTTTCAGAGAGAATCTCCTATATGCTCAGGTAAACATCTATTTCTGTGGTATTCATATTGTGGTGACTGACAGTGGCCACTGAACTCCTCTCAGATCATAGTCTCCACCAGGTACAACAATTTGCTGTTGGAAGCAGATCTGACCCTCCAGGATACCAAAATTGTATTTGAATTATGCTGTACTCCAGCCTAAAACCAAGGCATGATCTAGGGACTGAGAACAGGTTCTAGTGATAACAACTCCATTTTTTCTAAGAGTTCTAATTCTTTGCAACAGCTAAAGCTTTCTTATCTACTTGTTCAAATTAAGCAGGACAAATCTTTTTTTTTCTTTTTTTTAAGGATGTAGCCTTTGCAAATAGTCTTCTGCCAGACCGTCCCTCTGTTTGCAAATCATGCTCATATATGTCTGAACCCCAATAAGTCATACTTAAATGTATTTCCAGAAGTCTTCTTAATCCCTAAAAATTAGTTTCCTTTAGATCAGACACATTAGTCCATGCAAGATGCCTAGTTATGCTATTTAAATATATTACCAGTTGTAAGAAATTTTAAAACATATTTTGGTCATAGATAACTCTGTCTTTAATATTTTTTTAATACCACAGATTTCAGCAACTTCACAAAATTATTCTAGTTTAATTAAATTTAGGTAATTCTTGATATTCTTCTTTTTATTTTTATTTTCTTTTACTGAGCACTTCTTTCTCTTTTCTTTTCCATATATCCATTCAGTATTCATTTTTGCTGTTGAGCATGGCTATTTATATGGGACAAAAATGTTAGAATACTATTCCAGAATGTTTTTCTTCAGAATTATGTAAGTTAGAATAGCACTTGTAGCTTCATTTTAGCAAACTGTAGTGCCTACTTAAAAAAAAGGATGTGCATGTGCATACTGTATCTATATATGAATGATTTCTCACTAAATTATAGAGTAAATATATTATATGTATTTTTGTCAGATGATTTTCATTTGCTTGTGCTTAACATCCTCCGAATTCTCTCGGGTTGAACATGAGCTCAGATGCTTTCATATTTGATACCACTGGTGAAATAATGGGATAGATCAAGGACACAGTAAAATAGTGGATTTAATATCTGTTAGTGTGTAATGCTATGAGCTAAGTGAAAAACATTTAAGGCTCTTTTCATACTTTCTGCAAGGGACTAAGTTGGGAAGGAATGGTGGGAGGAGCCAGTTCTGACTCATTCACAGGTACCTAAGTGTTATGACTTTCATTTTAATAGCAGATATGGGGAAACAAAGACATGAATTGCCACAAAAATATGGAAGATTTGTAGATGACATTTCATTTTACAAGAAAATAAAAACAATAAAGCAATTATACATATTATATGTTTATAATAGTTACCCATAATAATCAAATGTTCCTTGTTAAAACATTTATAATTCAACAATAATAAAATGAAATATCTAGCATCAGCATGTTATTTAATATTTATATTATTGGAGAGATATTACGATGGGGAGAAAGTTTAGTGTATTAGAGAAATAGAAAATAAAATTAGAAGAGCACTGCTGTCATGTCATGTCATGGACACAAAACCTTATCAGATATTTATACTGTGAATTTCCTGTCCACAAGGCTAAGGTAAACTCAAGTAAAACCAAGTTCTGGACCAAGAGCAGAAATATATGCCGTGCCATTTCTCAGAATACTTCAAAGTGGGCAAGTCTAAATGACAATTTGCAAATCCATGCTGAGGAGAGCCAAGGTCAGTACCCAAGAACAGAAGTCCCATATCAAGGCCAAGAGGCTTGAATTTTGATGTAACATGAGTTGAGTGAACATGAAGCAACAGTCACTGAAGAGTGTAGGATGATGAACAAGGTTGACATTCTAGGAATTTGCTGATACACTGGTACGGAAACTGGCTTCAAAGATCAACATGAGGCTGGAAAGCTATGGATGATTAGATACTACTTTCAGGGTAAAATTGGTTGGCAAACACTTTTTAGTGAGAATTGATTCAATAGAGTATTTATTATCAACTGTGTACCAAGAATTGTAGGATGAATTGGAAATACAACAGTGACTAAGACATAGTCCTTGCTCACACCTGGAAATGAGAACTTGTAATGCCCTTTTGTGTATTACAGTGAATTAGTAGAAGGTACTGTGGGGACACAAGGAGCATTATTGCACTTGGTCTCGGATGGCCAGGGGAGAATTTCCAGGCGAATAGTATCAAGACAGACATTAATATTGAGGAAAAATAAGCTAGATAATGGGAAAAGTAAGGATAGAGCCTGTGCAAAAACTCACACTTTATCATACCTATAGGATGAATCATATGGGGCTGAAGCAAGTGTGGAAAGATAGGTCCTGGGATCTTGAGTCTTCTTTTCATGTATTGTGGTGGGAGTTTAATAATGCTGCTGAATTTATAAGACATACAAAGTTCCTTCTATTAACCTATTATTTTATGGATAAAGAGCAGCATTTTTCATTAGTTGCCGATATATTACATAATTACAATAAGAAACACATACACAACGTCCTTAGAAACCTGTGTTAAGTGCACATGGGAAAAGCTTTTTCTACTAAAGGATGGAGCTCACCTTGAAGAATCACTGATCATTTGTTCTGTTGACCTACATTATATATTATCCAGCGAGGATCCTTTAAATCGATATTTGCCATAAACTTTTAGGAAATTTGCCACAGAGTTTGTAGTCCAATAATTATTATTATAAGACTTTGCTACCTTTAGTATAAAGTAAAAATCTGAATTCAGTAAAATTATGACATACATTACTACCAACTTATCCACAGCTATTTAAAAATTTTCCTCCAGAAAATGATCACATATCTATGGTTGATCGTGACAGGATGTTGACTTAGTATTCACAATAATATTAAAGCAAAATCCAAATAAAAAATCTGCAATTTTTTCCCCTTGAATAGATTTCAAGTGCAGTAATGATAACAAATCATTTTAAAAAAATAACAAACAAAAAATGCTATTTAAAAGATTTGTGTTTAGGGGCGCCTGGGTGGCGCAGTCGGTTAAGCGTCCGACTTCAGCCAGGTCACGATCTCGCGGTCCGTGAGTTCGAGCCCCACGTCAGGCTCTGGGCTGATGGCTCAGAGTCTGGAGCCTGTTTCCGATTCTGTGTCTCCCTCTCTCTCTGCCCCTCCCCCGTTCATGCTCTGTCTCTCTCTGTCCCAAAAATAAATAAACGTTGAAAAAAAAAATTTAAAAAAAAAAAAAAAAAAAAAAAAAAAAAAAAAAAAAGATTTGTGTTTAGGGGTGCCTGGGTGGCTCACTAGGTTGAGCATCTGACTCTTGATTTTGGCTCAGGTCATGATCCCAGGGTCATGGGATTAAGCCCCATGTCTGGCTCCATGCTGAGTGTGGAGCCTGCTTGGGATTCTCTTTCCCCTACTCATTCATTCATTCATTCTCTCTCTCTCTGTCTCTCTCTCTCTCTCTCTCTCTCTCTCTCAAATAATAAAAATAAAAAAGACTTGTGTTTAGTGTGGAAAAAGAACAGTATGGTAGAATGTTGGGTGTAAAATATATTTATATTAATAAATAAAGGGTAAAAGAATGTAAATAATCATGTGACGGGGGAGGAAGTACAATTTGAGAATAGAAGTAACTCAGCTGTATTTTTTATTTTGTAAATACTTTTCTCAGAAATTAAAAAAAGATGTTTTCACATGGGAAATCTATAGATTTTAACAATAGCAATCTATGTCTTTGTTTTAACAAGAAAATGTGCATGGGTTTTAGAAGTTGTAGGATTTGATGTCATTTGTGATCTGTAAGGAAAAATAGTAGTTGAAACACTATATTGTGTAAGAAACACAAATTATGACTTAATAAAGATACATCTTCTCTAGTAATGTCTTGTGCCAAAACATTTATGAAATGGAAAAAATCCAGATAAATGATAATATTTGCCTCTCTTTCCAAATGTGGCTTTGCTTTCAAGAAAAGTGTAATTTTCAAGAAAAGTGTGGTGAAGAGATTGCCATGGTATTGACAAGAAGGGAGAGGCCTAGTATTCTGGCCCTTGGAATAAGTTTCCATTATGTAGGTACTCTTACACAAAGCTTAAAGATAGCTCTGCTCTGGAAGCTTCCAAATTTGACTTTAATCATTTACTTATTTATTCTGGAAATTGAGGATTAAGGTGGTTTAAGATAAAAAGTGATGGAAGAAATAGGAATTCTAAAGCCAGCAAATTATATCATATATATGTATACACGTGTATATAGTCTCTTTTGAACACAAATTTTATGTTTATTATAAATATGTATATAGAGTAATGGAACTGATTTTTTAAACAAACTAGAGTAGAACTCACATAATCAGAGAAATGTTAAACTTCAGAGTATTCTCCCTGGGAATTCATTCATTTATTCTAAATATACTGTTATTTTTCAAACCACATTTAGAATCAGTCTTTTGAGATGTTTTTAATTACTATTTTACTAGTCACACAAGGAAATTCATCTTTGTATGTTATAATTAAATCACACATTTTAGAAACCAAATGCTGTATTATCCAAGTTTATCGCTCTGTCTTCATGTCCAATCCTAGCTATGAAATATTTCTCAATGTTACTAAAAAAGAAAAATAAAAAAACACTGTCAAAAGATTAAAATTTACATTTAAGGAAGATATATTTGATAAGTGAATGAATGCATGAAATATTAAGTGATGCAAACATACGTATTTTTAGTTTGAAAAATAATTTTAAGAGTTTCTTTTTTTTTTAAGTTTATTTATTTATTTATTTAATCTCTATACCCAATATGGGACTATACCCATGAGCCCAAGATCAAGAGTTGCATGCTCTTATGACTGAGCCAGCAAGGTGCCCCAGTTTAAGAGTTTCAAACAGCTAAATCTCAGGATCAGTAGAAGTCTGCAACCTCTGGACTTAGCCACCTAAGATGGGACTAGACTCATTGGGAAGAGTGAGTGCTTTTATGCTTATTCTAAAAACATCACATGGCTTTATAGGCACTCCGTGTAAATAGAAAACAGGGCTAAGCACATAAAAATGAGTATAATGAGCATGTCCTTTTACCAAAAGGAAGCAATTATACTCAGTAGCAAGTAATTATTTTAGTGAAAAGTAAATTTGCTTTTCAATTTTATTCCATGCTAGAATTTGAGCTGTAAGTTATCTTGGAAACCATTTAGTCCAACCCAGTCATTACTTCATAGGAGAGGAAAATGTGGCACAGAGAAACTGGAGGTTAGATGATTTGTTCCCAAATACATAGTCAGTCCTAAGTCTTGGGCTGGAATTTTGGTCTTTGAACATTGATGCAAGATTCCTCCCGTGACATCTTGGTGCATCCCTATTGGGATTTATTTTGTATGAGACTTACATAATGTGAGGTGATTTTTAAAAGTTAAATTACAGAATATGCTAATGTGTCTTTTGTGGACTTTAAAAAGATAAAGTGGTGCTGTTCACTTTGTTTCACATGCTAAAAACACTACATTTTAAAAGTCACAAGTGGGTGATTCAGAAATGTGGATCACTTATGGGAAAATCTAGTTTCTTCTTCATAAGTCACGCTGCTTTTATTATTTCACTTAGACCGAACAGTGAAATTAGAGTGTTCATTTCCTATTCTATTCAGTTTTTTTCACTCTGACACTAATACTTGTTGTGGGCTTTTGATTTATTTTTTCATAGACAGTACTTTGTTTCCTCGGGGGACTTTTCCAAAATCTTCAGAAAAACTTTTGTTTTCTTTGCATTTTCTAGTTGACTACCTTTTACAAATGTGTATTTAGAACACTCAGGCTCATAACTAGAAAAATAGTTTGTATATTCTTTGTGCAAAACATGTTAAGAGACTTTTAGTAATAAAGTATATTTACTGTTCGTATTAAATTGCTATTTTTTTGAATTTTGATTAGTTAATAGATTGAATGTTCCACGATTTTCCCTTTTCATCACAGTCTTCACAGTAAAATTTCCAAAGCTCAAACTTGTGCAAGAGTACCTTTAAATACCTTTTTGTGTTGAGTGTATTGTCTTTCTACATAAATGGACCTTGAGGAATGGAGAGGAGGAAGGTTGGTGGGAATATAGGAAATTCACTTTATTGAGACTCAACCATAGTCTTTAAAAATATGTCTTCCTGGGGCGCCTGCATGGCTCAGTTGGTTAAGCATCCGACTTCGGCTCAGGTCATGATCTCCCAGCTCACAGTTTGTGAGATTGAGCCCTGTGTCAGGCTCTGTGCTGACAGCTCAGAGCCTGGAGCCTGCTTCAGATTCTGTCTCCCTCTCTGTCAGCCCCTCCCCTGCTCATGCTCTGTCTCTCTCCCTCAAAAATAAACATTAAAAAAAATAATAAAAAAAAAAAATCTTCCTACCCATGAAAGGGAAGGCTAAAGGAAGTACATAATCTGAAAAAATGTTTCCATTCAGAAATAGTGAAAGTTTTAGAAAAATATGCTTTATTATTATCAAAAAAGATGCAGAAATACACGGGCTCTACCTAGCAGGAGTAGGAAACCATGAGGCAGAGACAAAGGCAGAACTGGTCACACAATACACTGAGCAGTAGTTCAGATTGTAGGGCAACCAAAACAGGATCAGAATAAAATCTCAGGTGCCTGGGTGGCTCAGTTGGTTAAGCATCCAACTCTTAGGCTAAGGTCATAATCTCATGGTTGGTGCCCATATCAGGCTCCTTGCTGACAGTGCAGAGCCTCCTTGGGATTCTCTGTCTCCCTCACTCTCTGCCCCTTTCCTGTTCACGCTCACTCTCTCAAAATAAATAAATAAAGAAAAAAAAAAGAATAAAATGAAGGCAAAGAGGAGAGGCCTGAACTTTTAGAGATGGCAAGATAGAATTGGCAAGACAAAGTGGTAGGATAGTTGTGCTAGGAGAGTGTTCTAGACACATAAAGCAGATTATTGAAAGACCTTTAAAAAGGGGTGGGGGGCCTGATCAAGAACTGAAATTAATCTTTTATATGTGAGATGTAGAATGCTGGGAAAGGTGGCCAGAGAAAAGTAAGCCAAATCAATACTTAAAGAGTCTATTCATTTTTAAAGGAATTTGTACTTTATCCTGAGGGCAATGTGAAGCACTTGAAAAGATTTCTTTATCATAGGATTGACAACAAAACTTGTATTAGGAAGATTACTCTAGGTGCAATATGGAAAACAGACTGCCTGGAGGCCTGGGAGTCAGCTAAAAAGTATTTATTCCAATCCACAGGAGACAAGATGGCAGCTTAGACAAGAATAATGCTGAAGGATTGGAGTGAAGTGATTGGATTCAAGAAATATTAAACAGATAAACTGAAAACAATTGGTTATTGAGTGTAACAGAGGAAGGAAGAGGAAAAACACAAGAACAATACCTAGGTTTTTAAGTTAGCTATCAGGGTGAATGGCAGTGCCATTTAATGTGGGGAGAAATACAGAGTAGAAGGAGGTGTGGTCTACTGGAAAGCATAGTTTCTTCATGTTGTGTTTCAGGTATATTTGTGACAAGAATAGGCATGACTGTCAAGTGGCAATATCTAATACACCCATGTGAGTTCTTCTGGAGTTCAGAAGAAATACCTGGAATGGAGATGCAGGTCTTATAATTTGGTGGTGGTGGTGGTGTGAATATATTATATATATATATATATATATATATATATATATATATATATAGTGTGGGAGAGGCGTATAATGGGATATATTATTCGTTGATAAAAAAGGAATGAAGTATTAATGTACCCTACAGTATAAATGAACCTCCAAGATGTTATGCTAAGAGTTGGGCCTGCAATGATTAAGAGGAGAATGTCGTGTATTGTGCCAAAAACCGTAGGAAAAGTGGGTTTCAAGAAGAAAGGGAGATAAATGGGTAAGAAAATTGTGGTATGTACATACAACGATACTCAACCATAAGAAGCACCAAAGCTACAATGTATCTGAACTTCCAAAATATGCCAAGTGTAAGAAGCCAGAGTACCACAAATTATATGGTTCTATTTGACACATGAAATATCCAGGATGAATAAATACATAAAGACAGAATGCAAACTGGTGGTTGCTAGGGCCTGAGAGGAAGATGGAAATGGGGAGAAACTGTTTAATGGGTAAGGGATTTTGCTTTGAAGAGCTAGAAATATTTTAGGGCTAAATAGAGGTAGTAGCTGTACCATAATGTGAATGAGCAGCTGCCACTGAATTGTTTATTTTACAATGGTTAATTTTATGTTTTGTGAATTTCGCCTCAATAAATTATTAAAAAAGAAAAAGAAGAAGAAAAGGAAGGTAAATGACAAAAACAAAAGCCACTGTGAGATCAAAGAAGTTAAGGTATGAAGATTTCCATCTGTTTTAAAGAGCCCTTATTGGTGACGTAGTGGGAAGAGGCCAGTATGCACTGGGTTGGAGAATGAGTAAGAGGTTAAGAAGTGAGAATATTAAGTGTTGAATCTGAGAAGAAATTGGACTGTGAAAGGGAGGAGGAAAGGTTCATTTATTAACTGTCATAGGAATGGTGTAGTGGAAAGTGAAAGGCTGGAGGTCAGAGTTAGCTTTCCTGCCATAGGAGAAATTGTGAACATATTGGTAAGCCTAGTGGTGGTAGATTGTAAGATTTCCCAGCCAAATCTTTGTGTTTTCTAAATAGTACATGAGGGGAGAAGTCATCTGTTGAAAGAGAGGAAAGAAAATATAAGGTAGAAATTTGGGGAGTGCAGGAAGCTTCAGTGTCTTTGTGGTGAATTGGACTAAAAGTTGAGAAGCAGAGTGTGTTTAGCCCCGTGGTTTTCAAGAGCTTGAATTTAGAGTGTCAAGATCTTCTGGGTTGTCTGCTTTCTCCTGAAGTGGCCATCTTTTTGGATGTAGGTTCAGAGAATGTGGCTGATGTAATTTATGCCTTTGAAATAAGTTCCACTTCTGTGTGGGACAGCAGACAATGAGAATAGCTGATGGAAAATCACCCCTCTTTCTTATGACACAGTCTTTGGCTAACTTTTTATAATGCAGAACTAACTGGCATTTGCACACTTCTTTACAGTTTACACTTTCTTATGCATCTCATTTGATTGCCAGTTATCAAAATGCTTTATTACTAAAATTTCTATGTGATAGCTGAGAAAATGTAGAGTAAGAGAGGTTGAAATATGTTAAAGATTTCACAGAGGCTTTCTGACTATAAGGGTTAAGCTTTGGACCATGTGCACAAAGTATGCAGAACTATATTTTATTAAGTGACTGAAGGTGGAATTTACCAGAATGTAAGCTGGAGAGACAAAGACAACTCCTCACCTCTGCAGAAGGCTGCCTAGAACACACACGAATGAGAAAATGGAGGTTTCTATAAAATCTGACAAATAACAAGGCTAGATGCAGTACATAAAATATATATTGTACCTTAAATCAACTCTTGGTTCATAGCTCAAAATAGCATTTTTTTTTCTGGTGCAGCAGAGTTTCTCTGGTATTCTACCAAGCCACAACTAGTGAGCAAAAGTAACTGAATGCAGTATATTTACTGACAATAGTACTGGAACTTTTTAAGGCACTGTTTAAGATTCCAAGACCCACCTACTTGTTGAAAGGTCCCTATCCTAGCCTCATCCTAGATTTTCAGTCAGAATCTTTAGAGTTGTAGCACTGAAATCTGCAAGTTTAACAAGATCATTGGGTGACTTTTAAAACATATCCATTTTAAAAAGTGCGTATTTTGCAATAGTACAGTGTGCTGAATTTTGAGAATCTAAACATACTTGTGCACCCAGCACTTTGATCAAGAAAGAGAATATGATCCATACTTCTTGATGTTGACCAGAATGCCTCTTGATTGTAGCCAGAAAATTATTTTTTTTTAATTTTTATTTTTTATTTTTTAGAGAGACTAGTGTGAGTGGGGGAGGGGCAGAGCGAGAGGGAGACACAGAATCCGATGCAGGCTCCAGGCTCTGAGCTGTTAGCCCAGAGCCCGACGCAGGGCTCGAACTCATGAACTGTGAGATCATGACCTGAGCCGAAGTCGGATGCTTAACCAACTGGGCCACCCAGGTACCCCAGTAGCCAGAAAATTCTTGAGCAACTCTCCCTGTCACTGCCCCTACCAAGGATAATCAACACTCTATTTCTGAAGCATCGATAAGCTTATTCTGTTTTTATAATTTATATGAATTGAATTAAATAGGGTGTATTCTTTTCTTTTTTTACTTGGCATTATGTTTGTAAAAACTGATCCATAGTTTGCCTGTATTTGTAGTGCATTTTTTTCTCATTGTTGAATAGAATTATATTGTGAATATACCATAATTTTGATATTCATTCAACTGCTGATGGACAGTTGGCTGTCCTGTTTGGGTAGTTTCCTGTTTGGGGCTATTTTGAATAATGCTGCTATGAACATTCTAGTGTGTTTTTTGTTTGTTTGGGTTTTTTTTTTTTTTTTTTTTTTTGTACATACATTTGCATTTCTGATGAGAACACCAAAGCAAAAATTGACTGGATGAAGGAAGGTAAGAAAGACTATTCAAGGCTATTACAATAGAGGCCAGAATGGGATCTAAGCTCAACTCCACTGAAAAAAAAAACAGTGTTATTAAAAGCTGGGATAGGCTGGGGTGCCTGGGTGGCTCAGTTGGTTAAGTGTCCGACTTTGGCTCAGGTCATGATCTCGCGGTCCGTGAGTTTGAGCCCAGTGTGGGGCTCTGTGCTAACAGCTTGGAGCCTGCTTCTGTTTCTGTGTCTCCCTCTCTCTCTCTCTCTCCCTCTCCCTCCCCCATTCGCGCTCTGTCTCTCTCTGCCTTTCAAAAATGAATAAATGATTAAAAAAATTTTTTTTTAAAGCTGGAATGGGGGATGATAGACCCTCTGTGTTTGCTAATTGGCCATACCCTATTACTTGTGTGCATGATAGGAGATAGTCTTACAGCTTGGAGCTAGGCACCCATTGAAGCTGTGTCTACCCTCCTGTAGAGACTGGGCGATAGGGGAGCTATCTTTGTTGTTGGTTACATTTCAAAGAGAGAGCTCCCCAGATCCTTCAGACAGACAGTCTTGGGTTACAAACCTGGCAAGAGGTGTTTTGAAAAGTTTATAATTCAAAAGTTTGTAATTCAAAGAGGCAAAGAATTTACAGTAATTAATTTTCTACAGTAAATGCTCTAGGAAAGGGAAATCTGTTCAAAGAGTAAAAAAGGAAAAGAAGCAGCAGCAGCAGCAGCAGCAGCAGCAGCCGCCTGCCTAGCATTTGGTGAAAAGTGGAGGGAAATATTAAGCCCATCTTGGTCAGTAATATATCTAAAAGTAAAATTGGTGGGTCATAGGTTATATAACTATTCATCTTTAGCAGATATTGCTATACTGTTTTCCAAAGTTGTACTAATTTATACTCTCCAACAGTGTAGGAAAGTTCTGTTTACTCCATATCTTTAACAAAATTGGGCGTTTTCCCTCTTTTTAATTTTAGCCATTCTGCGTGGGTATCAGTGGTATTTCATTGTATACATAATTACTATTTTTCTAAGTGATATTTAGCAGCTATATGCTTTGAAATTTTATCAGGCCTTATCCTCATCTCCAGAGACATGCATTTTCTCCTTAGATAAATTAATGTGGTGATACTAATAGAATATCTAATAGTGAACCATCCTTGCATTCCTAAATTGTTTATATTAAAATATTTTTATTTAGGTATTGACTTATGTTTGATGATGTGTTATTGAAAATTATTTCATCAATATTCATGAGTGAGATTAGTCTGTAGATTTCTTTTTAATGATATCTTTCTCAGGTTTAGGTATTGATGCTAAAAATTATATAGAAATATTTACAAATTTGCATGCCATCTGTGACAAGAAGATAGCCCAATCTTCTCTATATTGTTCCCATTTAGTATGCACACACACACACACACACACACACACACACACACGCGCGCGTGTGTGTGTGTGTGTGTGTGTGTATGTATATATTAAACACGTGTCTGCTACGTTCTTAATTTCAGGGAGGAAGTTGTTCCAAGTTGTTCCTTTTGCTCTTTATGGTTTTGGCTATATTTTATTTTTTATCCTGGTTTTTACTCTGCTTTATTTACCTTCTTTTATATCTTCATCCCTTTGTTTTCTATTCATTTCTGTATATGCAGTGCTTTGAAGATTTTCTGGCTTATAGTGGACATCTCATTGATATTTAGTGAGTGAATGGAGAGTTGGAAGAATAAATGTCTTCTGTCATATTCAGCATATTGATTTTACGTGGGTTTACTTCTTTGGAGGTTTGTAATTTTTTCCTGTGACTGGCAGAGGTTCTGGGGAAATTTAATATAAACTATGATGGCAAAATGTTTGCTTTTCTCAGAGATCTAGGGTTTTCAGTATCCTTAAACAGTGTTATGTTAACTTTCTCGAATTTGTCTCTATCTGTAGATAGTATATATTTAGAATCCATACTTGAACATACAATAGACCTGCATGCTCTATTTTAAAAATTCATTTATTTTGAGAGAGAGAGTGTGCAAGTGGGTGAGGGACAAGAGAGAGGGAGAGAGAGAGAACCCCACTGACTCTGTCAGTGCAGAGTCCAATGGAAGGCTAAACCTATGAACTGTGAAATCATGACCTGAGCCCAAAGCAAGAATTGGATGCTTAATCAACTGAGCCACCCAGGTGCCCCAACATGCTCTATTTTTATTTCTTATAGTGGTCCTTCCTTCCTTCCTTCCTCTCTTCTTTCTTTCTTTCTTTCTTTCTTTCTTTCTTTCTTTCTTTCTTCTTTCCTTTTCTTTCTTTCCTTTTCTTTCTTTCTTTCTTTCTTTCTTTCTTTCTTTCTTTCTTTCCTTCCTTCCTTCCTTCCTTCCTTCCTTCCTTCCTTCCTTCCTTCTTTCTTTCTTTCCTTCTTTCTTTTCTCCTTTCCTTTCCTTTCCCAGATATATGACAAGTTTTTTTTTTAACACTTCTGTAAGATGATACACAGATTCCCTTTATTTATTTATTAGGTTTCGTTTTTTAATGGCTAATGCAGTACTTCTAGGAGCTGAGCTTTATCCACATGACTTTCTTTAAACTTTCCATTTCCTAGGGGTGGGAGCCCACAACTTTTTATATAAGGGTGTTAGATTTTAGTCCTCAAAAATTAATGAAATACGCATGAGCCACAAATGAATCACTCGAGGTTGTTGGTCTAGCTTTGAGTTTTTTCTTTGTTGCTGGTACCTGAGGAGGCCCTTTCTTTTATTTTTATGCTTGACTCATATTTAACAACCTTCTAAATTACATTTTTTCAGCCCTTCTGTATGTAATGGAATAAGGTTTCTCTTTATCAGCTTGGTCTTTCATATTTCTGGTAACTTATTTTCAGGTGATTCTCATGTTCACCTAAAATTCACACCCATTGATGGGTAATTTAATGGTTTAACAAAGTCAGTCTTGTATTTATAACATAATGACGTGATATATGGCATTTCTTTGAATTTCTGTACATTCCTTAATGCAGAGAATTTTTATCATATTGGTATCCTGCATCAGTAGAGGAGGTGCACAAATAGAAGACATAAATCATTTAAATGAACAGGATGTGTCCAGAAAGGTATGAAAAGGCCCAAGGAAGCTCTAACTTTAGCAAGAGGAAGTAGAAAACATAGTGAAATGATTCACAGAGCTCAGGTTTTATAAAGATGGAAAATTATCTGGTGCGGTAGAAATATGAAGACCACTTGCCAGTGTTTACATCAGGAGGAGGTGCAGTTGTGGCAGCAGGGGTAGACTTATTCATGTGAGAAAGCAAAGGGGGAGGAAATGAGCAGAGACAATGAGTAAAGATTATACTTTAGAAATCTTGGCCGCAGAGAGAAGGAGAGAAGTCACCAGGTGCCTAGAATTGATCATTGGAATGAGGAGAGATGTATTTATTTTTATTATGGGAGATATCACATTATGTTTATAATTCCAATAGTGAAGAGGAAGTAGAAGGAGAATATTGTTTACTAAGGAGAGAGAGAGAATCATTTATGAAGTGAGTTGCCCCAGGATGCAGTGGACATCAGGAATAACCTTTAAGTTGCACAAGATTTAGCCATCTAACGGCCACAATTTGGATGGTCACATAGCTGCGATAGAACCGATTATTTGCTTACCCAGAATACATTCTTCCACTCTTTACTTATTATATTATCATTATTTATTATTATACAAACCTTGATTCTATTAGAGTAGCAATGTGCTCTATCATATCAGGTCAGTCTAACCATTTTTTAAATTTAGACTAGTTATAGGAACATCTCCTTTTCAAGGTAATTATTTTCCTAAATTTTCTTGCAGTTCTGGTCACGAAAGCAAAAATTAGGCCTTCTATAGAGCGTCTATGTAAGTTTTCCCTTTACTGATAAAAAGAAGAAACTTGAGTAAAAGATTCTTTTTGCTATCATTCTGGTTCATTACATTGAACATGACTGTTTTATTACCCATGGAAACTCTGCACTCTTTAACAACCTTAAAAAATCCCAGGTTTCACCTTCATATTTCCATTTTGGTCAAGTAATAAAATTATTTTAAAATTAATAATTTAACTCTCACTTAAGAAAGATACAGTAATTGTTTTACTTCATATTAGCTAACTTCCCATTATTTGTATGGATGAGATTCACTAAATACTAGTTCAATAAATCAGTCAAATGTAGCCCATTGAGTTCATTTTACAAGAGGTATGCTCTAAAATGCTTTACTTAAATCCTCAAGATGAATTAATTCTTCCTGCTCACCTACTTTAAGATACTCTTTTTATATTAATATGAAAAGTATTTTTTCCTTATATTGTAGTTATCAATGTATGTGCTCTGCCTCCTCTGTTAGTATGATCCATGAATCTATTACATATGAGCAGAATAATGTGTACAACTTTAAGGTCATATCTGTGTGTGCGGGGGGGTGCAAACATGTATACCCCCTCCCCATCCCCTTTAGAACTTGGCTCTCTTCCCCCCCTGGCACCAAAGCTCATGGGATCCCTCCCCTTCTCCCTTCTCCCCATACCAGTCTGAGGGGGCAAGGCAGAGAGGTCAGGGAGGCTTGGTGCTGGGGCCAGAGTATAGCCAGAGTGGAGTGGGTAACCCCATGGACAGTTCAGCCATCATTACTCAGATTACCAAGAAGGAGGTATAGCAGTGCTGCAGAGCAAAGGTCCTGGGGCATGTGCCAGGTGATATCTTTAAAGAGGAAAATTAATACCCTTCCCTTCCTCTCATCCTCCTTTCTTACACTCTGGAACACGAATGGAGTCCTGGTGAGTTAGCTTTGACCCTGTGGAGAGTAGAAAAATACTCTAAGGGACCTGAATCCTAGATAACCTCATGGAACATTACAGCCTATTTTCCCTGTGTTTTCCACCTGTCACTTTCAATGCTCAGCTATTATGCAAGTCTCTTCTAAACTCAGATATCATCTAATGAAAGAGGAAGAGTAGGGAGTTTGTAGAGAAATCCTGAAAGCCTGAGTATTTCCTCCACAGAAACCATATTAACCTGGAAGTGACTAGGGTATCTTGAATCTCAAGATAACAACTGGTGGTGTTATTTACCCACTTCCTTGCAGAAATGGTAGTGTCTGATAGAATTAAGTATGGGTATGATGAAAAAAATTTTCTGCACATCCGAATTGTTACTGTGGACTTTCAACCAGATTGCCATACAATACATGATGTACTAAATTCCTGGAATGTTTCAGCACTATGTTTTAAACTTGGGCACAGAGAGGAAGGAGACAAGAACTAAGCTCCATAGGGAGTGTTAGTAAAAGAGAAAATAGAATATAAATGGATAATTGACATTCAGTTTGGAAGTGTTCATCATACAAATGTGAATAAAGGATTTAGGAGGCACACAATAAGAAATCAATTGGATCTAGGAGAATTAGAAACATCTTTTATATATGATTATTTCAAATAGTTCTGATAACATTGTCACTGGTTGGGAAAAAGATACTTAAATCTTAGGTCTCATCCTCTTATTAGACTAGCAGTCAATAGAAGGAAGTTGGAGGAGTCTCGAAATTTAGAGGTTATCTTGGAACTACTTGAGAGAAATGATTTGATTATGATTTTGACATTCACATATATCTCAGTTCGTGTGCATGGGAGGGTGTTTTACAGGAAATAATTGTGTTTTAATACAATAAATAAGTATTGGGTCAGATATAAACTTTCTTGGAAATGAGACTAAACACATTTCAATAAACAAGCTCCTTTAATATCTATTTTTGGAGTCTGTTGACAGCTGTGTTAAAATGGAGGTTCCTTTGAAGGGTGATCATGACAGAGACCAGATTCAGGAATTTTAAAACAGAACATAGCCAGAAAATTTTCCCCCTGCTTATTTGCGCTTGGAACTCTGATTAAGATTTTCCTGGGCATAGCAGAAGATACATTACTTTGATATCATATGCCAAATTCAAACCAATAACCACCATTCAAACATTATGGTCTCTTAGCTATTGTATAAAGTTTATAAAGGATTGAGAGGTGATTATATACACTTAATTTTTCCCCTGTTTATGTTAAGTAGGAGATGGATAAAGGAGGAAAGGGAATCTGAATGTTGCATAAATGTAACGATAAGGGAAATAACATGCACAGATTGTGACAATCCACTTGGAAAAAAATCCAAACTAATTTTGTTCTATTTCTTCTAAGCCATCTGAGAGCCTTTCTACATTTACCAATACAGACTAAATTACACTGTGATTGAGTTTATGGAAAGATAGCAGCACATATGTAGATGAAAGCACAGACAGATATTTATGAGAAACTGGGTTTCTATAAAAAAAAGGGGGGAAAGTTGGCTGTTATTTTGAGGTATATTTGTTAATGTTTAAAAATGGAAACTTTAAAGAATATGTCACTTATTCAAACATGCCACTTTTCCTCAAAAAGAGAGAAACAAGTTTTCCATGATAGGCCGTTTTTAAATGTTGGCTTTGGCTGGTGCAGCCTTTTGTCTCCCCAGCCGTATGAATCACCTCTACAATATGTCTCTTTTGTTTGCATACTGGATTTCAGTGCCTATCTGGGGGTGGGGAATGTGTGGAGAAAAACCTGTTACTTTGTTACCCTAGGACCAGATTGTTTCAAGTCTGTGTGTGCATATTTTATTTCAGAGTCTTTCCTTAAATCTTGGCTTTCTTTCTTTCTTTCTCACACATTTCTGCCCATCCTAAAAGAATAAACCTAGTTTTGAACCAAAAATAAAATATATGTTATTAATAAATCAAATTCTGTAAATCCCTTCTGTTTATTCTTAAAATTGCCTATGCAAGATAGAAAATACACTGGCCTTTTATGTTTCACTTGCACACAGAGCTCTTCTGCTCTTTATAAAAGTGTAGCTTCCATAATGCACTTCCATTTGTCAGTAGGCGATTATAAGTCTCCATTTTTATGGGCATACAATCTGTGTCTCTATTTACATATAGAACGTTTATGTTCATTATAATTTATACATGTACGGTGTGTATACATTAATTAAGATAAATGTGTTCTAGGCATTTTTATGAGCATTATTTTGTTAAATTCTTTTCAAGTTGGCACCCTTCACTACTTCAGATATGGAAACTGAGACTCAAAGAAGTTAAAGGGGATTTATCTTGCGGACAGCCGTGGTGCCCCACTATTCGTCCACATAAAGACATTCTGGTACATAGAGGGCCCTGGTGAGAAGTGGAGACATATTTGAATCCAGGACTGTACAAAAGTCAAACTCATGTTCTTCAGATGACACCGAATGCCAACACATCTTGTCTGCAACGTTCTCTCTGCTCTTTCCAAGTAGAAAAGAAATACTTTCAAACATTATTTTATGGGACCAAATCTCGTGATAGAAATCATATGTTTTAATCCTTTTTTTGCTTTGTTTTGTTGTTTTGCCAGTTTAGAATCAGGGTTATACCTGATATTTTAGCCAGTCCTTTATTGTTTAGGACTTTATGTTTAATGGGGAAAATAGATAATGGTCATTACTCCTT
Organism: Puma concolor; assembly: GCF_028749965.1. Classification (NCBI taxonomy): domain Eukaryota; kingdom Metazoa; phylum Chordata; class Mammalia; order Carnivora; family Felidae; genus Puma; species Puma concolor. The sequence goes on along the minus strand of NC_141673.1, from coordinate 92,537,196 downwards.
CTAACATGGCACTGTTTGTGTTCCTTTGCACACATCCATGAGTATTGGATATTATAATTATAAAGTGTTTCACAGTTTAGGTGGACAAAACGGTATTTCATTTTGGTTTTAACTTGTGTGTGATTACTTACTATTATAAATAATTTTTTTAAAACTTGCTTGACTTTTTTTCTCTTGGTTGATTCAATCATCTGCCTTTATTTTTTTAAATGTTTATTTATTTTTGAGAGAGAGAGAGAGAGAAAGAGAGAGAGACAGAGCACAAGCGAGGGAGGGGCAGAGAGAGAGGGAGACACAGAATCCAAAACAGGCTACAGGCTCTGAGGAGTCAGCACAGAGCCCGACACGGGGCTTGAGCTCACCAGCTGTGAGATCATGACCTGAGCTGAAGTCAGATGCTTACAACCAACTGAGCCACCCAGGCACCCCTCATCTGTCTTTTATTAACTGTATTATGCTCATTCATTCCTGCAAAATGTTCACATTTAGAGTCTGCTTGTAGACCAGGTTCTACACAGTGGGGACCATACCTGGCTCCATCCCATATGAAGCTTACAACCTCCCAAGCCTGATAAACAATAAACATGAAAACGAATTTATTTCTTATTATAATGTTTTATTCTCTGAAAGAAGAGAATGAGATGCTGAGACAGAAAAGAAGGAAGCATCTATTAAAAACAATGTTATTTATATTTGAATCAATAAAATATGTGCATGCACAAAATGTAAAATATATAAAAGCATATACTCTGAAAAGTATCTCTCCCAAGTGTCTTCCAAATTCTATCTTCAAAGGAAATCAATATTCAATTATTCCTTCTACATCTTTTGAGAGATATTCTGTGTATGTGTGTGATTTAAAAAAATATATGAACTCACCTTTTTTCATTTTGTAATTTTTACTTGAAGACTATTCTCATCAGTAATACAGAGTTGCCTCGTTCTTTTCAGACTACATCTCTATTATATATATTTCATTATATGGCTGCAACTTAATTTATATAGCTATTCTATATAGCTAATTTATTTAGCTAATACTCTATTAAAAATGTTTTCTTTGATTTGACAGAAATGTTTTATTTGAGTTCTGTTGTCACAGTTATATTTTCTGTTATTAATTCATTCTTATTTTGTTATATTATATTTCTTTGTTTTGCTTATTGTGATAATTTACATGGTTTGTATTTTGTTTTAGTAAATACATACATAACTAAAAGTTATTGCTTTTAGTATGTATAAAGCTCTATTTTTAAAATAGCATCCATTATCTTACTTGTAAAAACAAATGAAAGTGATATATTTATATTGAATTTCTTGCCTTTACAATTCATTTTTTTCTGATTATAATTTTTTTAAGTTTTGCTTTTATAATGGGATATATTTATACTTCTATTATTTGATTATTACCTGTAAGTTATATATTTTTATGTCTAGCTATAAAATAGATTTCTTCTCAACTATTATTTATCATATAACATTTTTGAAGTTGACTATGTTCTACCATATAATTTCACTCAAGATTTTAATCCTTTTTTCCTTTTGAAATTTAGCACTACATTTAAATATAATCTATGTGTTCTGTCAGACTTCATATTTTCCTCATTTTCCATAACAATAATAATAGCAAACACAAAAATATCACAGGAATTTTGATTAGGCCTGCTTTGAATGTGTAGATCAATTCGAGAAGAATTAACAACTTAATGATATTGAGTCTTCTGATCCATGAGCACAGTACATTTCCTCCATTGATTTAGATCTATTAAATTTTTTTCCAGAAACATTTTACAGTTTTTGGTGTATAGGTCTTACACATATTTTATAAATTTATCCCTAAGCACTTTGTGATTTTTCAATTCAAATGTTTTTTATGTCTGTTTCTATGTAATATACATTTTTGTGTATATTTCCATAATATATACCTCTCTATTATATATATGTATATATATATATATATATATATATGTATAATGTATATATATAATACATTTGGTTTTTAATTTGATTTTTAATATTGACCTTGTTTCCCATGACCTTGCTAAACACAGTTATTGATACCAGTATTATTTATTATTCCCTTTGAAATTTTTTATTTAGTCATAGCATATGCAAATATATAGTCTTACTTTAATATAAAATAAATTTTAATAAAAAATATGCTTTTCATTTTTCTTGCCTTGTTTGATAGTGTAGATGTAATGGAAAAATTCTTTAGAAGACATCCTACCAAACTCACTCAAATGAACAGGATCACCTAAATGAGTTTTATATTTATTCCAAAGTTAAATTTGTAGATAATATTTTTTGGTTAGACCCTTTGTACAATGTTAATGGAAGGAAGAGCCATCTTACCCTTCTTCTGGATTTTAGAAAGACAGCATTCAGTCTTTTAGCAGTAAGTGTCATATCCCTGTTAGTTTCGTTTCTAATGTCCCTTTATCACAACAAGGAAATTTTCTTCTATTCCTAGTATGCATAGAGGTTTTCTTATGAATGAATGTTGAATTTTGACAAATGCTTTTTCTGAGATTATTAAGCCTTTTTTTCCCCCAAATTGTATGGTGAACTAATTGATTTATTTTCAATTGCCTTGCATTCCTGGATTAAATCTCATTAGTTTATGATGTATAATGTTTTTATATGTTTCTAGATTTGATTTAATGTATTGTTAAAGTTGTATTGAGGGATATTGTTCTGATTTTTGTTGTTGGCATTGTCTTTATCGAGTTATAATAGGTTAAGTTTCCCTTCTCTACAGCATGGTAGTTTCCTTCATTTTAAGTCCACCAGGAGAATGTCTTTCTGATGTCTCACCTTTTTAAAAGGACTCATCAGCTTGGGTCAGACCCTTCCAAACTAATGTTCCTTTTGACTAACTGAAAATCAATTAGTAATTTAATCATAGGAACAATATTCCATCATATTGCCATGCCCCACATATACTCAAGGAGAAGAGATTAGGCAAGTTGTACACATGCAGAGCAGATCTTGAGAGGGTGTTATAGAACTCTGTCCACAGCATAGATATTCCCATCTACTATAGAAGACAAAATGTATTTTATTTTCGCATCGATCATGTTATGAGGGGAAGACAGCACATCTTTTATTTTAAAGCTAGAAATAGGGAATATCTTTTAGACATAAAGTTTATGGAGGATGACTCTATAAAGTTTGTGCATAATTGGAAAATAGAAGAACAATAAGGAGCCAGGTATTTAAAATGAGAGAGATAAAGAACTTAAGGAATATTTAGCAGCATATGCTAAGATCCTGGGATGAGAAAAAACTTGGTGAATTTCAGCAGAGACCAGAAATTAGGAAGTGAGTCACAAACCATTGCCAGGGAAGACATTTCCAAAATGAAGGAATAAGTCTAAGATGGGGACAAACTTGGAGTGTTCAATGAGTATGTGTGTGTGTGTGTGTGTGTGTGTGTGTGTGTGTGTGTATATATAACTGATATTACTAGAGCAAAGCTGGCTAGGGGAAAGATAGAGTGGCAGGGAGATCAATCAGAGTGGTCTATAGAAACAAACTCATAAAAGATTCTTTAACCATGGGTTAGAATTATCAATTATTTCTAAGGTGAGTGGTAAGTAATTTAAAAAATTAAGCTGGGAGAAGGAGCATGATCAAGTTGATGTTCTACTAAGATTAGTTTGGTTAATATGTGGGTGGTGGATTGACCAGAAAGGCCAGAGTGGAAGCTACTAGAAGAGTTAACAGGCTATTTTTATAGTACAGGAAAGAGAAAAATCATGATGATTAGGACCAGGGTGGAAATTGAGGGATGAAGACAATTTTGGTATGTGATTTTGTCTTTAAAACTCTTTTCAGTTCTTCTGTTTTTTTTTTCTTTATTTATAACAATATAAAATATTTTAAATAATTTTTTTAAAAAATTCTGACTGGTAAGCTCTTTTTACATATTAAAGTATATATATATAGGGGCGCCTGGGTGGCTCAGTCAGTTAAGCATCCAACTTCCATTCAGTCCATGATCTCACAGTTTGTGAGTTCGAGCCCTGTGTTGGGCTCTGTGCTGACAGCACAGTACAATTTGTATATTGCAGATACTTTTGTTTGCTATTTGACTTTGGGTTTTGTTCATAGTATTTTTGATTGTCAAAGCAACACTCTTTTTTTCCTGATGATATTTTTTATTGTTTAGTACATGTTTCACCACCTGTGTAGTCTGTGGTGTGAATTAAAACATCTCCATGTACTTAAAGGTAATATAATATAATTATACAATATACTACATAATATACTCTGTATCTAAGTGAATTATAAACAAGAATATATGATACAGGGGCGCCTGGGTGGCGCAGTCGGTTAAGCATCTGACTTCAGCCAGGTCACGATCTCGCGGTCCGTGAGTTCGAGCCCCACGTCAGGCTCTGGACTGATGGCTCAGAGCCTGGAGCCTGTTTCCGATTCTGTGTCTCCCTCTCTCTCTGCCCTTCCCCCGTTCATGCTCTGTCTCTCTCTGTCCCAAAAATAAATAAACGTTGAAAAAAAAATTAAAAAAAAAAAAAGAATATATGATACAGTATTATGCTGTTATCTGGGATTTTCAATGAAAGAAAAGCAAAGAAATCATTTTTTCCATCCAATGATATTTTACTGAAACAAGATCTCACTTGAGTGTTTTTTTCAAATTTAATTTAAGTTAATTTTTGTTCATGAGAATAGAAGTTAAATTTTTCAGGAATGATTTCATTGAATTATGCAAAACGTATACATACTTCCTTTGAAATTTAAATATATGTAGATTTGAAAGTGTAAACTTTATTGAATAACACTAGGTGATGAAACAAAGAAAAATTTCAGTTTATATTACATGGGTGTTTCTGGTGCTTTGGGACTCACAAAATAAAGGTTACTATGATCTTCAGAATGGTGACCTTTAGAAAGAACTGAAAAGACTCATCTTTTCATTTAAGGCTTCACTTTGCAAATCCGTAAAGAGTGGCCTAAGGTCAGGCTCAGATTCTTCATTCCAGAAAGGAAGCAAATGTATTTCCAATATTAACCATGGTATTCTTTAAAAGTAATGAACGAATCTGGGTATTATAACAAATGTGCCTGGACAATTTTGTCTCGAGAAAGTTATTAACTTTATATGCTAGCATCCGAGGGCATTGTAAGTAGAGATGTTACTCTTCCAAAATTTTGGGCCCCTGGACAGGAAGCTGTCCTTCAAACTGGGGGGCGGGGGTTATTTAAAGAAACATTTCCAAGATCTCTGTCCACTTCCACCTCATTCTCTTTCCCGGAGGAATAGTAACTAATCTATTTATAGAAAGTTTACCATCCTTTGGAATACTGCAGTAGAGGCAGTTAGTTAATCTCTCACGTATTATCTCTATCAATGATAGGAAGAAAGGAATAATTGTTTCTCTTTCATTTTTAGAGATTTTACTTGATAAAATCACTTTGGGACAGAGTCTTCTGTCTAGCTAGAGAAAGGGGAAATGTGTTTGATAATTCCCGTTTCTTCCTTCAGGTTAATTTTCGATCCTTCTCTGTCCTGCTCACTATCCCAGGTTACATCATGTTTCTCACACCCTCTGTCTTACTGTTGAGTGTGGCATATAGGAGAGCATCTCTGCAGGGTACTAGGACTGACAAGAGTGAACTCAGAACACTTATTTTCCTGGTCCCTTCTCTACAAGTTTTTATTCCTATTCTTACACCGAAGTTTATAATTCCTCTCAATGTTTCTTAATCTATGTGACTCTGTTCCAATGGGTTCTAATAGCTCTGCCTTTCTTTTGCCCCTTAGGCCTGGGATGGTGATAGAAAGTGCTACATCCTAGGGCTAGTTCATCATGCACCTAAATCAATAACTTTGTAAAGAGTCTCTTTTAAAATAAAACCTCTTTGAATTAGTATATTTTGGATGTAACATCTGACACAACAGGGCTGCCATTTCTAATGACCTGAAAGGAAAGAAAAGTGATCGCCTTTTGATCCTAACCTCTGTCAGCCCTGACATTCTCTTTTGCTTACTTACATGCAGGATGCAGATTTTGTTTTATGATAAGAGCTGGGCTATTGATATATTTAAGAATAACATTTGAAGGAGGCCTCACCCTCCCGAAGTTGTCATAAAATAGTTAATAACAGTGGAAACTCCTTACAGTTGGACATTCTGCTTCCCCGCTTTCACCTCTGTTTAATGTTCTGTTTATCAAAGCCAGAGCTAAATGGACAATTGAAGACTAAAAGCCAGAATTATAAGGTTGGAAAAAAGGCTGTACATGGTAAGAAAACATGCTATCTCTTTAATAAAATAAAATTCAGACCCTCTATTGGTAAAATAAGAATTTCCATGTTGATAGGTAACCCTGGTCCTCAAGCTTCTCCTTGTATTCCTCTAATAATTGGTTTTACCTCCTTACTACCCTAGGCTTGGGGGCAAAGTGGTGGCTCTGAAGCTGAGTAGTTCCTTGGAATAAGGTCCAAGTTGGAGCTCACACCACTTCTCCCAATTCCCTAGTGCTACTGAGACTAGGTTAGTCCACCTCAGTTCTAGAGAATTTACATTGGATTAATAAAAAAAAAAAAAAAAGTAGTGGCATGCAACTATATAAATATAGCATGAGACATTTGTTTCATCTTTCACTTGGGGAAACTTTTAGGAATTTTTCTTAATGAGCTATCAACATGTAGAAGAGGTCTTATTTTTGTTTTATAAATGTTGAGATGACTTCCAAAAATATACAGAGATTCCAAAATGTATACTCTGGAAAGGTAGTCTCAGAAAGACTAAGGCATTTATTGTCCTTAGTTTAACTTCTGCCTTTGACCCAATATAGAAATCCCCTTCCGGATTAAATATCAGGCTACTCCATCCACTGCATTTTAGCTTAACTTTTCTCAAACACACCAAGTATTCTCTCACCATGAGAATTTGGCCCTTTCTATTTCCTCAGTCTGGACTTCTTTTTTATAAAAGTGTCCTCATCTCTTGAATCTTCAAGAGATACTCTCCTGACACACTCTCTGATTTCAGTTTTTCTCGAGCTCTTTTGCTTTTTCCCTGTAAGACTTTCACCATTTTATGTATGTATGTATGTATGTATTTGTGTCTTCCACCAGAATAAATCTTCAGTAAATATTTGTAGCAGTTCAGATATGTACTGTCAGTAGTAAAATGGTGATTTACAATGGTACTAAACACTGAGAAGTAGCAGGGTAGATGTATACATCAGAGATCTCCAGAGAAACAGAACCAACATGTGTGTGTGGTGAGAGAGAGAAATAATGGGGTGGGGGGAGAGAAAGTGAGATTCCATTTTTAAGAAATTAGCTCACAAGATTGTAAAGGCTTGGTGAGTCCAAAAATCTGATGGAGTATGCTGACAGGGCTGGAGACTTTGGCAATAATTACAGCATGTCCAAAGACAGTTTGCTAGAAGAATTCCTTATTGCTCAGGAGAGGTCAGTCTTTGATCTATTAATACCTTCAACTTATTGGATAAGGCCCACCTACATTATGGAGGCCTGCTTTACTCAAAATCTGCCAATTTAAATGTTAATTTCAGCCAAGAGAACACTATACCAGCAGCATCCACAATAATGTTTGACCAGCATGGTTGACACATAAAATTAACCATCACAGTAGGCATGGGAAGTAGCCATAATAGAGCTGCTAAGGAACAACCAAAAATATGAAATCAAATAACCTTCTAACACAGAAGGGTTTATGGTTTGGCAAAACACAAGCACTAGATAAATGTAGTTTGGTAATATAATGATACTGTTGCAGGTTAAAGTATAAATCAAGCTGCTGTAACAAATATACCCTTAAAATGTAGTAGCTTACATAAAATGAGAGTACATTCTTCCCCATAATAGTTCAGGGAAAGTTGGCAGATTATACTCTAAAAATTTTCTTTAGGAACTAATCAGAGGCAAGCCGGTAGGTTGATATTACTCAACTTTCATTGTCAACATGTGGTTTCCATTTCTGGACTTTAGTTTGCTGATTGATCTGTACTCATCACCATGATAAACAGAAGTTCATCGACATCATGTTCTTGTTCCAGCACATGCAAAGTGGGCAGGAAGAAATCTAGGACAAGAAGCTTCATATTTAAGATAAATAAACTGGAAATTGAATACATAACTTCCATTCAGATCCCCTTTTCTTGAACTTAAGTCACATGAGTGCACCTACCTTTAAGAAGGCTGAGAAATACAGTCTCAGTTTGAGCAGATAAGTGCTCAGCTAAAAGTAAGTTAAGAGGGATAATTACTAAAAGTATGGGTGGGGAAATGGATCATGGGGGATAGTTTACAATTTCTACTCTCTGGTCTTGTCTTAAGGGTGCCCATGTTCACTGTTCCCAAGAGATCACTATCACTAAGGGCCATACTACATATGAAGACAAAAACATCTTTCCATTTGGAAAAGGGAAAAATAGACATGAGAGTTACCGGTTCGTATCAGTGATGAAATCTTCCTGAACAGAAATTGCACAAATTCTCTGCCCTGGCAGTGGAATAAGTTTCTTTATTAGACATTGGTTCTGTTCTTTGGAAAGAGAAAACTTGATCCGTTGTTCTCCATGAGCCCAGATTTGGTCTTTTTGATCAGCCTTCCATGTTCATTATCTTCTGTGACTGTATTGGAGTGGGCATTAAAGGAATGTCCAGATTTTACAGCTTCTTCCCGTAAGTGTAGGTTTAAAAGTTTAGGAATGATTTTGAGATTCAAACAGTCACATGGGTTTTCAAGCCTTGGCTGGATGTTTCTTTGATGATACAATTCTTTAAAAACTTACTTGACTAGGAGCACCTGGGTGGTTCTGATGGTTGAGCATCTGACTTTGGCTCAGGTCATGATCTCACAGTTCGTGAGTTCGAGCCCCATATCCAGTTCACTGCTGTCAGCCTGTCAGTGCAGAGTCTGCTTTAGGTCCTCTGTCCCTGTCTCTCTGCCCCTCTTCCACTTGCGTTCTCCCCCAAAACAAATAAATATTAAAAAAAAAACTTACTTCATATTAATATAGTTTCAATAACTTTCATGTACCACCGAACATACAAAGTTAATTTTTGGACATAGCTCTCTAAACGGGTATTAAATACTGGCTTCTATTTCAGGATCATTCCCTTTCTTGCTCATCTCAGTAGTTACAATTTACAAAAAAAAAAAAGCTAATAGGGTAAGATATGCTGCTTAATCATATATTTACCATTAGGCTAGCTTCCATTTTTCTAGTTGAAAAGTCATAATGAGAGCTATCTGAGAAATGTCTGAAGCATTATTTTCTACTGTTTGAGTTAAAGAAGTAGTTGACTTTTCCAAACCTACCTACTAAAAATTATTACACTGAGGCTAAAGGTAGATAAAATCTTCCTTATAGAATTGTAGTCTATTCCATCTCTGCATACAGATTTGTTATTTTGTTACTGGGCTAATCTATTTCTCATAATACCTTGCTAAAAGCTTTAAGGAACACTCAAAACTGCAACATTCTCTTTTCTTCCCCAAGCCCCAGAATCACATTCTCTTTAAAGCATGTGATCTACTCTCTAAGTTATTGCAGTTGATAGTTTAAAATATTTGGCCATGACATTACTAGGCTCATAGCTTTCCAGTTTGCAATATAGGTTCTCTTACTATCTACTGAGGCAAAGCCTTATATTTTAGTTGTTGTCTGTTTGTTTAACTGGTAGCATTTCCATTGCCTATTTTGGTATTATTTGGTGTGTAGGTTAAATTATTATATCAACAAGACCCCACAATACTGTGGCTTAAGTAAGTCAGCAATTGTTGTTGCCCTGGTTGTTTTCTCTCTGTCTCCGAAAATAGTCCAGGAAGTGTGGGTAAGACCTTGTCCAAGAGGTCATCCAAAAATTTTGTTTGCCAGAGTGGCTCTTCATCCTCAACATGTGGTTTCCATCTCTGATTTTAAGATCTCATGTTTCTAATTTGCTTGGACAAAGTATATCACTAGTACCCCTCCTGAATTTTAGCCAATGGGGGGGGGGGGGAAATGAAGAGATAAAATCTAGGCAGGAGGTTTTGACACAGAAGATGTCACAGAAATTGCCTGTGCGACTTCTGCTCAATTTCATTGGATCAAAACTTTGTCATAAAGTAAACATAAATGCAAAAGTGGATGGACTTAGTTAAAATTTGGAAGGCATTTCTATTAGTGGAAGAAGATATGGAGAATCAATACTGTGGATCATTTTTGCAGTCTAAGGGCATTGGATTTTTCAGTCTGAACCTGGCATGGAGAAGATATTCTCAAAATGGACTAGAGACAAAATAAATTATTAAAAAGTAAGGTGTATAGTGAAAATTTTCTTACTCTCAGACAAGTTAGAGAGACAGGAAGTGCTACTGAGATCTAAAGATACAAAATGGAAAATCTGAATAAACTGGGAGAATTTTCTTACCTTAATAAAAATGACCTTCTCACATTTCAAATGTTAGACTAAGTGGTATGACACTTCCCATCATTCAGAAATCCTTTAATATTGGCTGACAACACATACTTTGTTCAGACTATAAACAGGACCAATACTTCAAAAGTTGACATTTCATTGAAGGAGGATAGATTAAAAACCCATGTTTTAAAAATTTCATAGAAATTTATTTCCAGAACTTTTTCTTTTCCCTCAACCTAAGTGTCAATCTCCTTTTCTTTTTGCAATTGCCTCCATAGCCTAAGAAAAATCATTAAAAGAGCTCATCTGAACCAGTAAGTTATGTATTTTTTTTTCCTACCATTTCTACTCATTAATTATTCCATATCAGTTATTCTGGTGCACTCTTCCAAAGAAAATGCTCCCAAGTTGTTTTGGGATTCAATGTAAAGACAGAAGTCCCATAAATGATGGCAGACTTCAGGCAAAATTCTTTACTTCCTTAGAAAACAAGGAACTTCTATTGAAAAGCCATTATTGGGTTTATGTTTTGCTATTCCCCTCTCACCTCAAGTGACCAACACATCATTTAGAAATAATGTCAAAACCACATTCAAATTACTTTAGGTGCACAAATGGATCAAAACAACATTTATTCTATCACATACATTATTTTCTGTTCGTTCCTGTTTCCAATTGACCAGAATTCTTACTTCCCATTACCGTGTAAAGAAACAAAACATTTCCTGTTATACCCTGTGTAGAATCTGTGGTTAGTATTTATTACATCTTTACTATTATGTGAAAATAAAGATGTATGTCTGTGAATGTATCCGTGTGTATAGGTGTGTGTGTTCTCTTATGCCCATGGAAGTTTACACATACATAGAAAGTTTTTGAGAAAATAAAAACATAAGAAAATGTTGAGTTGAAAATATACAATTTGTTCTATTTCTTTTAAGGTTATTAATTTTGAGAGAGAGTGCACATGTGTGCATGCACAAGTGGGGGAAGGGCAGAGAGAGGGTGTGAGAGCCCAGAGCCTGATGCAGAGCTGGAGCTCACAAACCCTTACATCATGACCTGAGCCGAGATCAAGAGTCGGCCACTTGGGGGCCTGGGTGGCTCAGTGGATTAACCTCTGACTCTTGGTTTTGAGTCAGGTCACGATCTTATTGGTTCCTGAGTTCAAGCCCCATGCCAGGTTTGGGATTCTCTCTTTCTCCCTCTCTCTTTGACCCTTACCCCCACACTTGTGTGCGTTCTCTCTCTCTCTCTCAAAATAAATAAATAAAATAAAAAAGAAAAGAGGCAGGTGCTTAACTGACTGAACCACCAGGTGCCCCTCCTTTTGTTCTATTTTAATTTTAATCATGTACCTGTATTTATCATTTTAAATCTAGTGATAAAATAAATTTGAAAATAAAGTTACAATAAAACCTATAAAAGAAAATGAATGTGTATTTTGTTTAACTAATCTTTTTTTAGTATAACCAACTTATGATTTAAAGAAAAAAATATAATTCAGTGAACCTGCTTAGTTCATATTATAGCATCAGGTTTCTATGTCTATGCAGTTTGACTATAACATAGCAGTTTTGATGACATCAGGTTTGATAAAATAGTGCTCTCCCATGTTCTATTTCTGAGTGATGACAAAGTAACTAGATATTTCGCTTTCCACCTATTTATTGTTATGTAGAAAATGAATAATATGGATTCTCAATATCTGAGGAACATGCCAACTTTTATTATGAAATTTTATTTTATTTTATTTTTAAAGTTTATTTTGGGGGGGGAGGGGCAGAGAGAGAGGGAGAGAAAGAGAATCCCAAGCAGGCTCTGCACTGTTAGTGCAGAGCCCAATGCAGGGCTCAAACCCACAAACTGACTGAGCCACTCAGGCACCCCTATTAGGTAATTTAATTTCATTCCATATGTTGGATGACCACTATGCTCTAGGTTTTATGTAGGATACATAAAAACAAAAAAATCATAGGGCCTTTCTGCAAGTCGATTATCATATATTATGATATGTATATGGTTATTAAACAGAGAAACACCACTGCCTGTGTAGCTCAGTCAGTTGACCGCTCTACTGCAGCTCTGGTCATGATCTCATGATTCCTGTGCTCGAGCCCTGCTTCAGGCTCTGGGCTGGCAGTGTGAAGCCTCATTTGGATCCTCTGTGTCCCTTTCTCTCTACCCCTCCCCTCTCTTAAAAATAAATAAACATTTAAAAAAAAGTTTAAACAGAACAACACCACTGATGCTGTAATTTATATAGACAACAGAGGAGAGAATAAATTTACCTTGGGGATCTGGGAATGTATAAACCATGTTCATTTGATTTGGACTTTGAAGAGTAGAGACAATTTAACAATTAGAAATGGAAGAGAAGTAATGTCAGCATCATGGCAGCATAAGAAGTTTCTTATTTTCAACCCTCCTCCTCTCCAACTGAAATTTGGCATCTATCTATAAATAAAAGTGCCTCTGTAGGAGTTGTGGGATCCAGTATCATATGCCAAGGGACTCAGAAGAAGTCTCACCCACCTGTTCATTGGGTAATAGGCAGACAGACCTTGGGTCAGGCTGTGGATCTGACAGGTACCTGTGAACTGTTTTTAGCCCCTCTGGGCATCAGTCTGGGGAGCACCTGAAAAGCACTGACTTTGGAAGACACCCAGAGATGAGAGACTCTTTGTAAAAGTCAAGATTTTCAGAGGAAAAATTTCAGCACTCAGTTGGAAAAGGAAAAAAAAATTGTTTTTGGAGACATTGGAATGGATAAAGGAACTCTCACAGCATCACCCTTCCCCACAAGATTGTATAGCTTAGAGATAGAGGAAGCCCACAGTCTCTCCCATGGAAAAAGGGAGAATAGTGAATCAGTACCCACATTTCCCAACTGTGTGGGATGCTACTAAGGAAACCCATTTCTGTTCCATACAACCAGAGTATTAAAGTGGGAGCTCCATGATTGAGGGGAGGGAGGACAACAGAAAGACGCAGCTAAGAATATCAGAGGAAATTAAAGGGTCAGATTTCCTGCTGTATTCTGGATTCCAGCAGTAAGCCCATTCACAATCTGCTCGGCAAAACGTCACCTAAAGATTCTGATAATTCACTCACAGTCACCTCCAGTCTCCAAGTGCCAAACCCACATCTCTTACACTCCAGCTAGTTCCTTGTGCACAATCTCAAGGGTGGCCATGAGATCAAGTTCAGGTAGACAAGGAACCTATGCAGAAAATAGGCCAGGGTCTGTGGATAAGGAAGAAAACACAATCTTAAGCTGTAATGACACCTTCAGGGGTGGTGGGAGAAGAGGTTTTTGGCAGGAAGTCTGGTGAATTATGAGAACTGGAGAAGATACACAAGCTTAAGAAATTTGCCACAAAGGGTGCAAGAAGTGTGGAGCAGGCATATCTAATAAAAGGCCAAAGAAATCTCAAAATTTATGGCAGGACCAACAAAAAATATCTACCTGAGGGCAGCTAGTAAAGATTGGAGGAGGTGACTGTTTTTTTTCAAATGCAAAAAACAAGTAAACAAAGAAAATACAAACTCCAAGGAACGTGAAGAATCAAGGACACATGACATCACCAAAAAGATCACAATATTCTTCTAATAACTGAACCCAATATCATGGAAATCTGCAATTTACTGATAAAAAATCCAAAGTAACTGTTTTGAGGAATCTCAATAAAACAAGAATACACAGATAATTCAATGAAATCTGGAAAACAATGCATGAAAAATGTGAGTAAAAAAGAGATACAAATAATAAATAATAACCAAACTGAAATTCTGGAGCTGAACAAGTCAATGAAAGAAGTGAAGAATGCAATGCAGAGCATCAATAGCAGAACAAATTATGTTGAAGAAAGAATTAGTGAGTTAGAGGATAGGAATTTTGAAATAACACAGAAGAGAACAAAAGAAAAAGAATGAAACCGAGCAAAGAAAGTGTACATGGTCTATGGACCACCATCAAAAAAAATGAATATCAGAACGTAGGAATTCTAGAAGAGGGCAGAAAGTCTTTTTAAAGATAATGGTTGAGATCTTACCAAATGTGGGGAGAGACTGGGACATTCATTTTCACAAAGCTAATAGATAACCTTATTATTTCAATCCAAAACAGTTTTCTCAAAGACACATTATGATGAAGTGGTAAAGGGGTACCTGGGTGGCTCAGTCAGGTAAGCATCTGACTCTTGGTTTTGGTCAGGTCAAGATCTCACAGTTCATGGGACAGAGGCCTGCGCTGGTCTCTGTGCTGACAGCATGGAGCATGCTTGGGATTCTCTCTCTCCCTCACTCTCACTCTGCCCTTCCTGCCCCCCTCCCACCTTGCTTTGTCTAAAATAAATAAACTTTAAAAATAACAAGGTGGTAAAAAATAAGAGACAAAAAGAGAGTCCTAAAAAACATCAAGAGAAAAAAGATTGCAAACTACAAAGGAATTCCCATTAGGCTATTAGCAGATTTGTCAGCAGAAATCTTATGGGCCAGGAAAGAATGGGATGAAATATTCAAAATGCTGAAAGAGAAATATTGCCAGCCAAGAATACTCTGTCAGGCATAGTTATCTTTCAGAAATAAAGAGATTTTAAGACTCCTAGACAAACAAAAGCTGTGGGAGTTCATCACCACTAGACCTGTGTAACAAGAAATGCTGAAATTTTTCGAAGCTGAAACAGAAAGAAGCTGATTAATGACATGAAAACATACAAAAATAGACAACACACAATAAAGGTAAATATATAGTCATATGTAGAATATTCTAATTTTGTAATATGTTGGTGTGTTACCTTCTTACTAATAGTATAAAGATTAAATAAAAGGATTATTTAGAAAAACCATGGTTACCATAATTTGGTAATGAATACACAATATAAAAGGAGGTAAACTGTGACATCAAAAACATAAACTGGGGGAGTAAAGTAAATTTTTCTGTGATTGATGTTAAGTAGCTCTCAGCGTAAACCATGCTTATATTTATAAGATGTTATTTGTTAACCTCATGGTAACTACAAAGGAAAAACCTATAGAAGATATAGAAAATATAAAGAGAAGAGAATCAGAGCATATCACCATGGAAAAAATTACCAGTCCACAAAGGTAGGCAGTGAGAGAAGAAAAAGGCAACAGTGGAACAACAAAACAGGGAACAATTAATAAGATGGCATCAGTGAATCTGTATCAATAATAGAAATATGAACAGATTGAATTCTCAAAAGACACAGAGTGGCTAGATGGATAAAAAGAGAGAGAGAGAGACCAATTGTATGCAGCTTGCAGGAGATTCACTTTAGCTTCAAGGGCACACATAGGCTCAAAGGGAAGAAATGGAAAAATATATTCCATACAAATGGAAACAAAAAGAGAGCAGTGATAGGGATACTTGTAACAGACAAAATACACTTTAAGCCAAAAATGGTAATAAGAGACAAAGAGGTCATTATATAATCATTATATAATCATAAAGATGTTGAATTATCAAGAATATATAACAATTATAAATATATACTCACCCAACATTAAAATACCAAAACTAAGCAAATTCTAACAGATTTGAAGAGAAAAACCAGCAACACAATAATAGTAGGGGACTTTAATAATCCATTTTCAGCAATGGATAGATCATCCAGACAGAAAATCAACACGGAACCATTGGATTAGTTCCATACTTTAGACCAAATGGCCTAATAGACAAATACAGAACATTCCATCCAACAGCAGCAGAATACACATTTTTCTCAAGTGCATACAGAACATTTTCCAGGATAGGTCATATGGTCATCTACAGAACAAGTCTTGGAAAATGTATTAAGATTGAAATCATACCAAGTATCTATGTGATCATAGTATTATGAAACAAAATCACCTAGAGAAAAGCTGGAACATTTACAGATTTGTGGGAACTAAACAACACTGAATAAGTATAGAGTCAATGAAGAAATCAGAAAAAAAAAACCCTCAAAAGAAATGAAAATGGAAATACAACATACCAAAGCCTATGGGATGCTGCAAAAGCAGTTCTTAGAGGGAAATGTATAGCAATTAATGCATACATTGAGAAAAAAGGTCTCAAATCAACCACCTATGTTTACAATTCAAGGTGAACTAGAGGGAGAAAAGGACAAAATAGGCCCAAAGTTAGCAGAAGGAAGGAAATAATAAGGTCAGAGTGCAAATGATGAAACAGAGACCAGAAAAACATTAGAAAAAACACAAAAATAACAACAACAACAAAAACCTAAGAGCTGGTTTTGAAAACATAAACAAAATTGACAAACCTTTAGCCTGATTAAGAAAAATAGAGGAATCAAATAAATGATATGAGAAATTAAAAGGAGATACTGCAGCTAGTGTCACAGAAGAACATAGGATCATAAGAGACTACTATGAACATTTATATATCAAAAAATTAGATAGCCTGGAATAATGGATAAATTCCTAGAAACATACAATATACCAAGACTGAATTGTGGAGAAATAAAAAAAAAAAAAAAAGTCAAAAAAGACCAACAATGAGTAAGGAGATTGAATTGTAATCAAAAGCTTCCTAACCCACATAAGCCCAGTACCAGATGGTTTTACTAGTGAACTCTACCAAACATTTAAAGAAGAATTACAGCGAATTTCTCAAAATCTTTCACATTATTGAAGAAGAGGAGCAGTCACAAACTTATTTTACAAAGCCAGCATTACCCTCATATCAAAGCCACATAAGAATACTATGGGAGAAGATAGTCTAATATTCCTGATGAATACAGATATAAAAATTCTTTAAAAAGTTAGCAAACTAAATTCAATATCACATTAAAAGGACTAGATACCCTGATCAAGTGGGATTTAATTCTGAGATTCAAGGGATACACCTTATATAATGTACACAAATCAATAAATATGATATGCCAAATTAATAGAATGAGAGATAAAAATTACGTAAGTATCTATGGGACACCTGGATGGTTCAGTCGGTTGAGCATCCAAACTCTTGATTTCAGCTCTGGTCATCATCTCACAGTTGTGGGATTGAGCCCTGTGTTGGGCTCCCCACCATGGAGCCTAATTAAGATTCTTTCCTTCTCCCTCCCCTTCTCCCTCTCCCTCTGCCCCTTCCCCACTCCCGTGTGTGTGTTTGTGTGTGTGCTTTCTCTCAAAAAAAAATTACGAGTATCTCAACAGATACAGAAAAAGCATTTTACACTGTACAACATCCTCTCGGGATGAAAGTCCTCAATAAATTGGATATAGAAGGAACAAACATAATTATGATCACATACAACAAACCCACTGCTAACACAGTACTCACTGGTGAAAAGTTGAAACCTTTTCTGGTAAGATCGGTGACAAGACAAAGATGCCCACTTCCATTAATCTTATTCAATCTAGTATAAAAGTTCTATCTAGAGCAGGCAAGATAAAGAAATTAAAGGCATGCAAATTATAAAGGAAGAAGTAAGATTGTCTTTATTTGCAGATGATATGATCTTATGTATAGAAAATCCTAAAGGCTCGACCAAAAAACTGTTGGAACTAATCAATGATTTAGTAAAACCCCAGGATATAAAATCAACATAAAGAAATCAGTTGTGCTTCTATACACTAGCAAAATAATACCTGAAAAACAACTAACAGAAACAATCCATTCACAATAACAACAAAAAATACTTAGAGATAAATTTAAACAAGACAGTGAAAGATTTGTACACTGAAAACTACATGACTTTGCTGAAAGAAACTAAAGAAAACACAGAGGAATATCCATGTTCTGGGAAGCATCATACTTCCTATTTCAAACTATATTACAAAGCTGTAGTAATCAAAACAACATGACACTGGCATAAAAAAAAACAGATGAATGGAATAGTGTCAGGAGTTCAGAAATAAACTCTTACATATGAGGCAAACAAATATTTGAAAAAGACAAGAATACTCAATCGGGAAAGGATAGTCTTTTCTGTAAATGGTATTGGGAAGTCTGGATAATCATACACATTGGACCACTATCTTACACTATTCTCAAAAATAACTAAAAATAGATGAACAATTTAAATATAAGACCTGAAACCATTAAATTCCTAGAAGAAAACAGAAGAAACCTCCTTGACATTGGTTTTGGTAATGGTATTTTGGATATGACACCAAAAGCACAGGTAGCAGAATTAAAAATAAACTAGGAGAACTACATCAAACTAAAAACCTACTGCATAGCAAAAGAAGCAATAAAAAAATGAAAAGGCAGTCTATGGAATGGGAGAAAATAGTCATAAACCATATATCACATAAGGTGTTAATATCCAAATTATATAAGGAACTTGTATAATTTGGTAACAATAAAATAAAATTAGGGGCGGGGCGCCTGGGTGGCGCAGTCGGTTAAGCGTCCGACTTCAGCCAGGTCACGATCTCGCGGTCCGTGAGTTCGAGCCCCGCGTCAGGCTCTGGGCTGATGGCTCGGAGCCTGGAGCCTGCTTCCGATTCTGTGTCTCCCTCTCTCTCTGCCCCTCCCCTGTTCATGCTCTGTCTCTCTCTGTCCCAAAAATAAAGTAAAAAACGTTGAAAAAAAAAATTAAAAAAAAAAATAAATAAATAAAATTAGGGGCACCTGGGTGGCTCAGTTGGTTAAGCTTCCAACTTCAGTTTACGTCATGATTCATGGTTCGTGGGTTTGAGCCCCATGTCAGGCTCTGTGCTGACAGCTCAGAGCCTGGCACCTGCTTCAGATTCTGTGTCTCCCTCTCTCTCTGCCCCTTCCTCTCTCTCTCTCTCTCTCTCTCTCTCTCTCTCTCCCTCAAATAAATAAATAAATAAACATTGAAAAAACAATACAATTACATTAACAGTCCAATTTATAAAAGTGGGCAGAAGATCTGAATTTTTTTTCCAAAGAAGAAACTAATGGCCAACAAGTGCCAGAAAAAATTCTCAGCATCACTAATCATCAGGGAAGTGCAAATCAAACTACAATGAGATACTAAAACTACTGCATGTTAGAATAGCTGTTATCAAAAAGACCAGAGATTACAAGTATTGGTCAGGCTGTGGAGAAAAGAGAGCTTTTTTGCACTGTTGTTGAGACTGTAAATTGGTTCAACTACTGTGGAAAACAGTAGGAAGTTTACTTAAAACATTAGCTTTAATTTTGGGGTCATACATAAGAATGAAACGAAAACAGGATATTGAAAAGATATCTGCACTTCCATGTTCATTACAGTGTTATGCACAATAGCCAAGATAGGGAAACACCCTATGTGACCATCAATGAATGAATGGATAAAGAAAGTAGTGTGTGTGTGTGTTTATAATGGAATATTATTCAGCCACATGAAAGGAAGAAATCTTGCTATTTGCAACAACATGGATGAAACCTTAAAGACATAATGCTAAGTTAGATAATTCAGACACTGTAAGACAAATACTGTGTGGTAGTATGATATCATTTATATGTGGAATGTAAAAAAGCTGAGCTCAAATCATGATCTCACAGTTTGTGAGATTGAGTCCTGCTGTCAGTGCAGAGCCTGCTTGGGACTTTATCTTCTTTCTAACCCCTCCTTCTCAAAATAAATAAATAAACTTGGGGCGCCCAAGTGACACAGTCAGTTAAGCGTCCAGCTCTGGGTTTCAGCTCAGGTCCTGATCTTGCAGTTCGTGAGTTTGAGCCCCGGATTGGGCTCTGCACTCACAGTGTGGAGACTGCTTGGGATTCTCTCTCTCCCTCTCACTCTCTGCCCCTCCTCTGCTTGTGCTGTCTCTGTCTCTCTCTCAGAATAAATAAACTTTAAAAGATAAATAAACTTAAAAAAAATTAAAAAGCTGAGCTCATATAAACAGAAAGCAACAGTGGTTACTTAGGGATGAAGGAATTGGGAAGGTGTTAGTCAAAGGTTACAAACTTGCAGTTGGAAGATAAATATGTTTTGGATATCCAATTCACAGCACTGTGACTATGGTTAACAATAGCATATTATATACTTGAATGTTGCTAAGAGACTAGATCTTTAATGTTCTCACACATAAAAATGATAATTATGTGACATGATGGAGGTGTTAGCTAACGCTATGTTGTTAATCATATTGTAATATATGTTTATCAAATCACATTGCACATATTAAAGTTAAACAATGCTGTATGCCAATTACACTTAAAAATGAAGAAATGAAAAAATGGCTGCTTAGATTTAGAGTGGCAAAACCATATTCAGGGATCAGTAAAAATCTGGTGCAATATTCTAATTGTATAATGTGCAAGTTCAAGGGATATATTTGGACACAGGAGTTACGATTTTAGAAAGATTGGAAAGACAAACCACTGAGTATGAAAAGTGCCAGGTTTAAGAATTTAGATATGATTTCAAAGATTACTACAGAATTTGTATTTGACAAGCATCTCAAGTAGCATATTTGAAAATAAATTGATGGTAGTTCAGTTGGTAATAGGAAGACAGGAATTAATTCCAAATAGATAAAGAATGTGAAACTAAGAGTAAAAATGTTCCTAAGTTTCTATCCTAAATAGAGGTCATGTGATAAATTGGCATGTGGAAACGATGCTAATTATATTTGAGGAGAGGACACTTGGTTTGGGACTCCTAATGGACCTGTATCACAGAGAGGTTCAGCAGGCAGTTAATGACTCAGCATATGGACCTCTGGAGACTGGGATTATGGCTGTATGTAGAGGAAATAAAGTCATGGAATTAGATGAGTTCTCTATGCCTAGAATGCAGAGATGTCTTTATGCAATACATATTTAACATTCTATGTGACAGGAAGTGGTGTAGGTGGTGAGGATACAGGAATGAGCAAAGCAGATATAGTTGCCTTAGTGGAACTACCAACTGGGTAGAGTGCAGTAGTCAAAATATTATACAAATATTCAGATATATGTGCTGTGATAGGGACCATCAATATCCAGGATTTACAGTAGTATAAAGCATTGTTTGTGTCTGTTCTGAAAGCTAAATAAAGACTTCCTTGAAGAAATGACTTTTGCACTGAGACTTACAGGACATGAGGGATCGACCAGGGAAAAGAATGGTTTCTAGTGAAACATTAAAAAATTTAAGCAATTTCCCTCTATTTTTTCCTTCTCTAAATACTTATCAACTTAGTTATTTTATCAGAGTGAGACATTTTGAAAAATATCATAGAAAGAGTTATACTTTGAGACAGTTGTTGAACATTGTAGCTCCCTACAGAGTTGGATAAAAGTTTGGGCAAACAGGAAGCCAAGCAAAAAGCTTAGGAGGAAAATCTGGGGGATGAGATGTCCACAAGAACTTGGAAAACCTCATACGTATCCCTGGAAATCTAGAAGGCAGTGCATATATGTGTGTGCAGGCGTGTGCATGGCCAGGACTGTGTATGTGTTCAGAAATGAACCAAGGCCATGTGATTTTATGATTTTACCTCTGGCTACTCTTGAGGTTCTGCACCAGAAGGAGGTAAAGGCAAACACACCACTGTAAACTGCCTGGCTACATGTTAAAACTATGCTTCAACAGGTATATAGATCATCTCCACAAAGACTGAGAGACTTATTGGTTCCAGGTACATAAGGAAACCTCTGTCTAATAATTAGCTGACCACTACATCACTAAACAGAGACTTCAGTGGCCACACATGACAAAGGACACAGATCTAAAAGAATTTAGAAAAAACATTAAACAAACAAGAGTTGTTTTGTTGTTGCTTTCCCTACCCCTTACCCCCGGGCACTGCCTTATCTCAACATTATCCAATTCCAGTTTTCCTTATTTGTGTTTTATTTTTAGCTCTTTATTTCATAATTAAGGCTTTCCTCAGATTTCTTATGACCAATTGCTATCCATCATATTAAAGGTTAAGACACTGAAAGCTGACCAGAAGCTGTATGCATATGTGTAAGAAAAGATTTTTGACTGACCAGTCAGCTTGGAAGGAGAATGCCAAGAAGTCAGAGAAGCTGGAGGACCAGATAGCCATGGGACTTTTTCACAAGACCAGGAGGGAAGAGAGTTACTAGAAGAAATGATATAGAATGGAAAATGATGGGAAACGCAGCAAAATAAAATGAGAACTAAGCAGAGGCCATTGGATTTGACAAAGAAGAGTCTACAGATGACCGTTGAGTAGGGAATTTCAACAAAATAATAGAGGCATAAGCAGAATGTCACAGAAAGAAAAGTGAGAAGGTCTGTGGGTGGAGGGAGATTTTTTGGGAATCTGATTTTAAAAAGAAGGAAAGTAAAGATGGATCATAGTTTGAAGAGGAGCTAGTTTTAGTGTATTTGTTTTGGGCTGTCTCCATTAAAATCAAGCAAACCCAAATGGAGCAAGGCAGTAATTTAAAATCTTTCACTGACCAAAGCTCCTGCCAGAGTTATGCACAAAATAAATTTATAGTTTTTAATTTCATCTCTTGAGTTTTCTAAGACCTTTGATTTATGTGCTGATCTATAACATTATCCAGAGAGAGAGACACAGAAAGAAGGAAGAAAATTCAAAGTTCTAAGTCATTCACAGTTTGGAATATTAGTTCCTCCAAAACTGTATCCATGGTTTAAGATCTTCAAAAGGAATTGAGGCTGTCTTTTCTTCAGAGCGAAGTCACACAAAATAAAGTTATACAGTGTTGGGCCTACGTATCTGAACATGATAAATACATCTTTCCTTCCTTCCTTCCTTCCTTCCTTCCTTCCTTCCTTCCTTCCTTCCTTCCTTCCTTCCCTCCTTCCCTTCCTCCCTCCCTCCCTACCTCGCTCCCTCCCTCCCTCCCTCCTTCCTTATCTCTCTCTCTCCCTCTCTTTCTTCCCCTGCTCTTCCCATCTGCCCTCTTTTAGTGATATAATCAATAGATTCAAAACAAGTATGCTGAATTGGCTGATAACATTATCTACCTAATTACCTACATGATATTTGTAGGTGTGTGTGTGTATATATATGCGTGTGTGTGTGTGTGTGTGTGTGTGTGTGTGTGTGTGTATAAGTACAGAAAGAGAGGTGGGGACAGACTTTTATGACTATCACCATATTTTAAAGTTTGTATTCAACTTCTGACTGACAGAATAATAGCAGGAAAGTATAAGAAGACATATAGAAAAGTATTTTACTGAATGTGTCTGATGAAGATACCATAAAAGTGTCAATCATTCTAATATTGCAGTGTTACTTTTTTGGCATTACTTCAGATTGGAAAGGCTACTTGAAACCTAGGATCAGCATAAAAATGGTAAATTATGAACATTTTTCTGAGACAATGAAAACTTGGTGTCACCACTCGTTTTGGTGAATAGAGAGATGATCGGGCTATTTGGGACTAATTGGTGATCTCATAAGAGCACTTAGGACAGGATGGGACATGGCAAATTGAACATTTATTATACTTTATTTAAGTGGCATTTCTAAGTGTATGTTGAGCTATGACAATGACCCAATTTAATACATCATCAAGAATTTCTTTGCTGTCAAATCAACATCTTTCCAAAGTATTTTATCATTTATTTTGTCAGAGGACCCAGAAGTTATAAATTCTTAGAGAACAGATTTTTTTTGTCTTATATATCTTTGTTTTCTTCTAAATTGTCCAGCTCAGAGTTTTGCCCACATGAGTTGCATAACAGAAGTTTATTTAGAGATGAATGGACGAATGGATGGATGGATGGATGGATAGATAAGTCAGTAAGTAGAAATACCCTCCAATAAAATCTCCAATAAAATATAGATCACAGTACAATTTAAAATCTTAAGAAAGCTAATGATTAAATTTCCATAACTTCTTTGGCTAGCACCATTTATATCTTTTTAATTTATGGATAGAAAATGTTATATATTTACTTAAAAAGTCTTACACCGAGTTACTAATTAAACAGCAAATAAGAAACATCACTTGTGTAAATTTTTACCCAGCCATTGTCTTTTTACTAGTTATACTAGAGAAAGGCTTTAGCTATCATATTACCACCTGGGGACTTTCAGAAATCTTTAATAGCATTGGTTTCTGAATTTCTTTTTTTTTTTTTTAATTTTTTTATATGTTTATTTCTGAGACAGAGAGACAGAATGTTAGCGGCAGGGGGGTGGGGTGGGGGTACAAAGAGAGAGGGAGACACAGAATCTGAAGCAGGCTCCAGGATCTGAGCTGTCAGCACAGAGCCTGATGCAGGGCTCGAACTCACAGACCACGAGATCATGACCTGAGTTGAAGTTGGATGCCCAAGAAATTGAGCCACCCAGGTGCCCTGGTTTCTGAATTTCTAAAGGTACTTATTGCATCAACATTTGTGAAATAGTTACACGTTTTCCCACAAGTCACTATAAAACTACCTGAGGACAGGAAAATGTCTGATTCTTTTTGACATCCTCTGTGGCAACCTCCATTGAACAAAATATTTATTCATTTACCCCATCCATTCAGTTTGTGTCAGCTATAGATGATTTACAGCTCCCCACTTTTTCATTGAGTGCTAGATTTAGATAGGTTACATGATATAGTCTCTGTTACTGAAAGTTCAGCATTTTATCTAGCCTGGTCTCAAGACCTTCTCACCATAAAATGCAATGCAGAATTTTCTCTTTTTTTAAGTTTTTTTTTGGGGGGTGGGGGGGAGACAGAAAGAGAGAGAGTGCATGCATGGGTGTGTGTGCACATGCATGCATGCACACACAAGCAGGAAAGGGGCAGAGAGAGAAAGAGAGAGAATCCCAAGATGTCTGTGCTGACAGCACAGAGCCTGACACGGGGCTCAAACTTATGAACCGTTGAGATCATGACCTGAGCTGAAATCGAGTCAGACTCTTAACTGGCTGAGCCACCCTGGTGCCCCAGCAGCATTTTCTTTTAAATAGAAGATCTTAAAACCTCACTTTAAGAAGTTTTTAGAAAATGTCTTTACTCCACTTGAGGTAATTGGGGATACCCTGTGGTGTCCACAGAATTGGGGTTGACATTGACTCATGTAGAATATTTCTATTCTAGTCTTTTCTGTTGAGAAAAGGCTAGATTCAAGCAGTAATTTTTCAGCAGGGGTGCTACTAGTATTTTTGTTGGGACAATTCATGATTTTATTACAGAATTTTAAATGCCCCCATCCTTTCAGCTACTCCTAATGAGTTGAATTTCCTGAGGCTGGAAATCACTCAGATAAGGTTTGATTATGGGGCAATTTTGACAATGAAATGGGGATTGATGGTTTGGATATGTTTGACAGAACTACATTTTAAACAGTTGGTGATGGATTATGGTTGTGCTTCAAATTCTCTGTTCAATCTTTGTGCTGCTCAAATGCCTTCAGGGTAAAAGACTTTAAAAATCATAACACAATTTCAACATATTAAAGTTATTGCTAATATAACTTTATTTCCTTTTCACAATATCAGTATGCAGTAGGGGGTTGCAAACATGAGTCTAGGTACAGGTTCCATTGGAGATATATTCATTTAATTGATAGGAATAAATACTTTAATAATATCCAAATCCAGAGAGTATGTCAGGAGAAATTCACAGAACATTTTAGAACATTTGAATGATTTTTAGAAAATGTTAGGGAACATTCAAAGCCCCAGGATGTCCAATATCAAATAAAAAATATATATACATTTTTAAAATTATGGTTGTTTTCTTTTCGTTTATAAGCCTATTTTGGCTTACAAAATAATTTTTATTTATCTAATATACCTTTTTGAGTACTTGCATATTATGGGCTTTCTTTTCATCAGAAGTTTTCCACTTTATTTCTCCCTCAGTAAAAATGAGTCACTGTTTTCCTTGTTGTTTACCACCTTTTATCTGTGTCTGTAGACTGTGAGCGCTGAAGTTGACTTCTGTCTCTCTCCTATGGGTACAAGGCAGTCAATAACTTTAATGAGAAGATTTGATGCATAAGTATTACAAATCTGGGATCTAAGCGATGAGATGGTAGAAAGAGAAATAAATAGTGTTATTGAAGCAAGTGGGATGTTAACGCAACTGTGGGAAGAGCACTCTGTGCTGAAAGTTTAGTTTTCCTGAACAGAATGGAAGCTTTTTAAGGACAGAAACTGTTTCCTGTAGCACATAAAGAAAAGAAAGTCATTGTTTGATAAATACTCCTTGGTTGGATTATTTTTATATTTCCAATTCAGAATAAAAGTAGCCAGAAAGAGGTATTAAAAAGTAAAGAGCCATCAAAAATTTTAAATAATTGTAAAATAGAAACCAGAATAAGTCTTCTACAGTTATCTTGACTGGCTTTTTGAACAATGTGTGGACCAAAAAAAAAAAAAAAAAAAAAAAAAAAATAGAGCTTCCAACTGTGTTGGAACAGATTTGATCCACATTCCGCCTTTAGTGAAGTACAAAATATGGAAACTAATATGCGTAGACTTTCTTGGAAGTAAGCCCTATTCTACGACATTATGTGTAATGTTTTTGCACCTGTTTTTTGCTGCAATTTTACCAACAAGGGGTCTAGGGAAGCACTGCTTTGTACTTGGCCTACAGCCAAACCAATAAACAAAAATGTCATTAATCACTGTCACTTGTCAATTCTCCATTTAAGAAATTGTCTCTTTTCATTGTTGCTACTAAAAACACAAGGGAGATTGATAAATTTTGTTTTGAAGAATTGAGGCTAAGTTTCCAAAAGTGAAAATGTTTTTTTTTTCCCCAAAGGGAAATGCGGTATTTAAAAGTGGATTACAGTTGCAATTGAAAGTATATCTGTGAGAGCAAAGCCATGCATGTATATATGACTGGTCATCCACAAGACTACTAAAAGGAATCTGTGTTTAAGCACAGTGCTAGTTTTGCAGACCATTTCTTCCAAGTGTGAGTTAAAAGATCTGATGTGGTGTAAGACAGAAATGTATGGATGCTCCCCTGCCCTGCCTCCCACATTTAACAATGTAAAGGGATCACAAGCCAAGAACAGAATGATCACAAAGTCGTCACAGTCCCTGCCACCTGAGTTCAGATCAACAGTCCCTGTCTCCCCTTTGGAGAGAACAGTCACATATATACCATAGTTGCATATATGCAAATATATGAATTCATTTAAATTTTTTTTTTTCAACATTTATTTATTTTTGGGACAGAGAGAGACAGAGCATGAACAGGGGAGGGGCAGAGAGAGAGGGAGACACAGAATCGGAAACAGGCTCCAGGCTCTGAGCCATCAGCCCAGAGCCCGACGCGGGGCTCGAACTCACGGACCGCGAGATCGTGACCTGGCTGAAGTCGGACGCTTAACCGACTGCGCCACCCAGGCGCCCCCTGAATTCATTTAAAGAACAAAAGCATAGACCTAGCAAGGAATATTTTCTCCATATTATCATCTTGTTTATCTGATAGGAACTAGGTGACTTCAGAAAATGATAATGGGAAATAGTCAAGTCTCATCCTGCATTGCATTGTACAGGATTCAAATAACTTTGTAATGATTTTTTAGAACTGTGGTCCAGTAGTGATGGAAGTGAAATGAAAATTGAGGAGAGAAATAGGCATATAATATGTTTGTGGGTAGTATGATGAAATTGCTGACAGTGTGGGTTCTAAAATCAAACTTGTCTAAGTTTGAATCCTAGTTCCACCACTTTAACAGCTTTTTCATATTGGGTGGGATATTAAATCTCTGTTTTAACAACTAAATAACATCTACCTTGCAACACACACACACACACACACACACACACACACACCCACCCACACTCAAAACATATAGTGAAATGTCTGGTCAATAACAAGTGTTCATATCAAAACAGTCTAAATATGTAATTTATTTATTTATTTATTAGTGTCTCTAAACATCAGTTTTTGCAACTCTAAAATAGTGATAATGACAAGACATTTAGGAATTTTTGTAAGGATAAAGTTAAATGGGTAATTTCTATGGCACAACCTAGCATAGTATCACAAATTTTGCTCAGTTTTAGACTGAGTTGGCATTTGATAGTCCATGAAAGCATTTTTACCATGTGCATCACAAATTCTGGGCACTTTGGTACACAAAAGCCAATATGTTGAAAATAATTTGATTACAGATTACTTTGTCCTAGTGTCGTCTTATAAGATTTCAGTGCTTGAATCCTGTGCAACATTCAGCTTATCACACTTGACATTCTTGTCAGTTTGGAATCTGAAAATGCTGGTGTGTGCATGCCAATGTAGCAGCCTAGAGCTGACATTGTCCTTAAAGATCATCAAGTATGATCAAAATACCGTCCAAAGAGCTAATACAACATTTCAAAGATGGCACAGTTTTTGAACTTCTCAGGGTACTGGAAATGATGTCCGCCATGGGTCTGGGACTTTTTTTACGAAGTGATGAGTAGCAATCATGTGGATAGCCAGATGAGCCAATGAAGCACATTGAAAGAGAAAGCCTATGAGGCTGTAGCAGGAAGTGGCTCAGTAAGACCAGATATTTTATTTTTTAATAACCAGCCACTACTAGAAACATAAAATTCTATATTTTATGCTGAGGTCATATAAGTCTGTGAAAAGATAGAACAATGGTAAAAAAATACATTTTTTTTTACTTTAAAATATATTTTGAATATTAAGTGTTTCAAATTAGAATATGCATTTTTCCCCGTGTTCCCTAAGACAATGTTATGTGTACTTAGTTCTGCCTAAAGTGCCTTCATAAAATGAGTTATTTGGAACAGAGTTCATTGATCTTTCAAGAATAGAAGGTGGAATTGCTACTGGGATTTGGATTTGAATGCCTTTCTGAGAAAATTAGGTACTCTAATCCTGATCATTAAGCCACCCCCGGTAGCTCTTGGCCCCATTTCTATTGCACTATCATGATATTTTATCATTTAAGTCATCAGCTAAGCTGTGCTGCTATAGGAGGTGGGGAGGATGAAT
Organism: Puma concolor; assembly: GCF_028749965.1. Taxonomy (NCBI): domain Eukaryota; kingdom Metazoa; phylum Chordata; class Mammalia; order Carnivora; family Felidae; genus Puma; species Puma concolor. The sequence continues at coordinate 92,507,954 of NC_141673.1, read as the reverse complement.
AAACTGGCGGAATACCAAGAATAGTTTGTTACATTAAACTCATTTTTAATGAAGTATGTACACATGACAATTTATGCCCAAGAAACTGCAATTGACTATATTTTCATGGTATTTGTCTTGAAGTGAAATGTTTCCTTTGAGCTCATTTCAATCTCTTTCCAGTACTTCTATTTTGGTGCCAGGATATTGATGTCCATTAACTAGTGAGGTAAATCACCAGTATAAATATGTTAGAGATATTCCCAAAGGCAGTACCCTGATTTTTTTTTCCACGTGTAAAGATGACGATCAGTTCTTTGGAGAAGCCAGCTATTAACTACCTGCTGAGTTTATTTGCACATGTCCTTCTCTGTTATATTCAGGCATCTAGAAATTAATTTGTTGCTAGATTACTTTTTTTGTATATATGATTATATTGAATAATATGAGATTTTGCCAAAAAAAAAGCAGGGCAATTCTAAAGCATTATTTTAGGTCATTCAGTCTCTAATCTTTTCTAGGGCTCTTTTGCATGTAAAGTGTCTTTTTATTAAGTTATGGAAATTGGAACCCATCTCCTAGTTTCTAAAAACAATTATTATTTTTGTGTGTGTACTAAAGGTGTTTATGCTTTCTCCCTTTTCTATTATGATGCCTTTTCTTATTATATTGAATGTTCTGCTTCCTGACTGAAAATATCTGTTTTTCAGATCTTGCTTTTATTTTTGTATTCTTTCATTTTCTCAGGTGCTTATGCTTTAATAAGGTTCCCCTGATTTGTGCTGCCTCTGTCAAAAGATTTTTTCTGCTTACTTCTTTGAGAATGGTTCTTTCTCTAAAGATAATATATGGTACATTAATATATGCACTTTGACCTCATTCTAAATACCTTTATTTTTCAAGTCTTCAAATATACACCATTTTACAATTTTGCATTATAAAACACTTTTTAGAAAATGCTGAATGTTGGTAAATGCATTAAATGACAATTGGAATTTTCTTCATCTTCCCATGTTATGATATATACAAACACTTTTATTTATTTATTTATTTATTTATTTTTGCTAGACTAAGAGGTAAGATCTCCTGTGTTTGAGATCTGAGACTATGAAATCAAGAGGATAATTTTCCTTGTTTGTGTGATAATAGTGCCTCTGATAGAATTAAGGGAGCAATATGACTATAATGTCTGTCCTTTGATTTTATTTCTTGCCTTTACCCTGAAATAAATGTTCACCCTTTTGCTACTTAACTATTGAACCACATTTCTCAATACTCTTTATCTTCTTCAAATTCAGTCCGTTCCATATACTGCTATTTAATTAATTATCTTAAAACACCCTTTTGTACAAGCTCATCCTCTGGTTGAATCTTCATTAACACCACATTGCTTGGAGAAAATATTCAAAATGTTTGGCCTGACACTTGGAAGCCTGCAAAATGTAGCTCCAGCGTCCCCCATCCCTAAATGGTACATGCACCCACCTGCAGGATTTATCAATGTTAAAAGCACTGGCTCTAGATACTATCTGCTTCAAAGCCTGCATGAACATGGGCAAGTTATTTCACTCTCTAAACCTCACTCAGTCTCCTGAGAGCTGTAATGGAGATTATGAGAGTGTTTACCTCATAAGATGGTTGAGTATTAAACGCATTAATACATGTCAAGTTTCCTGAGCAAAATAGGCACAAATGCTTAATATAAGTTAGTTTTTAATTTTTTTAATATTTATTGGTTCAAAACTTCTTTAACACTTCGTATGTCTCTTATTGTCAAATTATCCTACTCCAGATCTTAGCCAAGTAAAAACATTTTTGTTGCGTAGGATAGCAGTCTTTTTCTCCTTTGAACTAGAACGATTATAAATTTGTGCTATTGATTTGTTTTTTAATGCTATACTGCCTTTAATTGCTAGTACAACATTCAGATATGTATGTTTTTCTGCTCCCCAAGCCATCCTTATTATCACAGTATCTACTAGGGTGCCTTGCATACAGTAGATACTCAAATAATACATGTTATTGATGATAACCATTATAAGAGTAGCCAAAAAAGTTACAATAGTTATTATGTAATAAAAATGTACCTTAACCCTATTACTTTCATTCCTATGATTATTCCTCTGTATGGAGCTAAGTATCTTAAAAGAATAAACCAATATATAAAACATGATTAACTTTTTTTATTTGAATTTTAGTTAACATACAGTGCAATATTGGTTTCAGGAGTAGAATTCAGTGATTCGTCACTTACATACAACACACATACATCACTTACATACAACAGTGCTCATCACAACAAGCACCCTCCTAAATACCCATCACCCATCTAACCCATCTCCTACCCACCTCACTCCCTCAACCCTCAGTTTGTTCTCTATTTTTAAGGTAGTCTCTTGTGGCTTGTTTCCCTCTCTTATCTTCCCATATGTTCATATGTTTTGTCTCTTAAATTCCACGTATGAATGAAATCATATGGTATTTGTCTTTCTTTTATTGACTTATTTTGCTTAGCATGATACATTCTAGCTCCATCCACGTCTTTGCAAATGACAAGATTTGATTCTTTTTGATGACTAATATTCCAGTGTGTGTGTGTGTGTGTGTGTGTGTGTGTGTGTGTGTGTGTGTATACATATACCACCTCTTCTTTATCCATTCATCAGTCGATGGACATTTGGGCTCACTCCATAGGTTGGCTTTTGTTGATAATGCTGCTATAAACATTGGGGTGCATGTACCCCTTCAGATCTGTATTTTTGTATTCTTTGGGTAAATACCATCATGCAACTGCTGGATGATAGGATAGTTCTATTTTTAGTTCTTTTTATAGGAACCTCCACACTGTTGTCCAGAGTGGCTGTACCAGTTTGCATTCCCACCAACAGTGCAAGAGGGTTCTCCTTTCTCTGCATCCTTGCCAATACCTGTTGTTTCTTGTGTTGTTAATTTTAGCCATTCTGACAGGTGTGAGGTTATCTCATTGTGGTTTTGATTTATATTTCCCTGATTATGAGTGATGCTGAGCATCTTTTAATGTGTCTGTTAGCCATCTGCATGTCTTCTTTGGAAAAGTGTCTACTCATGTCTTCTGCCCACTTCACTGGATTATTTGTGTTTTGGGTGTTGAGTTAGATAAGTTCTTTATAGATTTTGGATACCAACCCTTTCTCAGATATTTTGTTTGCAAAAGTCTTCCACTATTATGTAGGCTGCCTTTTAGTTTTGTTGATTGTTTCCTTCACTGTGCAGAAGCTTTTCATCTTGATGACATGAAGTCCCGATAGTTCATGTTTGCTTTTATTTCCCTTGCCTTCAGCAATGTGTCTAGTAAGAAATTACTATGACCAAGTGCAAAGAGGTTGCTACCTGTGTTCTCCTCTAGGACTTTGATGATTTCCTGTCACACATTTAGTTCTTTAATCCATCTTGAATTTATTTTTGTGTATGGCGTAAGAAAGTGGTTCAGTTTCATTTTTTTGCATGTCGCCCTCCAGTTTTCCCAACATCATTTGTTGAAGACACTGTCTTTGTTCCATTGGATATTCTTTCCTGCTTTGTTGAAGATTAGATGGCCATATAGTTGTGGGTCCATTTCTGGGTTTTTTATTCTGTATGTTTGATCTGTGTGTTTGTTTTTGCTCCAGTACCATACCATCTTGGTGACTAGAGCTTTGTAGTGTAGCTTGAAATCTGAAACCCTGATGCCTCCAGGTTTTCTTTTTCAGGATTGCTTTGGCCATTGGGGTCTTTTTTGATTCCATACAAATTTTAGAATTATTGGTTCTAGGTCTTCAAAAAATGCTGGTGGTATTTTGATAGTGATTGCATTAAATGTGTAGATTGCTTTGGGTAGTCTAGACACTTTAACAATATTTTTTCTTCCAATCCATGAACATGATTGTTTAAGAAGTTTAAAAGTTTGTGTGGGCATCTTTTTACCTTTAGGTAAAAGCCATAAAAGATACACAACTGATAGAATATAAAAATTAGCCCTGAGTGAATTGGAAAAGCCAGTGGATTGTATAGATAGAAACACTCCATTCTTCTTTCATATAAATCAGATGAAAAATGGATGGGATTATGGTTGAATTGAACTTTTATATTCTACAATATTTTAAAATAAAAAGTACAAATGTGAATGGATGTATGAAAAGAATTGTTCATTAAAAATAACACTTTAGTTTCATTTCCAACATGTAAAGAGCTTTAGAGTCATTATTTCTACTTTCAGAGTACCAAAAATGCTGAAAAAGCTGAAAACCAATGACTTCAATTTGTTGGAGAATTAAGGTCATAGGACAAATCAACACCCTAAAAACTAGAGATACAGGTGAAACAGAGCTATAGGCAAAATAAGCTGACTAGACACATATATATTGGAGCCAGAAATAGGTAGCAATGCTTGTTTAAATGTTCCTATTACCAAATAAATTATGTCATCACCAGCTTTCAACAAAAAATTACAAGGCATCCTAAAGGCACAATATGAAGAGACCAAGCAAGTGCCTAGACCACATTCAGATATGATACAGATTATAGAATTATTAAATAGGAAATTTAAAATAACTATGGCTAATATATGAAGTCATAAATGTAATTAGTAAACAATATAAAAGGACAGATGGATGACATAGGCAGAAAGATGAAAACTATTAAGAATAATCAAAAAGAAATGCTATTAAAAAAAGGATAACTGAATGAAGAGTGTGTCTCATCAGTAGGCTGCACATGACCAAGGAAAAAATCTGTGGACTTGAAGATCTGCGAATATACTTTTTTGAATTGAATGAAAAGAGAAAAAAGAATGAACAAAATGGGACAGAATATTCAAGAACAGACAACTATGAAAGGTACGAAGTACATATCATGGGGATACTGGAAGGAAAGGAATGAGAGAATTCTGTACTTAAAACCTAACGAAATTATCCTTTAAAAGTGAAGGAGACATACCCACTATGGTGGCTACTATCAAAAACAAAAACAAAACAATAAGTAACAAATATTTGTGAATATGGGGAGAAACTGGAACATTTGTGCACTTTTGGTGGGATTGTAAAATGGTACAACAACTATGGAAAACAGTATGGAGTTTCCCTAAAAATTACTAACAGAACTACCATATAATCCAGCAGTTCTACTTCTGGGTGTTTATCCAGAAGAATTGAAAGTCTCACATATATTTGCGCATCCATGTTCACAGCAGCACTATTCACAATAGCCAAGAGATGGAAGCAATGCAAATGTCCACTAATGAATAAATGGATAAAAGGGGCAGTATATGCATACAACAGAACAAAATTCAGTTTTTTTTTTTTTTTTCAATGTTTATTTATTTTTGGGACAGGGAGAGACAGAGCATGAACGGGGGAGGGGCAGAGAGAGAGGGAGACACAGAATCGGAAACAGGCTCCAGGCTCTGAGCCATCAGCCCAGAGCCCGACGCGGGGCTCGAACTCACGGACCGCGAGATCGTGACCTGGCTGAAGTCAGACGCTTAACAGACTGCGCCACCCAGGCGCCCCCAAAATTCAGTTTTAAAAAGGAAGGAGATCTTGTCCCATATTACAGCATGCATGAGCCTTGAAGTCATTATGCTAAGTGAAATGGTCCGTCACAAAAAGATAAGTACTGTGCTGTGTGATTCCACTTGTCTGAGGTATCTAAAGTAACCAAATTCATAGAGTGATGGTTACAAGGAACTTGAAGGAGTGGGTGAAATCTATTTTTTAATGGGTATAAAGCTTTGGATATGCAGGATGAAAACGTTCTGGAGATCTATTTCACAATTATGTGAAAATGTTTAACACTACTAAATTGCACACTTAAAAATGGTTAACCATTTGGTTGCTTTAGATAAATGGTGAGAGATAACTTTAGGTGAGAGAAAATAGAATAATGTAAAATCCTCCATTAAAACCAGAGAAGGCAGAAAAAGAGGGGGAAATTAAAAAAGAAACTAAGATCAAATGCACTGAATAGAATTTACAAGCATGGTAGATACTAATGAACTTTATTTGTAATTACTTTAAATGTAAATGTCAATGGTCTAGACACACAAATTAAAAAAAAATCTTTTTAATGTGATTCCATCTAGACTTAAAAAAGACAAATATTTTGAATTATAAAAGGCCAACATGAGGGATCTTTGTAGTGATACTGTAGGGATCAGTGTACTGATGAGGGATCAGTTGTAGTGATAGAACTGTTCTGCTGTGGTAGATACAGCAAACTGTGGAATAGAATTGTATAAAAGTGTACACACACACACACACACACACACACACACACGGTTACAAGTAAAACTGGATAATTCTGAATAAGATCAGTGGTTGAATCAATTAGAAGTGTCTAAAGTTTTACTTATGATAGTCCATGATCCAAAAGGTTGCTGAATCTCCAAAAGGTTGCTGTATTGCGCTTTTTCACAATTTTTAAGGCTCAAAGATTTTTAGTAAAATAAATTAAAAAAAACACTTTTAAAAGGAGAAGTATCAAAGAATTTGCAAGCATGTTTTAAAACCTCCACAGAAAACTCTTTAAAAAAAATGAGTTCCCCTTTTTTTTTTTTTTTTAATTTTTTTTTCAACGTTTATTTATTTTTGGGACAGAGAGAGAGACAGAGCATGAACGGGGGAGGGGCAGAGAGAGAGGGAGACACAGAATCAGAAACAGGCTCCAGGCTCTGAGCCATCAGCCCAGAGCCTGACGCGGGGCTCGAACTCACGGACCGCGAGATCGTGACCTGGCTGAAGTCGGATGCTTAACCGACTGCACCACCCAGGCGCCCCAAGTTCCCCTTTTTCACATCCTTGCCAACATCTGTTGTTTCCTGAGTTGTTAATTTTAGCCATTCTGACAGGAGTGATGTGGTATCTCATTGTGGCTTTGATTTGTAATTCTCTTGCATTGAGTGTTTTGAGAGATAGTGGCCTGCAAATTGCTTTCTTGTGATATTTTCATATAGTAGGAACAAGGTTTTGCTAGCTTCAAAGAAAGTTTAATCCATTCTTTTTTGTACCTTTCTGAAGAATTATAGGAGTTGTGTAACTTCTTCCTTTAATATAAACCACTTGGGCTAGGAGTTTTCTTTGTAATAAGAGATTCAAGTTCTTTAATAGATGTTGGATTATTTATGTGTTCTATCAACTTCATTAAGTAGTATTTTTTAAAGAATAACTTGTGTAATTAAATTGTTGAGTTTATTGATACAATATTGTTCATAATATCATCTTATTATTATTTTATGTGTCTAGGATTTGTAGTGACCCCCTCTTTTTTAATGTTTATTTATTTTTGAGAGAGAGAGACAGTGTGTGAGTGGGGGAGGGACAGAGAGAGAGGGAGACACAGAATCCAAAGTAGGCTCCAGGCTCTGAGCTGTCAGCACAAAGCCCGATGTGGAACTCGGAGCTCACAGACCTTGAGATCACAACCTGAGCCGAAGTCAGACACTTAACTGACTGAGCCACCCAGGTGCTCCGTGATCCCCCCCTTTTTAATTCCTGAGACTTATAATTATATTCCTTCTTTTCTCTTGATCAGTATACCTAAGAGTTTATCAATTTTAACACTCAAATAACCAACTTTACACTTTAATTTTATGTGTGTGTATTTTCCAATTTGTTACTTTCTTTTCTTATTTTTAGTATTTATTTTTCTTATTCCTTAGTTTCCATTTGCAGTTATTTTTTCTAAGTTCTTGAGATGGAAGCTTAATTGTTGATTTTCATCCTTTCTTTGGTAGTATACTCACTTAATGTATAAATCCCTACCAAACACTTTTTAATCTATATCCCACAAGTTTTGATATGCAATTTTTTCTTTTCTCTCATTTCAAAATATTATCAAATTTCTGTTTTCATTTATTCTATTACATATAGATCATTTTAAAGTATACCATTTAATCCAATAGTGTTAAATTTGACTTACTGGCTTTTTGTTACTGATTATTAGCTGGTATCCAACTTGGGGAGAGAACAAACTGCTTTTTAGATCTAGATATGCTTCATGTGCTCTTGAAGATAATATAAATTCTGTGTTGGTGGTAGTGTTCTATAAATCCCAATTAGGCAAAGTTTATTAATTCTCTTATCAGATTATTTATATCTTACAGTTATTGAAAGAATGTGTTAAAATCTTCTGGTTTGATTGAGATTTGTCTGATTATCCATTTAGTTCTATCAATCCTCATTTTATATTGGAAATTATGTTAACACGCATATAAATTTGTAATTGCTACATTTTCCTGTTGATCGACCTCTTTTATCATATGTAATATCTATCTGCATCAAATCAGCTCACTTTATAGACATCTTGCTTAATAATAATATAGATAAAACAGCTTTACTATGCTTAGTTTTTCTTGTGTTTTTTTTCCCATCAGTTTTTTAACCTTTCTGTGTCCTTATATTTAGGATATATCTCTTCCAAGGGCACATATTTTAGGGGTCTTTTTTGTTTTTTCCTAACATTCTTGGACTTTTATGTGCAGTATGTAGTCTAGTATAATACTTGATGTACTTAGGAGAATGTGTTATATACCTATATAAAAGGATGTCTATATAAAATGACATATGTATTCTAATGTTTTATTTATTTCTGTTTTTTTCTCTCTTGATTTTAAAAAATTAACCAAGTACTTATATTATCCCATTTTTTCTCCCTTTATCCTGTTTCCCTTCTTCTTTTTAATGTTTATTTTTCAGAGAGAGAGAGAGAGAGAGAGAGAGAGAGAGAATGAGTGAGTGTGCTGGGCGGGGGGAGGGGCAGAGAGAGAGAGACACACACAGAATCTGAAGCAGGTTCCCAGGCTCTGAGCTGTCAGCACAGAGCCTCATGCAGGGCTTGAATTCAAGAATAACCGGATCACAAACTGAGCTAAAGTCCAACGCTTAACTGACTGAGCCACCCAGGCACTCCTTCCTTCTATTTGTACATTGCTTTAATCTTCTTTTAATGGTTACCCTAGATGTTACAACAGGCATTCTTATCAACTTATGGTCCAATACAAATTATTATTTCACCATTTTCTTGATGCTGAGAGAAACTGAAAACCTTGCAACCTCTCTTAACCTTAAGTTGCCCAATATTATATTATTGTTATTAATTTAATTCTATACATAAACAAAGTTCTAGAAGACATTACAGGGGCACCTGGGTGCCTTAGTCGGTTAAGTGTCCAACTTCAGCTCAGGTCATGATCTCACAGTTCATGAGTTTGAGCCCTTTGTCAAGTTCTGTGCTGACAGCTCAGAGCCTGGTGCCTGCTTCGGATTCTGTGTCTCCCTCTCTCTATGGCCCTCCCCTGCTCATGCTCTGTCTTTCTCTTTCTCAAAATAAATAAACATTAGAAGACATTATAATGATTGCATTGTAGGTCTTTATATTTACTCACATTTTTACCGTTTCTGGTGTTAATTACTCTTGAATTTTCTCATTTCCCTTAGGATCATTTCTTTCTCTGCTTTTCTCTTTCTATCCCTCTATCCATGTACATATCTATCCATGCATCTGTGGCTATGCCTAAAAATTTACCTCAATCCTTGCCTAAAAATAATCTGAGTTTCATCCTTATTTCTGAAGCATATTGATGATGAGTATAGAATTTTATTGTTCATGGTTATTGATGGATGTAGAATTCAGACCCATCCTTCCCCCACTCCAGTATTTTTAGACCAGTTCACTGTGTCTTCTGATTTTCTTCACTTCTGCTGTTTGATTATCATACCTTTGCGGGTAATACTTGTAACACTCCTCCCACTCCTTAGGGCTATTTTATATTTTTTTGTTTTGCTTTTCCTTTGGTTTTTAGCGGTTTTGCTATTATGTATTTTATGTGATTTTGTTTACTTTCCTCTTTCATTTTTTCTTGCTCTCTTTCTTTCTGTCTGTATGTATTTTTCATGCTTTGTTTTCTGAGATCTTAAATATGTGGATTGATGTCTTTTAGGAGTTTTAGAAATTCCCCAGCCATTCTCTCTTCAAATATTTCTTATACCTCATTTTTTCCCTATCTTCTCCTTATTGGACTTCAATTAAGTATATGCTAAATTTGAATTTTGCTCAGATATTCCTTGTACTATGTCTTGTTTTAGCCATTCTTTTTAATCTTTGTACTTCAGTTTGTATATTTTCTATTGACCTATATATGAGTTTAATAATCTTACTCTGTTCAATGCAACCTGTAATTTAATCTGAAGATTGAATTCTTTAATATCAGATTTTGCAAGGTTTAATTTTAGAATGTCCGTTTGATTCTGTTTTACATATTCTAGTCCTTTGGAGATGTTCTCCATCTTTTCATCCATTTATCCATTTAAAATTTTTTTCTTTGACGTATTAATTATAGTTATTTTCTGTTAAGTCCAATATGTGGAAAAACTGTGGATATCCGTCTATTATCTACTGTTTCTACTAATTACCAGTCATATATTATTGCCATGTTGCCTGTCTAGTAATTGTTGGGTTTTTGATGGATAATGTGTCAAGATGTTATTTTTCACACACAAAAAGATTTTCCTCTCACTTTTAGGCAGCTAATAAGGGATTGATCATTTTAATCCAATTAGAATTTAAACTTGATAGGGACTTAGCTGAATTATGATTTAGTCTCCCTTTGCTTAGCCCCTGTCAAGGTCATAATTCTCTATGTCCTCTGATTGTGTATTGGTTCTCCATTTTTTCAGCCCTAAAATACTATATTTCAAAGTTTGTACTTCAGATGTTTCAGCCCATTTCCCCAACATCCTGCCGCATGTACTTAAAAATATGTCAGTTGTTTGATAAAGGACACTGGTGATGGATTTGACACATATCTTTGCTTTGTATCCTTTACAAGAGTACAGGATAATTTTCTGTAACTTCTAGAAGCTTTTTTCCTGTCACTCTAGTTTCTGGTAGAGGCCAACATTCAGCAACATCTAGCAGGAAAATCTAGGAGGAAAACTAGGCTTTGCATTTGAATTCTCTTAAGTTTCCTGTTTGCCCATCAACATTGCGTAAGGGGTAAAGTTCTGTTGGTTATTTTTTCACCCAACAGATTCTTTCTTAAAAAAATAAGCCTGATCTTCTGTTCACACACAGCATTAGCAAATAAACAAAAACAAAACAAAAGCCAACAAATAAAAAACACAAACACCAAAACTGCAGCAGATTCTTATCTTACTTCAGAAAGTCTCTCCTTTCTATAAAGTTTGAGTTTCAAGCAATTCTTCATTGCTTGAAAACATTTTAGGTGTCTTTAAAATTATGTTGAAAATTTTATCCAACCTCTTCTAGTTGTTGAAGGCTGAGCGTTGGCCTACTATTATTTATTTAACTTTTTCTCAACAAAAAATCCTTTTCTTGGTTTCAGTGTTAGGCAAAATTTTGGTTTTTTTTATATTGGAAATAATGGAAACTGTAATGGCTTATAGTGTCATTTTGTTTCTCATATTCTATAAAATATGGTCTTTTAAAAAATTTTAATATGTATATTTGAGAGAGAGAGAGAGAGAGAGAGAGAGACAGAGAATGAGCATGAGCATGAGCAGGGGACAGGCAGAGAGAGGGAGACATAGAAATCAAAGCAGTCTCCAGTCTCTGAGCTGTCAGCACAGAACCTGATGCAGGGCTCGATCATGACCTGAGCTGAAGTCAGATGATTAAATGACTGAGCCACTCAGGTTCCCCTAAAGTATGGCCTTTCAAAATGTTTTTTCTCAAATAGACATGTTATACAGAAAAAAAAAAGCAAGAAGTTTTAAAAAAGTGAATTTTTGCAAAGTATGCAAAACTAGGTCTAGATATTTGTATATTTATGGAACTTCACCACCAATTAAAATTTCTGGAATTGGTGTTTCATTTTTAGATTTGGGTATATTTCTTTTAATGCATGTTAATGTTGTCCCTAAATCCACTAATACACATCATCATTTTATGGAAAAATTAATAAAAAATTAATTAACACATTTTTATATATGTGTTTTAATAGAGTACAGTTTATTGACATATTTAATTTATTTCCAACAGATATACATATTTATATTGCAATACTGTGTTTTATATTAACCATTATGTGCTTCAGAAAAACCTTCCACCTTTCTGTTATTTTGTAATAATTAAAAAGCATTTTTTAAAATAAATGATATATGTATAAATTAAATAATGAAACAATGATAGTAGGAGAATTAGGAAACTCAAGGAAGTCTATTAGGGTATAAGTTCTATCCTTTTTGACTATATGGTTAATTAACATAGTTAACTTTTGCATAACACTTAAAATATGCCAGGAACTATACTATTTGTTCTATGTAAATGGTGACATTTAATCTTTATAACAATTGAATGTGGTAGCAATAATCATTATAATTGTTTTAAATATGAATAAAATAAGGCCTAACAAAAGTCAATAACAATTCCAAGATATATAGCTAATAAGGTGAGGTGTCTTTTTTAATCTTTTGAAATTATTTTCAAAATATGTAGTCAGTTTCTTTTTTATCACTTTCATTATGGATCAGTACACTAAAGTCTCCAACTGTTAAGATTATATTATTCTGATAGCTGATGATGCATTTCACAGAATAATTTTCAACAATATGGATTGAGCTGATTTTCTCTTTGTAAGCAAGTGGGACAAATTGGAAAATTTGAAAACTGGTTACTTGAAATTCTGAGTCCTTGTTGGGAGACTGGAAATGTGGGCTGGACCTAGACACCATATACCATTTTGATTTGTTTTACAAGGATGATCAAAAGTATCAGACAATGTTAGAAATCTGGCTTGGCAGTCAAAGCACAATTCTGCTTTTAGCTATCTGTATAAATAATATTTTATGCTAGTTTACAAGTGAAATCATGCATATATATTATTTCTCTATACTCTTCCAAAACTACAAGGTAGGTAAGTGTTATCCCTATTATATGGATGGAGTCATAATTGAAGCTTGAGAAACCTGTTAACTACTTTGTGAGAAATTATGAGGAACATTTCACTAAGTCCAAACCTTACCATAAGTTGGCTATAAGAAAAAAAATAATTGAAGGGTTAAAAGTAATCTAAGTAAAAGGAAGAGAGAAAGCAACAAGTTGACTATATCTACCTGGTACAGTTCTATATCCTATATTTTTTATTACTCTGGAGGAAGAGAGTATCTTCCATGAATTGTATATTTTAGTGGCACACCTGAAACCTTATTTAATGTGACCAGTGTTTCTTTCTCTTGCAAAGGAAAGGCTAGGGAAGCAGAGAGGACAGAGACCCCTCTCCATTCATTCTTTCAGGGCCCAACAAAATTAGTATGAATTACTGTCTGGAAATCAGGTTCACCTCCTGAACATACATACATACACACACACACACACACACACACACACACACACACTTAACATTATTTATGTGTATATAAATATTAAATGTTTTATTAAACATTAATATTTATATACATAGACAAGCAAATATCAAAATACTTATGTATACATATTTAGCATTTAATACAAATGTGTGTATATATATATACACATATGGATAAACAAACAAATTTAAAAGTACATATATACATATATACATGGCAAAAAAATACTCAAGCACCATCCTGAAGCAAAAAGTGGAGGTTCAGAGATAGAGGGATAGATTTGGGAAATGATTATTTTATAAAAGTTCTCCAGATGATTCTTATAATCTGACATGTTTGGGAACACCAGTGCATATTTCACAGTGCAATAAATAACTGACAGTAATGCCCCGAGTATATAGATCAACTGGTATCAGTCAATCACTTTCTCCTAGCTTTCATTCCAGTACCAGCTATCTCTAGCTCCCCTCTCTCTGCACCTCTGATCCTCCTTCTGTGACTCTCTCTTCAAGTACTTCTCTTCCTAATGCCAATTACTGTCTACTCTTCTTGTGGCTGCCACTCCCAGAGTAATCTCTTATATTTACTCTTTTCATATAAGATGGTAGTTTTCCTCTAGACTTGATGATGTTCAGAAACCATTTTTAATTTTTCTAACCAGGCTACGGTGATATATAATAGCCAACTGAAGCTTATTCATAAAAACCGAGTGGGAACCTCATATTAATGCATATATAGTTTTTGGAGCATTGTACACCTTTTCATCTCCTCTTCCCTCAGATTTATTTTGCTGAGATGTCGTCCCTCCTGACTCTCCTTATATCTGTAGAACTCATTTACAGGTTTATGAACTAAGTGAACTTCCGAGGTAGTTATTTCTTTTGAGAGAGGGAGAGGGAGACAGAGAGACAGAGAGACGTAAAATGCATTGGCTAAGCAGGCGTCTCTCTTATTCTTTAAATTTCTAGTGAATTATATTGTTGCAGGGGCAGTAGGAATATTTTCTCTTGGTGCTGCATATATATTATTTGATCTGGTAATAAATGTAAAATATAGTCTTACATAAACATACATATAAGCTAACAGTTGAAGGTGGCAAATGAATTATAGAATACAAAGCTAGTCCCTAGTAGCCTGACTGTCCTGTGTGTATGAAATCGCGTACTATGTGAACAGAGCTTCTTTAAAAGACTTTTCCTGAATAATATTTCTAACAGTGTAAGGAACCAGGACCTTGAAGTAAACCTTTTCATTTTTGAAAGTGCATTTACTACTTTAAGATTCTGTCTGGAATCCTCTGTGCATTTATACGCTGCTTCCTACTTCTTGCCCTGTGTACCTGAGTTCTGACACAGTGGAACATGAGAAACCAGCTTATCCTCCAAAGCTCATTTCTGACTGCTGATAGGGTACAGGTCAGTGCTAGTGTAGACTGCTGAATCTTCTTTCTTTGTTACCTGTGCGCTGTGTATTGAAACTCAAGTGAAATGCAGTATTTTAAACCAATCAATCAACAAATGCTGATTGATCACTCATGATATGTTAGTCAAAGTGTGATATTAAAGTTGTTTTAGGCAAGACCCATACCCTCAGGGAACATAAAATTTAGTTAGCTGGTAATTTTTTTTTAATGTGAAGAATTACTTTATAATAACACCATAAACAGTGTTAAAAAGCAAACTAAAATTTAGGAGATAATAGTTGCAAGATATATGGTAGAAAAATTATTAGTAACTGGAATTTTGACTATTGCCTATGTATTAATGAATAAAAATAAACAATCCATGTGCAAATGATATGAACAAATAATTGGGCTTGCAGGCAGCAGTTGCTGCCTGCTGAGGTAGAAGGGTATTATAATAATACTGATAACACGATTTATGAGGACAACAGTGATAGATAGATATGAGATAAGATTGCATATATACTTTGCAATCAGGGTCAGCAGGATTTGCTATAAGTTTGTTGTGGATTGGGAGAGAAAAAGGTTTTCAACATGTTTCCAAGATTTTGATCTGAGCAACTGAAGGTGAAGATTGCCATTCACTGAGCTAGAGAAAATGAAAGGAGAATCAGATTTGAAAAAGACAATTAGAAATTCAGATTGGGGGGTGCCTGGGTGGCTCAGTCAGTTAAGCGTTCAACCTTGGCTCAGGTCATGATCTCACAGACTGTGACTTCGAGCCCTGCATCGGGCTCTGTGCTGACAGCTCAGAGCCTAGAGCCTGCTTTGGATTCTGTGTCTCCCTCTCTCTCTCTGCCCCTCCCCTACTCATGCTCTGTCTCTCTCTGTCTCAAAATAAAATAAAATTAAATAAATAAATAAACAAACAAACGAACATTAAAAAAATTAAAAAAAAAAAAAGAAATTCAGATTGGGACTTGTTAAACTGTCTGAAATCCAAGTAGGAATGGCAAGGAAATAGTGGGAAAACAAATCTGGAACTCATGATCTTTGGAATAGAGATCTACTTTTGGGAGTCATCAGTATATAGATGGTATCAAAGTCATGAGACTTGATGAGATGACCAGGGAATAAATATAAGATAGTTTTAATGTTGGACAATAGACTAAAAACAGTGAATGAGATGTAAAGGTGTAGGGTACAGTGAAAATTTATTAGAAAGGTTATAGTTCCTAGCCATGAAGAAAAAATTGTTGTAGTGGGCTTCTACAGAGTATAGAGCTGGAAAAATCAGAGTTGCCAGAGAATAATTATTGCCATTGGGATTATGGAGAAGTTTCCATTCACTGCTGGTAATAGTAGAATTTAGCATCTATCTATGGAAGTATACAATTGAGGTAGAGATAGGTCAAGATGGTCTGTGTAGAGCAGGTTAAGAAACTGAGAGGCCATGTTTGAAGGACTGTTTATGTGTATTAAAGTTACCAAGAATATTGACAGGAAAAATATGGGAGATATTGTGGAGCGAAAACAATCAATAAATGGAAGGAAATTTTGAATCTTTATATGATTACAAAAAGAAAGAATAAAGATTGACAGAGATATTTTTTCAGTTTTTATTTGTAAATGGCATAGGGAGAGAAAATCTGGAAATAATGAGAAATACCTACCACAGTTGCAAAGTTGGCAACTTGAAAGGTATGAAAGAAAAAACATAGTGCCTGAGAGAGCTGCAAGGAAACAAGCACAGTTAGGAAACTGTCAGGATTCAAGTAGAACAGGAAGGTGAAGATACTGAGAATAAAGGAGATTGAAATCCCTGTTTCAGACAGAACAATGAAAGAGTCTTGGGAATTGGGATAAAGTAGGAAATGGAGCCACAATAGTGGTACATGGAACCTTATAAGGATGGGATTCTAGATGTCTAGATGTCTGTCTAGACATGACAGGTGGTCTTAGTCATCGTTTGGGGGCTAAAGGGCATGATTAGTCCTGATAGACTCCAAGGTAGCTCAGGGTGGTGAGGCTACGGGCCATTAGGGAAGGGAGAGGAATGAAAGAACTGCCTGAGATGCAGAGCTTTAGTATCCTTTTCTTCTAGGGATGGAGATGCAGAGCCCACAGGAGGAGTAGTGTTACCAGAGGCAGTGGGATTTTATGTTTTACAACAATGAAAACGGAGAGGGAAGGGAAGGGAAAAGGAAAAGAAAAGGCAAAAGGAAGGGGAAGGGGAAGGGAAGGGAAAGGAGGAAAGAGGGAAAGAGGGAGGGAAGAAAGGAAGGGAGGGAAGGAAGGGAAGGAAGGAAGGGAAGGAAGGAAGCGAAGGAAGGGAAAGAAAGAAAGGGAAGGAGGGGAAAGAAAGAAAAGAAAAAGAAAGAAAAAGAAAGAAAGGAAGAAAGAAAGAAAAAGAAAAAGGGAAAGGAAAGAGAAAAGAGGGGAGGGAGGAGCTGTTTTCTCAGTACAATAATTAATAGTAATTTGAGAGGAATCGGTTGAGATGAAATTTATAGCTTCTGATATGATATGGAGTAGAGGGAAAAAAAAGGAGGGGATAAATAATACCAAAATAACAGAACACAGTCAAAAAAAAATTATATTGGCAAACAGAAAACAAAAATATGATAGACTGATATATTAGCAATCATAATAATTACAAATGAATTAAACTCATCTGTTAAAATCTGGAGTGTATAAGATTGATTTTAAAATTAAAACTAAATTTTACATGTGCTTATAAGAAACACATTTAAAACATTAGGACACAAAAACAATGAATATAAAATATGAAATATACATGAGGAAGATACTAAACAGATTAATAATATCTTTCAAAATACAATTTTAGCAAATGGATGGATAAAAAACAATGTTAAAAGATAATTTAGAGGAAGATATTTGAGTAGTAAGTTCATAGGCACCTAATAATTCATCTGTGAAATACACAAAACAAAACAAAAAAGACAAAATTACAAGAGTATTTCACCATGATATAAAAATTTAATACAAGTTCTCCAAAAGTTTTAGATGAAACAAATGATAAACTGTCTACAGTATAGAATATCTGGATTATAATTTGATGTAGTATATTTAAGTAATTTCCTGTGAACAACAAAAAGAAAGTGTTTCTTTTTATTTTTCAAACATTCATAGAACCTTCACTAAGGTTGAGTGTCATAAAAGTCACAAAGAATATCTTACCAACTTTCATTAAGCTTTAATCATCAATCATGTGCTATGAAAAAAATGAAATAAAATTAAATATTACAAAGAAAAATATATCTAGATACTAAAATTTCATGCCAGAATAGTTCAACTTACCATTAATATATCATTTCTTTTAAATTATTAAAGTTTTTAAAATTTTTTTAATGTTTACTTATTTTTGAGAGAGAGAGAGAGAGCGTGAGCAGGGAGGGGCAGAGAGTGAGGGAAACATAGAATCTGAAGCAGGCTCCAGGCTCTGAGCTGTCAGCATAGAGCCCAGTGCAGGGCTTGAACTCACAAACCATGAGATCATGACCTGAGCTGAAATCGGACACTTAACCGACTGAGCCACCCAGGTTCCCCTAAACTATTTTAGTTTTTTTTCCAACGTTTTTTTTTTATTTATTTATTTTTGGGACAGAGAGAGACAGAGCATGAATGGGGGAGGGGCAGAGAGAGAGGGAGACACAGAATCGGAAACAGGCTCCAGGCTCCGAGCCATCAGCCCAGAGCCTGATGCGGGGCTCGAACTCACGGACCGCGAGATCGTGACCTGGCTGAAGTCGGACGCTTAACCGACTGCGCCACCCAGGCGCCCCGAACTATTTTAGTTTTAAAGCAGGTATAAGTTTTAAAGCAGGTATAACCCAATTTTTGATTATGGGTATATTTGCAATTTTATATTATTATTTGAAATTTTATCTGTTTTATTTCAATTACTGTTTAAAAAGCAAAAACCCTGATAATCAGGAGCATGCTAACTAATGTAACAGTGACATGGTATTTCACTTGTCAGACTGAAAAACTGACAAAATTCAATATTGAGTATTGGCAAGAATGTAGAAAAAAAGTGCACTCTTGCACACTCTTATACCAGTGAAGAAAATAGACACTATGAGGAGCAACATGACCATAATCTAGTGAATAAAAATGCTCATTTCCTAATATTCAGCAATTCTGCTTTTTCATATACTTTAAAGAACATTTTGTACAAGTACACACTGGCTGCATTAAAAACTAATCAAGTGTTGTCTGCAGTGTTGAGAAACTGGAAACTTATTTATCAATAGGAGACAAATGAATAAATATTGGTATATCTATACAAAGTTATAGTATACAGCAGCTAATAGGAATAAACTGTGCTTAACTATTAAATATATAGATGTGTGTAAGTATATCTGTATGCATGTATTATTTTCTACAACCTTTCTGAAAGACAAAAGTTGAAATAATGAATCCATTATTGTAATTTTGACACAAAAATACATATAATATATGTGCATGGATACAGATAGATGTATGTAGAAAAATTAAAATGGAAAAAATTGGACAGAAATTGTGAAAGGATTAGCTCTTAGAATAGATAAAAAACATGGAATGAGATTGAAGTGTTTGACAAAGTGGTCTTTTAAATGTTTCATTAATATTTAAATAATATACACGCTTTTATTTATTCTTATATATATATGCATACACTAGTAGTGAGTTTTAGAGAATATGGGTGTGGGAAGAAATAAAAGTAAACATGACAAAAGTCTAAAGAATTAATTCTTGGTGCTGACAATATGGGTGATTATTATTTTATGGTTTGTGCTTTTCTGTATATTTCAATATTTTAAAATAAGAAAACTTAAATCACAACATATTTTATAAATAACAAATATATCAACAGATTTTTTTAGGACAAGAAATTATTTTTTTAATGAATTATAGACAGTAAATTCTATTTTACTTTAGGAAGGTAGAGATCCTCTTAGGCTGGTGTTCTGATATAGTTTCAATAATGAGAATGTGCTGTGGTTGGAATAATAGGTGGACATTTGCAGATAAAGAGAAGTCATGTAAGGCATCCTGAATGGAATCGTCTAAACAGGAAATAGCTAGGTTTATATTCAGAAAGCACTAAGTAGACTAATGAGAGGAACATATAGGCATATCCAGATTAAGAGGAAAGATGGATTAGGCCAAAGTTGGCTGGTACTGTCTTACCAGCAATACAGAAGAATAAAATATCACAGACCAGAAAGATGCATAATCTGCTTTAGGGAGCAAATGAAAGGAGGATTATAGAACAGTTTTCTTGGTAGGAAACCAAGGTAAGGACTCATATGCAAGGTGAAATAAAAACCAAGGCCTGATTACTGAGTGAGAATATCAGTTTACTTAGAAGAGAATGAGGAAAGCATCTGCTTAATGTGGTGTCTTCGATTTCAGATCTTGCCATTTACTTGCTAGGTAGACCCTCTTGTTAGCCTAACCAATGCCCAATCTCAAAGCTTTTCTTTCTTGCCTTTGCAAGTCTCTTACTGTTGATTGTGCTCATGTGACACTGTTCTTCCATATGAAACATAAGTGGAATTTATTGGGCGCTTCTGTTGAAAATTTTGCTTCCTTGATAAAAAGGACTTTTTTTTTTGGCTGATGTTGCCCCTTTCTCCATCCTTCCTGTGTCAAATGCAATACAATGAGCAGGTATCACTTTAGCATCTCTCTTGCAACTGTCAAGAAAAGGCCAAAACCTCACACAGACTCTGGTACTGACATCATTCTATAACCTAGGCCAGGGCTATTTACTTCTAACTATGAGAGAAAAATTAGCCTGAATTGATTTAATGTATTATGATTAAGTTTTTATATTTGTAGCTGAAAGCATTCCTGATACATTTCTTATATAGCCTAAGAAGTTGTTTAAATGCTCCGAGTCTCAATTTCCTCATTACTTCATGTGTGCATTAAATGAGATAATAAATATGTTGTGCTTAGCTCAGTGCTTAATACAAAACTTGCTTAGTTAGTGGTATTACTCATTGTAGTCATTGTGAAAATAAAACAAAGTTGTTAAAAAAGGAATTGGTGGCAAGGCAGATATGAGACTGACTGAGGTAATACCACTTCCTATATTGCTCCTGCTTACAAATAGAGATGGTCCCAAAGTAGCAGCTAGACTTAGCTTAGAGACAAGGGTAAATGGATTAGTCATCAAGATTGGATGGATATAGTAATAGGCCAGTGAATAATTATTCATATAAAGTGAAATATATTTTTGATATATAGTCAATACTCCCATACCAACGGTGCATACCATGTGCCCTGATACCTTCTGCATAGCATGGGTTAATCTCACTTGGTCTGGATAGACCCCATACTTATAACCGCAGCTACTTACATATAACTACAGTTACTTATAACCAATGCTATAGAATCTTTAAGAAAAATGATGTTCTATAACCACAGGTTTCTTATCTTTCCATGAGTTGTATTAGCCTATCAGTATTGCTATATAGTATAGTAATAATAATTGGATTTATGATTTGCACCTGGTTTGGTAGAACCTGGCTAGGGGCAGGGTGGGGAGGGAGATATGGTTTCAATGGTTAAGGAAAGTCACATAGTCAGAATGTGTTACCAGTTCACTATATGAGACGGACTACAAGCAGAGGTTGCTTTCTGGTATTGAGGTATGAGGTAGCAGTTTGAGACCTTCACACAATGTGTTCTGTGCTGGTTGAACAGTGGAAGAAGAACAAAGAAGCCTGCATTGGTGTCTCCAGACACTTTATATTTATTTTTTTTTAAGTTTATTTATTTTGAGAGAGAGGGAGAGAGTGTGAGTAGAGGAAGGGAAGACAGAGAGGGAGAGAGAGAGTCCCAAGCAAGCTCTGCACTATCAGCTCAGAGCCTGATGTGGGGCTTGAACTCATGAACTGTATGATCATTACCTGAGCCAAAATCAATAGTCGGATGCTTAACTGACAGAGCCACCCAGGCCCGTCTCCAGACACTTTTAATGCATATTCTACTACTGCTGTTGCTGTACCTTTACTCTTATAAAGCTATTTCCAAGTATAAACTATTTGAGTCCAGTGAGTCCTTTCAATAAACATTTAAGATCATTAGTGGGTAATTAAAATGTATGCTTATCATTAAAAGATGTTATATTAAGAATTATGTCGTATTTGTAGTTTAAATTATTATGGTACAAATACTATAATAAAGTAATCGCTCAAGTTCCACCACCAATAGTTTTTAAAGGCTCTCTTCACATTTTTTTTATTTCTCCAGGAATAAAAAAACATCTACCTTGAATTTTGTGTTAATCAAAGACTTAACCCTCCTCTAGAGTTTTGCTACATTTGTATGTAATCCTAAAAAATATTATTTAGAATTTGACTGATTATGACCTATGATGAATGAAATCATAAAGTATGATTTACTTTCTGACTTGCTGTTTTTCTG
Source organism: Puma concolor (assembly GCF_028749965.1). Taxonomy (NCBI): domain Eukaryota; kingdom Metazoa; phylum Chordata; class Mammalia; order Carnivora; family Felidae; genus Puma; species Puma concolor. The sequence goes on along the minus strand of NC_141673.1, from coordinate 92,485,793 downwards.
CTTAATATCATGTATTTGAGATTTACCCATGTTGTTCTTTTCAGCTATAGTTTTCTTTTTAATGTTTTATATTCCATTGTAGGAACATACCATAACTTGTCTATTCTTCTACTAACATTTGGTTTAATTACAATATTGCGTTATAACCAGTTGTCACCATTAGTATTCTTGGCTGTGACTCAGGGTTAGACAGATACTAGAGTTCCTCTAGGTACACACGTAGAAGGGGGATTTCTGAATTACAGGGTCTACACATATTTAACTTTATGAGTTTGTGCCATAACCTAAGGTTGTAAACAATCTGAACTCTTACTAGCAATTCAATCTGATTTTCCATAAGTGAGTTATTTGTGTTAAGTATTTGTAGATTCTTAAGGAAATTAGTGTGTTTGTAGTGTAATATATCTTGAATAAAATATTGGGAATTTCTAGGACCTAATATGTTTGTATACTTTTAGGTATTTATTTAGATTCATATATTTGTATGCCATAGAAAGCAGTGAACTTTCAAAGTAAGTTGGAATATTTTACATTCAATATGAAATTTTTACATTTTAATGTTTCTCTTTTTTAAAAACCATAAAAATCATATATTTTTGTTTTATAAAGTATAACAGGAAATACAAGACTGACGGAGACTTATCAAGATACCTGCTTTATGCAAATTTTATACAAAACCTTGTTTTAAGAACCATAATGAGTATATTATTTTAGAGCAGCTGGATGTTCTGTGTAAATGGGGTTGTCTGATAAGCAACATCTTATGACTTAAAGATTCATTATTGTTCTTTATCAAAATTAGTATCCCAGAATCTACCTGAATGCCATGTCTGAAAAGTTATGGTTTAATAATAAATGTCAGACATAGCATCAGGAAAATTAAAGGATTACATAGGCCGATTCCCAAATATAATCCTGAAAAAAATCATGTAAACTCTCTGACCACTAGTCCCTTTACCCGTAAATTGGTAATCTTCATTGTGTTACTCTTAGCTAAGGGAAATCATATATAAGACAGTACTTTGTAAACTCCAGAACTCTTCCCTAAGATATTGTCAGGTGCCTAATTAACTATGTTTGGTATAAGTCATGGTTCATTGCTGTGAGCAACATAAGATGATTTCCCTAGAAGAGGAATTTATGTAAAAAAGTGTTAAAAAAAACCCCAAAGTATCATTGGAAAGGGCAGAAGAACCTGAAGAAAAACCCCAACTCATGCGTCAGAACTATTTCAGTGATGACACCACTTCCTCCCCTTTTGTATCCTAGATGCCCACATGTCTATTTCTGACAGGAAGGGTATCAGAGAGTGGACACTGCTACCAACACTGCCAACCCCTGCCTCTGGAAAAACAGATTTAGGTGCTGCCATTTCTGTGGGGCTCTCTACTTCTTTTGCATCACTAGCTGATGAATCAGTATCTAGGGTGATTTTGGTGCTTGACCAATCAGGTGCCTGCCTCAAAGTCACAAGGAAGAATAGAAAAGAAAGTATAATATTTGGAACAAGGTCTTCAATTAATGGGAGTTAGGTTGGGCTGGGTGGCCAAAAGCAATGAGTAATGCCCATATGTTTTCTTTAATTCTTCCAGAAAAATTGATAAAACAAAAGTGCAGAAAAGTTAAGTATCTGCCTAAAGTCACAGAATTATTATAGGACAGACATATGAATTGAAACATGCATGTGTCCTGACTTCAAGAATACAACCATCAAACTATTCTAAATCGTTTCAATAAGAGGTAAGCCTGCTATGCTTACTTCAGTGTTTTTTTTTCCCCTTAATACCTGGGGACTGAGGAATAAATTGGATCTCTTATAACAATACTGATGTCCTAGAATAGTTAATGATAAAGCTGTTACTTCAAAATGAAACAAAACAAAACATGGTGTTTTTCCTGGTTTGTATGGGCGAAGGTTCTCTATGTTTTAAACTGTGCACTGGGGCGCCTGGGTGGCGCAGTCGGTTAAGCGTCCGACTTCAGCCAGGTCACGATCTCGCGGTCCGTGAGTTCGAGCCCCGCGTCAGGCTCTGGGCTGATGGCTCAGAGCCTGGAGCCTGTTTCCGATTCTGTGTCTCCCTCTCTCTCTGCCCCTCCCCCGTTCATGCTCTGTCTCTCTCTGTCCCAAAAAAAATAAATAAACGTTGAAAAAAAATTTTTTTAAACTGTGCACTATGTTATAAATACTGTATTCTGTCATAAATCAAAGAGAATGGAAAACTGTATCATGAAACTTCTGTGCTGCTGAGATGACAGGACAGATTTGTCCATTTAAATAGCACTCAAATCTGTCTACATTTCATTGACCTCTTTCCAAATATAAAGTGCTGCATAAATTTTTAATGATAACAACAGTGACCTAAGTTACTGTAGTCTAATGGCTTTCAGTTTTAAATGTTGATGGTGTAAGTCCAGTTCATGAGAGACTAGTGCCTATACCATGGAAACCTTGGTCACAATCAGTACTAATTTGCAGGCTAAGCAGAAAGGCCAAGGTTTGACTGAAGAGGCTAAATTCTCTTCTTTTTGTGACTATTCCTACCAGCTTAGTATTAGAATTTTCAAGATACTCACTTTAAGCAAATGAATATAGTCACTTTATACAAATTCATGTTTAAGCGTGAGATAAAGCATGACAGATCCAATTTGCATTGAGAGGACAGTTTTATATATTGAGTTGGGTTTATGGTTGAGTTACAAGACCAACAATGATCGAGGACCCAGGCTGTTCTAACTGTAGGCAGGTCACCGAACCTTTGTGACCCTTAGTTACTTTATCTATAAAACAGGATGATAGTCCCTGCTGCACAACTTGATCTATCTCAAAAAAGAAAAAAAAAAAAAAAAAAAGAAAGAAAGAAAGAAAGAAAGAAAGAAAGAAAGAAAAAGAATGAGAAAGCACTGTGATAAACTGCTATTCAGATGTAAATCATTAGTGTTATTGTCTTTTAACTTATTGTTAACTGATTTGTCACACAATTTGGTAACCCTACCTATAGTGGTTTAAAAAATTTTAAGGAAGTTTGTGAAACTCGTATCAATTCAATCACCTCAGCATAATCCTTTTTTTAAGCTTTACTGAGGTATGATGGACAAATTTGTGAGTATTTAAAGTGTACGTCGTGATGATTTGATATATGTATACATTTAGAAAGAATTTGTCCCTTATAGTATAGTTAACTAATCATCCATCACTGCACATATTTATATATAGTTTGTTTGTTTTCACTAGGAACAATATTACTTTTAATTTGGGGGAAATGCTGTGAGTCTTCTGGACTCTTTTTTCATGGGAATTCATTGTTAACAAACAGTGATAGTTGGGCTGTTACCACTGAAGGGAGGATGCCGCTCTTATTATTCAGCAGAGTTCCACAATTGCTACTTGGTTTCAGCATTGCCTAAATACAGCTGTTAAATTCACCAGCGTATCTGAACAGTTTTACCTGAAATTCTATCTGAAATCCATTCATTTTCTGCATCTTGTCTCCATGCATCTACTCTTTCTCACTTTAAATACATTCCTTACTCATCTGCTCTTGAAGTCTTTTATAAAACAAATCATATTTCTTGCTGACTTAAAAATATCTAATGGTTTCCATTGCATTTAAAATGAAATCCAGGGGCACCTGGGTGGCTCAGTCAGTTGAGCGTCAGACTTTGGCTCAGGTCATGATCTCATAGCTGGTGAGTTCGAACCCCAAGTTGGGCTCTGTGCTGGCAGCTCAGACCTGGAGCCTGCTTCCGATTCTGTATCTCCCTCTTTCTCTCTCCCTAACCCATTTGCGTTCTGTCTCTGTCTCAAAAATAAATAAACACTAAAAAAAAAGAAAAAAAATAGTAATAAATAAAATGAAATCCAAACTCCATGTGTGCAGAATGTGATAGCTGCCTCCTTCCACATTTATATCTCATGTCATTCTCTTCTCTCTGAATTCAACCATCAAAGGCTTTCTTTCCTATCTTCCATTTGGCCAGCTCTTTGCTGCCTCCAAGGATTTTGCTGATGCTTGCTCCTCTGGAATACTCTATGCCCTTATTTTCACAAAGTTAACACCTCAAATTTCAAGTCTCAGGATAAATATCAGCTCTTCAGAAAGGCTTTTCTTGACTATCCTACCTACCCCCACCCCCATGTAAATTAATTTATTTATTAATGTGCTTTGGATCTGGCTTCCCCATTAGAATGAGAGCCTCATGGTAGCAGGGCCATGTTTATCAAGATCATGAATATGTCTCATGCTCTTAGCAAAAACTCTGGCACATAATTTCTGCTCATTATATATATTTGTGGATGAATGAAAAAAAAAAATATATATATATATATTTGTGGCTGCCTGACTGGCTAGCAGCTTGTCTGAATGGATGATGTATTAAAACCTTGCCTCTCCGCCCAAAAAAATGAAAACAAATAAATTACTTATCAATTAAAATATCAATATTATTCCTGAGAGTCGGTATGTAAATTAGAAGTTTATTTTAAAAAATGATTTCCCATTCTAGTTTCATGAATTATTTATCAGTTATTTTAAGTGATTTTGGTAAGTATCTATTCTGAACTTTTTGAAGAGTACCTATCTTCAGAATATTGATGAAAGAATGAATAGTATTGTTATGCCCAGAATTCGTGATCCCCAAAGACCACCAGGGAGTGGAGTCAGATGCAAAAGTAAAAAGCAAAGAGCCTTTATTCGAGCTAGCTCGAGTTCAATCCCCTACCTGCACCCAACGCAGTGGTGAGATACCAGAGAGAGAGAGCATATGTTTTGAAAGCACAAAGGTTTTATAGGGGTCTAGGGGCAGTTGGGGGGGGTGATGGTTGTGGCCTTAGCCGATTGGCTGGGGAAGGGACAGAGTCCCGTTGTGCAGGTTGCCGGGTGTGGTTTGAACTGAAAGTTTGAACGGGTGGGTGAGCGGGAAGTTACTTAAGGGGAGGAGGCGTGATCTGAGGTTTGAACAGGAATTCCTTTCTGTGGTTTTCCGGGAAAGGAGGCCATGTTAGGGATGTAGTCACTCAAGATGGAGGACACAGAACAAGATGGAGGTGGCCGGCCTAGGTCCCCTCTTTCAGTATCCAGGAAGTAGGAGGTTTGAAGTACATTTTAGAAGTAGCCCACACCTCAATTCATAGCCTAGAAATCTTTCTGTGAAATCTGAACTATTTAATTTAATCACATACAATTCCATTGACAAGGAATTATTTCCTAAAACATTGTGTTCCATTTTTTAATGGCTATGGTTGCTGGAAATTTCTTCTATTTTTCTGAGCCAGAACCTCACTTTTTACCCTCCATTTATTGCAATTCTATAATTTTTTTAGTCATAGAAATTAGGTTAGTCTGTTGATGTACAAATCCTTAAAATATTTGGAGATAGACATGTTGAATCCTCCTTATCTCTTTCTTCTAGCTAAACATTATCTTTTCCTTATGCCATTAACCTCCAGATAAATACAGAAAATAAGTTTAAATCAACTTTTTTCCCCTATATTTCTATAATGTAAAGAATCACATTTTAAAGTGAGTAATGACTTTCAATGCATTTCTGCTCTATATTTGTGATTATGATTAAATGGGGAATGTGTATTGCAAATAAATATTGATAACTTCAATATATAACTTTAAAATTATATTATGTATTATTTTGTTTGCTTTAACCAAGTTTCCATATTTGGGACAAAGTTAGGCAGTTCTTTGAACTAGAGTTAGCATAAAATTGTTTCAGTTATGCAAGTTTTTTTAGGTTTATAGATAATGCCTAGATAAGGTACCACTGCAGTTATATTTTTCTCATGAATAGCTGAACATAATTCACTCTTTTTATTCCCTGTCCTATCTTTTCCTGTGTATATGGACATATATATGTATTCACTTGAAGGAAAAAAAAAGGCGAAAATTAACTTTTAAAATTCTAGCCCTATATAAAGTAACAAACCATCTCTTTGCTATTTACTTGTGTTAATAATTTTAACCAAGAAAATCCGAGTATTAAATGTGAATTTATGATGACAGTAGAGTAAAAGAACTATCTAGAAAATATATGTAAGTCGTTTTATAATTTTACTAATTTTAAAGTATCTTTGCAAAATATTAGACACTATAGAATCTAGTTTGATAGTAACATTCTGTACACATTTCCATGAAAATTTCATCTGTTATAAAAGATTATCATATGAAGATAACATAAATCTGCTGTAAATAAAAATACAAAACCAAGGAGCTACATATATGTTTCTTTAAAGTTTAATAAAGTTTTTTCTCATTCATTATTAATATCTTTCCAAAAATAGATTCTTTGATAAAACATCAACCCATGTGAATGAAACAAATTTGAAAATGTTAAAACTCTTACTGTAAACTTTATATTTGTATAATTATAAATGAACGGAGTCTATTAATTTGAAAAGAGATTATTACTGTATCATTCCTGACCCTATATACTTTTCCAATTCTTTTGAGTCTACTTTGCTGCAATGATTGAAATAAGAATGGGTATATGGGGGCTGGGGGTGGCTCAGTTGGTTAAGTGGCCTTGATCTTGGTTCAGATCATGATCTCACAATTTGTGAATTCAAGCTCTGCATTGGGCTCTGCACTGGCAGCGTGGAGCCTGGTTGGGATTCATCCCCTCTCTCTTTCTCTCCTCCTACCCCCCATCTCTCTGCCCCTCCCCTGCTCATGCACATGTGCTCTCACTACCTCTCTCAAATAAATATTTAAAAAAAAAAAAAAAAAGAATAGACACATGACCTAAACTGAGCCAAGGTTATTTTTGCTGATATTTTCAAGAATGAAATTATTTTTTTCCTTGGGATAGCTACAGGTGACCATAAATACCACAACATGGAGAAGGTCTGCCTTAAAATCAAGCCAACAGACTGAAAAGGTGACAGATGAAAGCTCTTTAATTTACCAGTTAAAGAGGCCAACCATTTCTTTACATATTTGCATTAGTATATGTTTGCTTTTTGCCACTTGTACTGAAATAGTCCTGACTTTTAGAGATAATATACATAGTTCCTATTTTAATTTTTTATGAAATAATAAGAAAATTAGAAAATTTCCTACTACATTTGGATCTCATTTTGGGAAGATATACCGTAGATGTATATGTACTGTCATTAGGTAGTATACCATAGTTTAACTCTGACATAGCTCTCTAACTGCTTAACTCAGTGATTTATACAGAAAAAAAAGACTTATTTTTAATTTATGTAATCAAATATCAACTGATATCCTCTTGTGCTCTGAGATTTAAATTAAATTGGCTGGATGTCCCTGCTCAATATCAGGTGAGAATGCCATGTGTTCCCTACAAATTTTGTCAATTCTTTATAACCTTTGTCCTCAAGGTCTCTATTCTTTTTCTGTTAATCTTTCAGTTTCCCTTATCTCACTTTACATGAGTCCTTTGTTTCATTTATGCCTATTTACACTTGTAATTCAGGCTTTTTATTTTAATTTCACTCAAACCTCTCACACACGACACATAGCATAGCAAGCTTTTAACGGTGTGGAGAGACAGAGTTATTTGCACTGCAGCCAGCAAGTTATTACTGATTATGTGTTCCCAATAGTTAGATCTTTATGTCTTGTCCAGAATTTGCTTTCTCTTTTCTTTTTCTTCTCTCTCCCCTTCCCTGTCTTCCTCTCCCCTCTACTCCCCTCCCCATCCCTTCCCTCCTACCCTCTCTCCTCCTCTCCCCTTCCCCTTTCCTAATTCCTTTTCATTTACTCTGCAGGGTATTTTGCATTTCTTTTTCCTCCTTTCCCAACTCCTTCCTAAAGGAGTTTGGTTTGGCCAAATAACAGCCTTCTGAGCTCTCGAAGGAACTTTTTAGGCCCTCAAAGTAATGTTTTTACCCTCTCAGAGTAACTTTTTTCCCCTCTTGCTACATTTTTTAAAGATGCTTAAACTATAAATGCATAGCTTTCCTTTCATTCCATACACACTATTCTCTCATTCCTCATACCAAAGTATTTTAAGTAAAGTGGCACAGGAAAAGAAAGGTGATCTCTGCTAACTAAAAAAGGAAGAGATGTAATACCGTGTTCCCCACGAGTGGCCACACAGATGGAGTTTCACCCTGGGCAATCCAACTTGCAACCGGTGGTTAAGAGGCACACAAGTCTAGTCAATATTTGAGTCATGCCCCAATTCTCTCATTAGCAAAGGCAGTAATTTAAAAATGCATTGATTAATATGTAAACAGGAAACTTATTTTGAAAAAGAGGGAAAGTTCAGCTGTGTGACAGAATGGAAGTCTCACTCTGTCTTTCTGGGTCATTTATTGGAAAACCAGACTGTTTTCCCATAAAAAATTTGGGCTGAATAAATAATATGGGAAATTAAGCAAATCTTTCAACTGGCTGATGCTCAGCATTATCATTCCAGAACCAAAACTAAGTTCATTTTTGAAACACAAAGACAGAATACTGCTTCAGTGATGTTTTAGGTGATCTCTGTACATGTATACCAGCAGGATTGTTCTGGAGGTAAAAGCAATGTGGATGAGATGATGGTATTGTCGAGTATTTGTAGCAACCTTGTGTTGCCAAAGCTACCTCTGTAAGACACACTCCTTTTACCATGAGCAGGGTGTAATGCCAGTATGTTTTCTTTTCCAATCTTGAAGGAACACTAAGAAAGTATCTGGAAAGCGTTCTGAATTCCACGGAACATGAATCTGTGCTAACTATGACCTCCCTGGGATTTACTCACACAGAATAGTACTTCTTTTCAGTTGTCTCTCAAATGAGTTGCCTTTTTTCTTTAATTTAAAATTATATTTTTATTTTACCAACTAGTTTTAAAGCTCCTTATAAGGAGCCACTGAACTATTTAAACCTTTGAGAACATTGACTAGGAAATTATTTGATAGTATAAGTCTGTAGGAATCTCTTTTATTTGACCACTGGAAAAAACGAAAGGAATAGTTCCAGCCTTGAACAGCATCCCATGGTAATAATCATGTAAGAAGAAATTTCCTTCAAGTTTAAAACCAAACAGGTGGAAGCTGTCAGGACACACTAGCAACGAATCTGAGAAGCTAATTCCAGCTCAATCTTTTCCATTAATGCCCCTTTGCCCACAATCTTATTTCTGCCTGAACTGTTGCATAAGATACTGAACACAGCTGTGGATCAATAAAGTCATTTACAGATCCACCTTGTGGGTAAGATAAATGATAGATTAATCTAAGTTCCCTGGGGCCTTTATTTTTGGAACATATTTTAATGGTGAATGAAATCCCTACTGGAGCTTCCTCAAATAATTGCCTTCTCTTTTTCTCTTTCCTAAATTTAATGTTTTTGTTGTTGTTATTGTTGTTAACATTCAATTACTGTTTCCAAGGTTCTATAAGAGCTATCTATGAACATTGGTTTCTGAGTCTAGCCATGGGTCTTTCCTATCCAAAGATGATAGGTACAGACTTTATCATATGGATGCTGATTCTAAAATAATTTCACAACTAATTTTCTTTTTCAGAGCTATGGGAAACACAAGTCAATTCCAGCACTTGATTTCAATAAAATAAAGCTAAGGATAATATGTATAATTCATAGTTAAAGATCAAGAGAGAAACAGAGGAGAGAAAATTTTGAGATAAAGTTAATTCTTTAAGATTTTTTAACTATTCTTTTTAGGGAATCAAACTTTGGGGTAGTTATGAAAATGAAATTAAAACAATGAAGTATGACTGCTAGATTGATGTCCTCATTCTTTGTCAGTCCTGACATAATCTGAAAGTTTGATGGTAATGATGGTGGAATTGGACTGTTTGACATGTATTATCTTATTCAATGCTCAAAATAATTCTAAGAAATAGGAGTAATGTCCCCACTTTGCAGATGAGGATCTGCGCCTAGGAAAAAGAACTCCTACAAAGTCCCACACCAATATGGTATTTCTATTTTTAATTTTTTCAAGAAACTTTATAGTGTTTTCCACAGTGGCTGTATCAGTTCCCACCAACAATGCACAAGGGTTCCTTTTTTTTCACCAAGACTTGTTATTTCTTGTCTTTTTGATTTCAGCCATTCTCACAGGTTTAAAGTGATCTGTCATGGTAGTTTTGATTTAGATTTCCCCGATGATTAGTGATGTTGAGCATAATTCCACTTCTAGGTGTTTACCTAAAGAAAAGGAAAACACTAATTCAAAAGGATATACACACCCCTATGTTTGTTGCAGCATTATTTACAATAGCCAAGATATGGAAATAACCTGTGTCTATCGGTAGATGAATAGATAGTGAAGATGTGATGCACACACACACACACACACACACACACACACACACACACACACACACTGGAATGTTACACAGCCATAAAAGGAATGAGATTGTTTCATTTGTGATGACATGGATGGACCTAAAGGGTATTATGCTAAGTAAAATAAGTCAGACTAGAAGAGGCAAATACCACATATATTTCACTCATATCTAGCATCTAAAAAACAACGGAAATGCATAAACAAGCAAAAAGCAGAATCAGACCTGTAAATACAGAGAACAAACTGGTGATTGCCAGAGGGGAAGGGGCTGGGTTAAATGAGTGAAGGAGAGCAGGAGGTGTAGACTTCCAGTTATGAAATGAATAAGTCATGGAAGTAAAAGGCACAGCATAGGGAATATAGTCAATGGCATTGAAATAGCGTTGTGTGGTGACAGACAGTAGCTACACTTGTGGTGATTAGAGCACAACATATAGAGATGTTGAATCGCTCTGTTGTATACCTGAAACTAATGTAGCATTGTGTGTCAACTATACTGAACTTCTAAAAACATTGTTTATTTAGAACCAGTCACTTTAGCGATTGTGTTTAATTGCTCTTCATTGTAAAAATAAAATGAATTAGATAGTTACTGATAGTTGTATATTCACTGAAATATTGAGGAATGAAAAATAACATTTTCCATGCTGCATTTGTTGATACATGCGTAATTGTTTCTTCTCAGTGATGAAACTACACAGTTGAGCTCTTTGGAGACAAGATAACAATTTTTGGTGAGTTATTATAGTCAGAATAGGGAGAATGTTTGATTCTTAAAATTTATGTTATTGACAGCAAAAGAAAATAGTTGAAAATAAGTTTACATTTGAATATGCTTAGTATTTTATGCATTCTAACGTATATAAAAAAATCACTAAAGTACTTGTGTTTCACTTTATAAGCATTTACTACAGTCGTGGCTTATAAATTGTTTTTGAAAACTTAGGGGTAACCAAAATGAATTAGGATTATTATTGTCATAATCGGTACTAATTAGACTCAAAATGTAGGACTATGATGGGGAAATGCATAATAGTAATAAGATTCTAAGAATTATGCTATGAAATATTTGGAAAATTATAAGGAAACTTTGTACTCTACACTGATCATAACAATATGGTAGATGATGAGAGTAATCAAAATTCCTTACATATCTCTGAAGAAAAAACTCAGTTCCATGAAAATTTGTCCATTTCTCATATTCTACTTAAAGTTATATTTTCAGGAAATAAAGAAAGGTTTAATATCAAAAAGATCTGAATGATGTCTAAAGATCTAATCAGAAAAGAACTAATCCAATTCTTACACATGAAGAACAATCTTATGCTTACAGTATTTGAATTCTGAGATCATCTTTTCTTCATGCTTATTTCATTCATTAATTAAATTAAGTGAAATATTAATTTTAAGCTAACTCCATTCAGGCACATTGCTCTGTCAATTCTGAGAGAATAAAAGCAAATGTTTGTCTTGGATATCTGGTCAACTGAGAAAAGATTGTATTTGGTGTTAAAATTATTCACATACTTGCCAAATTTTCCATTTCCCTTTATTTGGTAGGCCTGACCTTAGGTTGTGTCTCTGGGACACATCTAGACTGAAATATAATTTGTTCAGGCCCTATTTTGTCAAGAGTGCTCCTCAACTTATAAACTGATTATATACGGTTTAGTCCTGTACTAGTAATATTGTATTGGGAAGAATTATTTGTTTATTTGAAATTTTAGGAAGAAAATAAAAAGATCATTTGAAAATGGCTGAATCATAGCAAGGAACAAAATATTTATCAATATATTAAATCCCTTGAGCATTATTAGTTGTGTGTGTGTGACCAGGTGTGGGTATACTATATCACACACACACACACACACACACACACACACACACACACACACACACAGGACTAGGGTACTAACTTCCACTCTTCCACTCCATACGTCTTTAAGCAATGAGCTTTGCTCAAAAGTGGGCAAATATGGGAGTGCCTGGGTGGCTCAGTCAGTTAAACGTCTGACATTGACTCAGGTCATCATCTCCCAGTCCATGAGCTGGAGCTCCACATCAGGCTCAGAGCCTAGGGCCTGCTTCGATTCTGTGTCTCCTTTTCTCTCTGCCCCTGCCCCGCTCATGCTCTGTGTCTCTCTTTTTCAAAAATAAGAAATAAACATTAAAACATTTTTTTTAAAGTAGGCAAGTATGATACTCATGTCAAGATTGTCTCCTGATCCTTGTGTTCTGTCCTCCTTGATTGTTCAATGCATGCTCATGCCATGCTCTCTTCATGCTGATCCACACCCCATAGGAATATGAGAGGGAGAAGTCACTCCCTTGTATAGTAAGAGGCCACTCTGTGTAAAAGAGGTCCTATGGTTAATATAAAAACAAACAAACAAAAAAACTTATCAGTATTCATTTGCTGTTGATCAAAGTTAGGGTTTAATTTTTCACACATCTACATCAAACTATTGTATCTATTAGTAACTTATCAGTATTCTCTTGGTGTTGATCAAAGTTGGGGGTTAATTTTTAAACACATCTATATTGAACTATTGTATCTATTAGTATTTTAATATTTCTATTACTACATAAATCTCTTGAGTTTGGGAAAGCTGTGTCTTCATATGTTTCTCAAACTTTATGTGCTATAAATCACTTGATAATATTGCTAAAATGTAGATTGATATTTAGTAGGTATAAAATTTGTCCTAAAAGTTTGCATTTCTAACAAGGAGATCCCAGTGCTGCTGCTCCTGATATACATTCTGAGTATCAAGATCACATGGGCACTCAAAACAGCTCTCTGCTGCTGCTACCAGAGAACACCCTTTCCCTGTGCTTCCTGTGGTGAGTGAGCAAAAACATGTGTATGTATGTGTGTGTAAGAAGGATATCAATAAGAGAAAATTATAACTTACCCTGGTTTTTCGCTTCTGCTTTGTGTACTAGCATAAAATGTCTTGCTCTATTATTCAGCAATTCATTTTCCCATGAAGCAACATCTCCTCTGGATAAAGCAGGTTGAGGTGTTACCATTCAGCCATGTCATTGCTACAAATATTCTGTGATTCATTTACTTGATAGTCATTTATTATGGAGTACATTTTAGAAAATATATTGGGCAATAGCTATAGAGTGACAAGTGAGACTTGATCCCTTTATTCAATGAATTCACATCTAAGTGGAAGGGACAGACATGATAAGGAAAATAGTAGTATTGAGTTAAATACAAAGAACTATATTAGCACAGTGGAAAAGTTAAAAACTGCGTATATGGGATTCAGGAAAGTTTCACAGAGGATATGATATTATTCTGAGACCTGATGAGTAAGGAATAATATTCAGGTAGCAGAACAATAAGGAGCAGTCTTCTTTGTAGAGGTAATACACTTGCAAAGGCAAAGAGGCACTAAAATGCAGGTGTACTCAAGGAATCACAGGTCACTCAGGGTGATGGTGGGGAGTTGGCCAAAGGCAAGGCTAGAGAAGTAGGCAAAACATCAAATCGAATGGATGATTTCTAAGAAAGATGAATTTTTATTTCATAATATCAAATTATGCAAATGAAAAATAATGGATTCTGAACCGAGCTGGTATTAGTGAGGATACTGAAAGATACTCTAGAGGTAGAAGTGACAGGACTTTGTGGTAAATTGGACGTTTGTGTAAAACTGAGGAAAGAGATGGTTTTCGAATTTCAAGTCTAGTTAATTGGGTGGGATATAATGGTATTTGTTAAATAATTCTGTATATATAAATGCAGGAACTATTTTGGAAGTAGTGATAATGAGTTCATTTTTATCTTGTTGAGTTTGAGCATTTTGTAGGAAAATCAGACAGCTATGTAGCAGGCGGTTGAAAATATCTAGCTTAACAAAGTACATATGGAATCTGGAAGTTGATTCTTCCCATTAACCTGGAATACCTTGAGTCTTCTCTTTGTAACTCAAAAATGCTGCTGTGGTGCATGACTCTGCTGGGCAATATATAATGTCAACGTTCATAGTAGTTCTGTTGAGTTTCTTTAGAATTTGAAGAGACCAAAGGCTAAGATTATAATAGTTTTTTTCATGACGTCATGTAACAGCAAGTGTAATTAGCTATTAGTTCAGTGCAGTGCTATTAATAAGGAAAAATAATTTAAGCTATAGGCGTTTTCTCATGCGTTTGATATATGTATACACTTTGAATGTTATTTTAGAATTTACTTTTTTGTTATAAGAAAAAAAACAGGTTTAACATTTCTTTTTAAGAAACACACTCTGAAATATATTGGCTTATTGACACTTAATCCTGTCTAAATATTTTTAGACCTCATATTTCAGATTAGTGGTTTATATCATGGTATCAGGAAGACTAGAGAATATTAATATATGGCATTACTTGATCATAAATAAATAGGTGAGCAAGAGTGGAAGTTGACCCCAGCTAACAATGACCAGGTGGAATGAAAGCTCCTAGAAATTCTGTTCCTTGACTCAACTTTTGGAAGGTGGCTCCTTAAATAGTAAATGATAGGTTTATATGGATATAGTAGCTATACTATTTATATAAGGGCTTCTGATAAAGTGTGACTGCTAAGGTGACTTCATTTAGAATTGAAAAGAAATTGAAAGTGGGAAAGTCTGCAGGTACAATTGGATATTTGGGGACAAAACACAAGGATTCATACTAGTAGTGAGCTGGTAGCTTGTCTGCAGTCATCATGCAAAGCAAAGAATTATCATAGCTTGCGATTATTTTTATTTACAGACACATCAAACTGATGAGATGAGGTTTACATTTGCTCTACTTCTTTGTTTCCATCTGACTGTCATTTCCTTTCAAGATTAAATAAGAAATTTATTGAACCGTAACATCAAATGCTTATTAGTAAATTACTGGGTATTATATATTTATATTTATATATTTACACATATACTACCTAAATCTGCCACCAAAGCTTCTAGTAACTTTGTATAACTCTGCACCATTAATTTCTTCAGAGTGACATTCTGATGTGAGCTGAACAGATGGAATTGCAGGATTGTTCTAGCAAATTTATCATAAAAAATGCATCCGACACCTGTGTAATTTGCCTAATCATTTTCCTAATAAGCTCCCACCATTAATTATGCACGATTTCCACAATGCAATCAAGATAAAAGTAAATCTGATGACTTAATACCCTTCAAAATAATTGGTTCACCCAACACAAGGCCTCCTTTGCTTTCCATAGCCATTTTAGTTAATTAGAAAAAGGGTGCACCCTGTTGGAGTCAGCAGAACGGAGGCTGATCGCTTGGTGGGAGGTAGACCTGCTGGGTTTTTGGGCAGGAGTCAAGGATATTAACTCGTGAAAGAAAAGAAGCGAATTTTGCCCCTTCCTCTTCTCTTCTTTCCTTCACAGTCCACCCCCCCCCCAACCCTGCAACTTCCCTGTCTCCCCCACCCACCCCAGTAGCAAACAGATGCGATTAGTGTTCTTCAGCCATCAGAAAACTGACTGCAGGACTCTGCGGGTCTAATGAGAATCAACTTTTCCGAGGCTGCTGTCTTGCGGTGCAGTCCACCTGTCACATCATTAGGTGCAGCATGTGCCTTGAATTCACTTTGCTAAATGAGATTTACAGGCCCCAGTGAAACCCATCCTGCAGCATCCCTGCTTCAATTAGCTAAAGATTAATTGTCTGAGAAAGGGAATGAAAGTTTTACTTCAACTGACCTGAAAAAAAAAGGTAAAAAAAAAAAATGTATGGTTCAGGTATCCCACATAGGCCCCAGGCAGTGTGGAAAACGTGATAATTTAAAGGTGCTGCAAATTTCCTACACCTCGCCTGGATGGATGAAATTAACTAGCACTAAAAGCTGTCAAATTAAAGGTTGACTTCCAGATATTAGCACCTTAAATGTCACCGAATATTCTTTCTTTTTTTTCTTTTTCTTTTTCTTTCTTTTTTTTCTTTCTTCTTCTCCGTTTTTTTTTTTTTTTTTTTTTTTTTTTTTTGCAAACATTCATGTCAGCACACCTGCACATGCACACAAACATTTTCTTACTGCTGTTCCTGCTAACTGCTTGTTCGTGCCCAGCCTGGAGTTACTTGCTATAAATCTTTGATGTAACCATGGCTACAGAACAACTGGCAATTACAAAATTTCCTCCATTTTAATGTTACACTAATTATATTTGAATATGTTTTAATATAGATGAAGGGTTGGAGGTGGGAAAAGCTTCTCAAGAAGGGCAGAAAGGGGGGATCTTTGCTCCCATCTGCCACACGTTCCCGGTGCTAGTCAGACACACAGAGTTTCCAAGTGCAGGTATATCACCCATAGCTAGAATTTCTTAATTTCTAAGTCTTAAGGCAAGTTATGGAATTTAAAAACTTTAACATTATGGGGAATGGTCTAAAGTGAGTGGAGAATTTAATTAATTTTTAGCAGTGTGGTATATGTCATGATTTAGTGCGATTTAGATAGAAGATAAGAAAACTTATTCTTAGCTAAAGTTGTTTTTAACTAACAAATAAAAAAGTTAACATTGCCAGTTTTTAACATAAATATGGCAGTAGCAAATTCACTTGGCTACAATGGCAGATGAAACGCACAGTCATGAGGGAAGAGTGAACATCCTCCACGTTTGGGGGCAGAGGTTATCAGGGGTACTTTCATTCTTCAGTTCGCTTTTAGCATATTTCAACTAATTACAACTTGTTTCTTCCAATTTAAATTTGCAGGTCATAGCACGTAATTTTAATTAATAAAATTTCAATGCAAACATGCCTGGGAAAAATCTTTAGCAAAACAGCACGGAAATAAGATAATACTAAATATGTAAGCACAGTGAGAAAATGGAAAACCTGGCATGCCTGTACTTTGAATGTGAATTTCCTGTCACCCACATTAAGAAATTAAAAACAAGAGCAAGAAGACAAAATGATGATCTAATCAAATTTTAAAAATTCTTGAATTATTTTTAATATAAATATCATAGTCTATTGGAAATATGCATTTGAATCCCCAACTTTTATTAATGGCTCTCACCCTAAGTGTATATTTTACTGTGAGTTATTGACTAACAATAGGATGAAGCCTGAAGACTTGAAAGTTGTGTAAAAGATTGTTTCTGTTCTTTTTTCTTATGTTTAAAATATGTGTATTTTATTACTTCAATTATGCATATGTACTTGCAAATATATGTACATATGTATATATGTGTGTAAATAGGCAATTATAAATTACATTTTAAAATTTAAATATAATTATTTTCCTTAGTAGGATACTTATCCAGAAAGTTCAGAGATTCTTATTCCAGGATTCAACTCCTCACTTATAAAATTAGACAAAAGCTGAAAAACTATGTGTGTTATAACCTCCTCCTGACCATGAGTTTTTCTATGCCTATGGATCTTTTATAGTTGAAGGTTCTCTGCTTCTTAAACCCAATAGGTAAGACTTAATCAAAGAGGATAAGACAGGAAGTACTTCTCAGAGCAAAAACCTTCTTTTTTTATGTTGATAGAATTATGTGCTATGTTCTTAAAAGAATTCTTTGCAAAAGGATGCTTTATACTAGTTACCTTTATTTTTTAAATTTTTTAAAAGCTATATTCATGTTTGTTAGTCTAGCCGTTAGAATTGTGATTTAAAAGAAAGCTATTATGCTCTTTGTGTCCTCTTCTCTTTCCCTAAATGCCCATATTTACATAATAATATCCAACGTGCATCAAAGGCTGTGTTTCAGACTCAGTTGTAAATACTTTTTTACAAGTGTTACTTCATTTAAACCTTACCACAGTCCTATAAATCGTGTTATTTTGCCACTTTTACTGATGAGAAAAATTGAGTTACAGGTAGTAAACACCTTACTCAATACACCTTTGTGAAAGCAAGACTAGGATTCAAACCACATTCTATTGATTACACTCCACTTTGGCATGGTAAAACCCGCATCTATTAAGTTTTGTTTAAAACTAATTAGCCTAACTGCTTCCATGGGGATTTGACAAAAGATGAAACTACAGTGATTTATATTTCATGGGTTTGGGTCCAAACCAATGAATGGTTGGACCAAGTACATGTGTTTGTGCACGCATGCATGTGTGTGTGTGTGTGTGTGTGTGTGTGTGTGTGTGTGTGTGTGTGTGTGTGTGGTGAGTGAGGAGGCTGAGGGACTTATTGGAGAATTACCACATAGATAGTTTGATATTTAATTGAATCCTGGGTGCCATCACCTCCATAGTTAGGATGTAACATCCATGGTTACGGACCTTATGAATTTTACCACTGCTTAGGTTTGGTTCCAGCTTGTGTCTTTAACATATATTTCAGCACCATATACACAGATCCAATCTTATAAAAGATGATCAAAAGCAATATGAAAAAACTACACAATCTTACTGAGAAGCATAAAAGAATTCTGAATATTTGAATGGTTCCAGTTATTCATTAGAGTATATATTGAACACAGTTCTGATTAAAAACTTAGTAGAGATTATTTGGGTTTGGCATAATAATTTTAGAGCACATCTGGAAAATTAACTTAATGAGACCAACCATTAGCATTTTGGGGAAAAAAAAGTAAAAATAAAAGATATTCCCTACTAGATAATAAATCATACAAAACTGTAATAAGAAAGTGCTAATTGCAAGGAATCGAAATAAAGATCAAAAGAGCAAAATAGTCCAGAAGCAGAAAACCACATATATAAACTTGTACAGATAAAGAGGATGTCATTTTTAAAAAGAGAATCACAGGCCCCACATGGAGTCACTTGTGTTAGACCCACCAAATCAGGGTTTAATACCTAACCTAATTGCAGTTTCAACCTTCCACAGTTGTGTAATCTTAACTGGCCAGTCTGAAATTTTCAGGTTAGCACCTGTGAGGTGATCCATCTAATAAGACTCTTTTGTCCCTCAGAGGGGAGTAACCTTGTTCAAAATAATCCTTATTTTTGTTTACGACTTCCTTGCCCTGCTTTAAAAACAATCTCTTTCTGTAGCCCTTTGGAGCTCTCCTGTATTTGCTGCATGGAGTCCTGCCCCGTTCATGAATTATTTAATAAAACCAATTTGATCTTTAAATTTACTCGAGATTTTGTTGTTTAGCATCATCAAAATTCATCAGGGAATAGAAATATAAATCAATAGACAGTGATGTAACAATTAGTTAATTAGTGACAATTTTATATTTATACTAAAATAGATTTCATATTATTTGAGGAATTCAGTATGTCAGACATAAGTAAAAAGGAAGAATTGATTTTGTCCTAAGGAAGAATTTTGAAGTATAGAAATAGAGATCACAGAGAAAAAATTACAAATGTAACTACACTAAACACTAAATCTCCTATGTATTACCAAATACAATAAAAAGACTAAAAGCCAAAGTTAGTCTGGTATTAAATTTTTTAAAATTCTAAATAATAGAAAAATATTAAGACTATAAAAAAATTGAAAACAAATAATTGTGAAAGGATATTCACAAAGGAAATTCACAAGGAATAAAGCAGTTAAAGATGTAAAATCTTGTTAAACAGAAAAGTTAAAATATCACATTATCTTTCACCTTCAAGATGGAATTTAAAGAAAATGGTCGTACCAAAAGACAATTAAGGACATTTAAAATAAGTATTAAAAACAGTGTTTGCAATAATAAAAACTTATATATTTTAAACAAAATTTGGCAACAGGAATTAAAGTTTTAAAAATGTTTATACCCTTCTATACTGAACAGTCTTGCTTCAATCATACTATCATAATAAACTAACCAGTACCTTTTGACAGAGAGTAAATAATCTAAGTCTTCAGCAAAAGAAAGAATTTTTTAATGAATAGAATTCATCAGTTTAAAAATGAAATGTTGAATGTGTAATGCATAAGAGAATGCTCAGAATTGGTTTCATAAAACTAGTATAAAACACCACAAAACATCTAAAATAAACTGCCCGCGGAAGTCTGCATATATGTAAAACAGACAAAAATGGTTTAAAAATATAGTATAAGAGCTGAGATTTGCAAACAATCTAGGTTTGGAATCCTGCCTTACCACTTAAATATATGTATTTGGAAGGTTGCTAATTCTCTTTGTATCCCAGTTTTCTCATCTAAAAAATGGTGATGATTACCTGTACCTTATAGTTTTATTGAGTTTAAAGTAGATTAACTATGTGATATGTTTCGCACAGGGCCAGGCACTAAGCAAGGGTGCAATAAATGTTATTTACTATCATTGTTTCTAGATGGTCGGATGGTATTAGGAATATTTTTCTCCCTTTTAAAAGCTCATGAAATATTTTTATAATAACATTTTGACAAGCTTATTTTTTTAAGTTTTATTGAAAGGAAACATGTATTGGCTACTCAAAAGTGGCAGCATAACTGGGAAGTAATATGTATAGATGAAAATTCTTTCTCTTTTTTATTTAGTCCTTTGTCTATTAGCTGTAAGTCTATTATATACAATTATCTTGTTCATTTATTTATTCATTCCACAAATTATTATTCTATCTACTAAATACCAGGCAACAGTCTAAGTCATGGGAACATATCAATGAACAAAATATTTCCTTTTCATTACACAGCTTATATTCTTTTTTTTTTTTTAATTTTTTTTTTCCACGTTTTTATTTATTTTTGGGACAGAGAGAGACAGAGCATGAACGGGGGAGGGGCAGAGAGAGAGGGAGACACAGAATCGGAAACAGGCTCCAGGCTCTGATCCATCAGCCCAGAGCCTGACGCGGGGCTCGAACTCACGGACCGCGAGATCGTGACCTGGCTGAAGTCAGACGCTTAACCGACTGCGCCACCCAGGCGCCCCACACAGCTTATATTCTATTGAAGGAGACAGAGAATTAAAAACAAAATAGAAAAACAGATCTACATCACACGCCAATAAATGCTAAAGAGAGAAATAAGTGGCAAATAAATTTTTACAATAATTGAAGAGATGGTTTTTAAGGAAAGACCTGATTAGATATTTTATTTATATTAAACTCATTAAATCAAGAAAATAAGAACTGTCCAAACTATAATCTTATCTATAAAGCAAAAAGTTAATGTAATGGTATAGTAAAAATATACTATGAAATTTAAAAGAGATCATAACTGTATTTTTTGAGTATGCAGATAATAAATATTTTAGTAGATTTAAATGTGATTTCAAATGTAGTTTCCTCTGTGTGTGTGTGTGTGTGTGTGTGTGTGTGTGTGTGTGTGTGTGTATACACATTTAGTTTTAGTGTAACAAAGCAACTTGTACTCTTTTATTTTTTATTTTTTTTAATATTTATTTATTTTTGAGAGATAGGGACAGAGCATGAACAGGGAATGGGAGAGAGAGAGGGAGACACAGAATCTGAAGTAGGCTCCAGGCTCTGAGCTGTCACCACAGAGCTCAACACGGGGCTCAAACTCATGAACCAGGAGATCATGACCTGAGCTGAAGTCAGACGCTTAACCAACTGAGCCACCCAGGCGCCCCCAACTTGTACACTTTAAAACTGAGCATCATCTTTCCTTTCCAGTGAAGCAAAAAGAAAATTTAAAAGTAAACAGGAGCAAAATTATAAGAGAATGTCAATTCCAAATAAGATCCTGTGGGTTCTGCTGATTCTCCCATCAAGTGGCAGGGTTCAAATTATCATTAGGAGAGAATGTTATTTTAAAAGTGTCATCTTTAGTTGCAAGGATGTCTGTTAAAAATCACAATTAGACATGCCAAAGCAGAAGCCATGTGGTCAAAATGCCCATTTAACCCACCCAAACATTTCAAACCCACTCTTTGCTGACCTTCTATAACCCAATTTTTTCAAGTTTTTTTTTCTTTTAAACAAGAGAAAGTAGACTGATACATGTTGGTAAATGCTAACTGTCCATATTTACCCAGGGACACAGTGTAATCTCTGAGCCCAATATACAGAGAAAGGAGAAAAAAAAGCTAGAATTCTATGAACTACTACACAGGAGCCTAGCACCCTCCAGCTTCCAGCAGAGATAAGGGAGCAGAAGGTTTTTCTTTTTTCCCACAGAGCACAGTGGTGTTGACTCCATAAAGTTTTGTTGAGACAGGAAGAGATAAAATGAATTTGGAACAGAAAGGGATAGAGGTTCTCTTCCCACTGTATTCTGCTCAAGGTATTTCCCCCCAAAATAAGTTTGGAACCGTGGTATAAAGGAAGAGAAAAGAAATTTCAAAAAACAGGGCGAATGAGCACAAGAGGAAAAGGAGGGAAAAAAAAAAAGGACTGCAAATTGCTCTGGGGGACTGGAGATAATTAAAAAAGGAAGGCTGTAATCCATCAGATATCCATTAGTCATCTTCTCCTCCACCCTCCTCTCCTTCTTCTCCCTCATCATTGTTTCATCTTCTATACCTTCTTCCCCCTCATCATTGTTTTCATCTTCTTTACCTTCATCTTTATCTCCTTCTTCATCAATATCTTCCAGTCCTTCATCTTCATCGTCTTCTTCATATCCTTCCCCTTCTTCATCATCCATATCAGAAACCAAGTAGTAGCTTCTTGGTCCAGCTCACTGCGCAATCTCCCCAAGCAGCGTCCTTCTCCACCTTCTCCTCACAGCGAGGGCTCAAATGTATTTTCTATTAATTTATTAAATCAAATTTTTAAATGTATTTTCTCTTTTTATGCAGCTTTTTAGAATTAAAAAATATATAATGTTCATTTATTTTTGAGAGAGAGATAGAGCATGTGAACAGGGGAGGCGCAGAATCTGAAGCAGATTCAACCTCTGAACTGTCCGCACAGAGCCCAACAGTGGGGCTTGAACTCCCATGACCTGAGCCAAAGTTGGATGCCTAACCAACTGAGCCACCCAGGTGCCCCTCTTTTTATATAGCTTTAAGTAGATTGTTAATGTATCACACTCACAATAGTGGCGACAGAAACCAATAATATTTATTGAACACTTATTATCACCTAATATATGCTGAAAGCAGTCCTTAAGGAAACACTAAGAAGCTGTTGCCAGTATTATCACTACTCTACAGAAGAGGAAAACAAAGAAGATAATTTTTTTTTCTTCCTCAAAGTACCAGTTTGTAAGTGATGGTGTTGTAACTAGGACTTGGTCTGTCAGATATCAGAATCAGTTACTTTATTGATGGGCTATACTGCTTTGGGTTGGGCATCTGAATACATACAAGATATTTCCAGTTTAACTAAATCCTTCCCTAATTATTTTTTTAATCTCAAAAATTCAAACATTAAATCAGTTATTTGAAAAAAATCCTAGCAGATTTGGCTGCAATACAATAATTAACTGCCTCATTGGCTTTAAATGTGAATGAGGGTTTGAAATAATTCAAGTGTTAGTCCATTCAACCTAATCCACAACGTCTAGGAGGTGAAGTTCTAACTTTTAAAGGGAGAGATGAGTTACATATATTAACATGTCCTAGGTTTTTTATATAGATAAGCAGATTATATAACGGGGCAAATAAACCAATTAAGTATCTCATAATAATTTTAATAGTGTCGTACTAACAACAAATAAAAATACTTATATTAGGTTTTCACCATATGCCAGTAGCTATACTTTTCATGACTGACATGCATTTCTTCAAGTTCACAACTCCATGGAGTAAGTAGTATTTATCAACAAGCAGACCAAGGCATTGAAAACGTATATAGCATGACCAACTCCTCCCAACTGCTTAACCTGGAGTCAGACTTTAAACTCATATCTCCCTCGTAGTAGTAATACTTCTAGAATGAAATCCAGTTCTAGAGATGTAGCGTCATTATCTGCATAATTTTAACTATGTCCTGTTTACTTTTTTAGTACATAGACATTCCTACAGAATGTCACGCGTAGCTCTGCTAATCAAAAGGGAAAGGGATAACTCCAAGCACACTTGAAATTATATGACTTCCTTAATGGTCAGATCTTAAGCTGTGAACTAAGGGTGAAAATATGACTATGTTTACGGGAGAATGGAATACATGTGAGCAGTAATGGGAAATTATAGAAAATCATTCATTTAAGCATATCTTTTTTTACAGTGATTAATATATAACATAACTGACTTTGGTTGTTTAGATAACCGTCTGTCACAAATGTTAGGAAGCACTTACTGTTTTGGTATGAATTGGGTTGTAGTAGGCTAAATAGCATAACTATTTTGCAGGAGTATTTAATGTGTAAATTGTCTGTTCCTATAGACTTGTATCATGTTTTGTTTTTGTTTTTGTTTTTTTGGAAGCGTAACCAGTTAATCTCTTTTTATCTCTCTTTATTGAAGTGTATAATTTTTGCCCCTACCACCTATTTAATTCTAACTCCTATCTCTGAAGTAGACATAAATGTATCTGGTAAGTGGATATGTGATGTGCCAGTGGGTACTAGATACTATGAATAGCTTTTTATTTCCAAAAAGTACCATCCAAATATCATCTCATGAGTTCTACTTTACTGTCATTTGTTTTTGCAAAATGGCTCAATCGCCAAATGGAAATGAATTGAGAAAACCATTAAAATGGGAGCATAGGGAGTGTAGGGAAAGAAAGTAGAATGTTGCTTTCTTAATATCTGGGCTTCAATCCAATGCTTTGGTTTGCTGGTTGGCACCTTTGACCGGTACTGAGGACCCTAAGCATAAGCAAAAAAATCTTCAGTCTCAGTGTGTCTTTTACATCAAAAACAAGGCATTTCAACTACAGTATGACTACATTCCAGTGTACTTTTGGAACACTCTAATAGGTTTTCAGATTGATTGAAAGGGTCTTAAGGTGATGGACACCAAGCAGCCTTATAAAGTATGTCAAAAGTGAAGTTGAAGGAGTGGGAGAAGAGCATTTTTCTTTTAGTTTTATACACTTACAAAAAAAGGAGAGAGAAACATCACTTTCTGTAGTATTTGTTTTTCCTCTGCTTTCTTAGCAGGAAAATTTAACGCGTGCACACACACACGCACACACACGTGTCCACTGGTGACTGTGGGACTGGAATACAATTACAAGTTTCCTCACAGCAGTAAACTCTCAATCCCAGCTGTGCCTTCAGTGGCATGAGCCAGCTTGATTATGCTAAAGCACCCCTGGATTCCTTCCTCTTTTGTTTCATTCCACCCAGGGTCTTAAAGCTTAAACATTTGACATGCTTGGGCAGTTTTCTCTCTAATTTCACCCAAGCCGACTGTGCAGAGAGTTTAATGTGTAGGTGTAGCCTGTAGGTGCAAGTAGCTTCTTCAGTATTTTTCTCCCTTCAGCCATCTGAACCCTGGATGCATTCCAAGTTGGAGTGAATCTATATTATGGTAAAAAGTTAAACCACATCACAAGAGAAATAATATTATCAGACCAAACTGATGTAGATCAATATTGGTGCAGGCATAGGTTGACTTTGAAACTGCAGTTGAATGCCCTGGATTCAACAACATAAAACTGAAAGTCTCTAGAAGATCAACAAATCTTATATATGGGTGCATTAAGTTTAGTTATGACCTTGTAAAACATGTAGTGAGAGAATATTCAGGCTAGCTTGTCCATATGCTAATTTCTCTTTATTAATATTAAAGAACATATAATTATTTAATTTGGGAAAAAAAAAAAACTTTTATAGAACAACAAAATTGGTCCCAGACTAGAATTTGGGGCATCAGCTTTCAATCCTTTCCCTTTTTGATATACTCTGGAACTCTTTGCTACTTATAGAAAATATAGTGAAACTCATTATTACTCAAAGACTGGATGTATGAAGCACTGTAAATAGTCATCAAGGGACCTTCTAGTATCTTTGTAAATATGACAGAATACATACCATAGACTTCATTGTATGCCTGCTCTGCTGAGAAAGGAGATTATATTGATCTTATCCTGGCATGTTTCTTGGTCATGTCAATTCCTTTGTGAGTTTGCTTGGCATTAAAACATCTATACCTCAGAGAAGTTATAGATTTTTTTGGTAGAATTTCAAACCTAGAATGAAATATTTCAGAGATGGGAAGACACTGATGGCGACTTATAGTTTTTGATTCTGTGATGTGTGTCGGGGGAGGCCTGATGTATGTATTTATGTACGTGTGTGTATGTATGGAATTTCACAAGTAAATAGTGAATGGTGTGCCAAAAATAAAATGTGTCAGAACCTCCTTTGTGCAGGGGCTCTCATCTTTTTTTGGCTGCCTACATACAGGGAGACATCACATGTGTAGCAAACTCTTATGTACTGACCTGAAAAATCTACCCCTTTCTCTCTTCCATTAAAAATAGCATATTGAGGGGCGCCTGGGTTGCGCAGTCGGTTGGGCGTCCGACTTCAGCCAGGTCATGATCTCGCGGTCCGGGAGTTCGAGCCCCGCGTCGGGCTCTGGGCTGACAGCTCAGAGCCTGGAGCCTGTTTCCGATTCTGTGTCTCCCTCTCTCTCTGCCCCTGTCCCATTCATGCTCTGTCTCTCTCTGTCCCAAAAATAAATAAACGTTGAAAAAAAAAATTAAAAAAAAATAGCATATTGAGCATATGTAAAGGGGATAATAGATTTCATAACAAACTTGTATAACATGCAATTTATATTTTAAGTAATTATTTGTAAATTTTGGTAATGTGAATCTTATTGGCTCCTCCATAATGTATCACCCAAACCATCAAATAGTCACATCTCAGATGAGAATTGTTAAATCTTCAAGCAGCGGTAGGGAGAACATTGAGACCTTGAAGTATTATTATTTGCACTTCTTAAAATGCTTTATTTAAACATCATGATAAAAATGGGCTTGGTTCTTATAAAACTTTTCCAAGAATCATGGGTAGAGGTTCTTAGCTTCCTTCTGTGAACACTAATAGAGTAGTGACTATCACCTTGACATCATTTACACCCTATGATTAACCAGTTCTGGACTATCATTCTGTCAGAGCCTCAGCAGTTAACACTGACTAGGAAGCTGACTTTCAGGCACCTGAAGTGGTGTTTTAAAGAGAATGGTAATGAGAGAGATAAATTATTCCCTGTCACAGTACATTTGAAGTAAACTCTGTACCCACCATAGCAATGAAGAATTCCCCAACTAAATGTACAATGATCCTGATGGCAGTAATCTAGACACAGGTGAAAATTGACTGGAGACTCAGGAGGATTAATATTAAGTTATTATATAAAGAAGAAGGAAAAAAGGTTCAGAGAAAGAAAGGAAACACAAGTCTTAGATTTAATTCTGAGATTAAGATGTGTGCCTATGAGAAATGACTTAACATTCCTAACTTTTCATCTTCTCTTTGGTAAATGAAAGTGTTGGGCTAGAGCTGCAAATCACAATCTACTTTAAGAAATGTTGATTAGAGGCGCCTGGGTGGCGCAGTCGGTTAAGCGTCCGACTTCAGCCAGGTCACGATCTCGCGGTCCGTGAGTTCGAGCCCCGCGTCAGGCTCTGGGCTGATGGCTCAGAGCCTGGAGCCTGTTTCCGATTCTGTGTCTCCCTCTCTCTCTGCCCCTCCCCCGTTCATGCTCTGTCTCTCTCTGTCCCAAAAATAAATAAACGTTGAAAAAAAAATTAAAAAAAAAAAAAAGAAATGTTGATTAATAGATCATGTAAGAATAAAGGTTTACTGGTAAAATGCATTTGCTAAACTCTGAATGAAACACGCTCCACTGTGAGCCTGTATCAAAACGCATTATAACAAGGTAATGGGGGTAAACTATCTTGTCATAAGTTTTGCCTAACCCTATAGTTCTTGACTCTGGCTGGCTATGTGAAGCACCTGTGGAGTTTAAGGAAACACTCAGTACCCCCCTCTACATCAAATAAATACGATTCTCCATGGATAGGTTCTGGGAATCAATAATTTAACAATCCCTGCCCACTACTACCTGCTTCAGGTAAGTGAGGATAGTATTAACCTTGGAAGCCAAAGTGGGGGGCCTCATCTAATCAGTTGAAGACCTTAATATAAAAAAGATTGATCTCCCCAAAGGAAGATGAATTCTGCCAGCAGTCCACCTACACCAAAGATTTTGGACTTGCCAACTTCCACAATCACATGAACCAAAATCACATGAATCAATTTTTTAAAATCTCTCTTCCTTCCTCGCTATCTTCCTTCTTTCCTTCCTTTCTCCCTCCCTCCCTCCTCACCTTTCTTTTTCTTTCTTCCTTCCTTCCTTCTTTCCTTCATTTCCTTCCTTCCTTCCTTCCTTCCTTCCTTCCTTCCTTCCTTCCTTCCTTCCTTCCTTCTTTCCAGTCTCTTCCTCCCCTCACACTTCCACCATCACCAAAGAATATCCCTTGATAACTTTGCTCATTTTTTTCACCAGCATAAGGATTATATATCAATCTGATTCTGCCATGAAAACCAACCACAACTCTTTGTTGCAATTATCTAATAGTATCACTGTTGGAAATATCTCTCCCTTGAGATCTATTTTTATTTTCTGTACCATGGGTAAGCATAGTTTTTCTTTGAAGGCCAGAGTTTAAACATTTTAGGTATTGCAGACCATAGGACCTGTGTTGCAACTCTATCAGCTCTGCACCTGTAGCATGAAAGCAGCAGCAGACAATATATAAATGAATGAATATAGGTGTTTTCAAAGAAAATTTTATTTGCAAAAAGAAATGAGTCAATTTATGTACAGAATGCCAACTATGCTCCAGATCATATAAGTATTGTTCTTTAGGTTTCTACTAGGTCTAACTGTAATGTGTTTAATTATCAGTATATGAATCAGTACCTTTATATACTATGGTCCTGTTTTCTCTATTTCCCAATACTCAGGTAATTCTGTCATTATATCTAATATTTACCACGCATATAGATTTTCTTTTAATAATCTCTAAAGGTTTTATTCTTAATTCAATCTGAACTTTAAATAAAATACTAACTTCTTTAGTACATTTAAATCCTAACTTCTTTAGTACATTTTTCTATTTATACTTGTACTTCTTAGTAGTCTTTTGGTCTCATTGTGGATTTTCTTCAGATTCTTTCTAATTCACAGGTGTTATATTATTTCTTTTCCACTTGTTAATAATTTTCATTTTTATAATAAGATTTAAAATATTCTGTAAAAAAGTTATCTCTTCTATTTTATAACATTACTTTCTAAGTCTTAAAATTAATTCTGTTTGAAAGAATATCAGCTTTTAGATCATGTTTATAGATTTTAACTCTTCTCCTCCCTATCAGATAACACATATGTTCGTGTAAATATGATAGTTCATCATCAGGTATAGTTTTGTGGCTTCAGATGAGACACTAAAAAAAGAAGGGAGAGAAATTTTATTTGATGTTTTAAAAAGTACATTTCATGGCAAAGTAAATTCAGCTGTTGTGTATTTTTTAAGACCTTTATGTCCCTTTTCTTAAAGGCCATTGGTCTCTATGAACGTGAAATCAATGGAAAGTTTTACTTTGGCATAAACAAATATTCCCAGTATTAATCAACATGTTTCATGATTTCTTGAAGGTAATGTTGCAGAGAAATCAGAGACCAGTGCAGTAAGATGTGTACTAGCTGTTATTCAGAAGTGAAGCTACATATTTTCAAGAATGTAGATTACATAGAAATTATTACTAAACATGTCTCGAGCTCTACTAAATGGAATAAACTCTTCTAGTGTTATTAAAATAATTTCAAATTCTCAATACTTCAAACCTCAACAAATTGGATATTAAGTAAAATGACTATAGAAAACAACTTGATTTCCACTTTAATCTGTTTATTTGCTCATTTATTCATGTTCTAAATTTGGGTATACTTGACACACAATGTTACATTAGTCTCAGGTATACAACATAGTGTATTAACATCTCTGTATGTTATGCTATGCTAACTATAAATGTAGCTAAAATCTGTCACTATTCAACACTATTACAGTATCATTCACTATATTCCCAATGTCCTTTTATTTCCATGACTATTCCTTCCATAACTAGAAGCCTGTATCTCCCACTTTCCTTCACCCATTTTGCCCATATCTTTACCTCCCCTTTCCCGCCGGCAATCATCAGTTTGTTCTTATAGGTCTGATTCTGTTTTTTGTCTGTTCATTTGTTTTTGTTTGTTTGTTTTTAGGTCCCACATGTGAATAAAATCTTATGGTATTTATCTTTCTTGGTCTGACTTGTTTCACTTAGCATAATACCGTCTAGGTCCATCCATGTTGTCACAAATGGCAAAATTCTCATCCTTTTTTTTTTTTATGGCTGTATAATAACCAGGTATGTGCATGCATGCGTCCATATGCGCATGCTTATGTACCACATCTTTATCCATTCATCTATAGACAGACGCTTGGGTTGTTTCCATATTGGCTGTTATAAATAATGCTGTAATAAACATAGGGGTGCATATATTTATCCAAATTAGTACTTTTTATGTTCTTTGGGTAAATACCCAGTAGTGGAATTATTGGATATATACAGTATTTCTATTTTTAATTTTTTGAGGAATCTCCATGCTGTTTTCCACAGTGGTTGCACCAATTTACATTCCTACCAGCAGTGTACAAGCATTCCTTTTTCTGCACATCCTCACCAACACATGTTATTTATGTTTTTTTTTTTTTTTTGGAGGGGGGGTGGTTGTTCATTTTTTGTTTGTCTGCTTATTTATTTATTTATTTTAGCCATTCTGACAGGTCTGAGGTCTAAGGTGATACCTCATTGTGGTGGTGATTTGTATTTCCCTGATGATTAGTGATGTTGATTGTCTTTTCTGTGTCTACTGAAAAATGTCTATTCAGGTCTTCTGCCCATTTTTTTAATCAGATTTTTTTTTGGTGTTGAGTTTTGTGAGTTCTTTATATCTTTTGGATATTAACCCCCTATCAGATATATCATTGGCAAGTATCATCTCCCATTCAGTAGGTTGCCTTTTTGTTTTGTTGCTGTTTGTCTTTGCTGTGCAAAATCTTTTTATTTTGGTGCTGCCCAAGAGTTTTGCTTTTGTTTCCCTTGCCAGATGAGACGTATCCACAAAAATGCTGCTATGGGCCAGTGTTAGAGAAATGACTGCCTATGTTTTATTCTAGGATTTTTAATATGTTGGTTTCACATTTAGGTCTTTTATGCATTTTGAGTTTATTTTTATGTATGTTGTTAGAAAGTGGCTCAGCTTTTGATAAACTGGAGACAAAATCTGATATTTAAATTTATTTCTTGTTCTAGACTAGTTTTTCCAGTTCATTTTTTTCTTTTTGGTCATGAATTTTATCAAAGTATAGTTTACATAAAATAAAACACACTTATTTTTTTTTTCATTTTAAAAGTTTTAATTTAAATTTCACTTAGTTAACATGAAGTATAATTTTAGTTTCAGGAGTACACATACTGTATTTCAGCACTTACATACAATACCCAGTGCTCATCACAAGTGCCCTCCTTAGTTTTAAGTATAGAATTTGATATATTTATATAATCTACTATAAGCGCTACCCCAATCAAGATACAGAACATTCCATCTTGCTAAAATGTTCCCTCCTGCTTCCTTGGCATCAATTTCACTCTTCATACTGGCCACCATAAATTTTTGATCTGATTGTTTTTGTTTATTCTAGAACTTTATATCAATGAAAACATATAGTGTGCACAAATTATGTGTGGATATTTTCATCAAAAAATATTTCTAAACGTCATCAAAGTTTTTGCATGTGTAAGTGGATTTGGCTCCTTTTAATTACTTAATGTGTTTTCATATATAAAGTGTGTATTGTGGTTAATATATAATTGGATATTGCTCTTTTTAATGCAGTCTAATAGTTTATCTCTTGTGGTTTGTGTGTATAGTCCATTGACACTGAATAAAATCATTGGTATTGTATTTGTTTTTGTCTTTTATTTTTTCCTTTGAGATTACTTGAATATCTTTAGTATTCTGTTTTATCTTCTGTACTGATGTTTTGTTAAGTCACTTTGTTTTATGGTGTGTTAATTCCTACTGTGTTTACAATATGTGTTTTCAGTTTATATAATGTACTTTCAAATAATATTATACCATATGCATAGTTCTAGAAGAGTGCATCTTTACTTCTCTTGTCTTTTGTGTTATTACTGTCACATATTTTACTTCCACAGATGACATATCTTGGAACTCAATATCTTGGTATTATTTTTTATCAAAACACTTATTTTTTACAAGATTAAAAAAAACATGAAAACCCTTTATATTTATACATATAATAGGTAAATGTAACTTTTATTAGTTTCCATCAGAAAACATTTCTTCAACTGAAAGAAGTTCATGTAGTGCAGGTTGACAATTTCTGTATACTTTAAACTTTTGCCTGTCATTAAATGGCATTGTTTTGCCATAAATTTTGAAACATATATTCCTGTGTATAGAGTTCTAGTAAAACTATTCTGTAGTAAATTAAATGTTCCATTCATTGTCTCTGAATACTCTAATGAGTATTAAGTGGTCATTTTAATTTGTTTTCCTTACATGTAATGTGTCTTTTTTTCCTATGTCTGCTTTAAATTTTTTTGTTAATCATTTTATTCAATTTGAATATGGTGTGTGCTGGTGTAATGCTGTTTGGGTTTATTATGTTTCTTGTATTTGTGGATTCATATTTTTATCAAATCGTACTCCAATATTATGGACATAAATACATACACATATTTTTATTATATATTATACATATATTGGTATTACATATTATATATAATATTTTTATATTTATGTCATATAGTATATATGTATTTATGTTAGACTGTTTAATATTGTCCATTAAGGCTCTGTTGTTCACCTTTTCTTTTTTCTCTCTTTATGTTTTAGTTTGAATAATTTCTATTGCCATATTTTCAAGTTCATTTAGGTCTTTGGGAAAAACTAAGCTCCTATTTAGTCAATTCAAGCTAGATGATACTATTAGATGTTAAGTTTCATTTGACACTCCTTTACAGTTGTCATTTTTCTCATTACAATGTTATGCTTTGGTTTAAATATCTCTATATAGTAGTAGTAGAAGTCTGTTTTTTTTTTAATTTTTTTTAACGTTTATTTATTTTTGAGAGGAAGAGACAGAGCGCGAGGGGGAGAGGGACAGAGAGAGAGGGAGACATAGAATCCGAAGCAGGCTCCAGGCTCTGAGCTGTCAGCACAGAGCCCTATGCCGGTCTCGAACTCACAAACCATGTGATCATGACCTGAGCCGAAGTCGGAAGCTCAACCAACTAAGCCACCCAGGCCCCCCTGTTTGTTTGTTTTTAAGTAGGCTCCATTCCCAGTGTGGAGCCCAACATGGGGCCCAAACTCACACAATCCTGAAATCAAAGCCTAAACTGAGATTGAGTCCAATGCTCAACCTACTGAGCCACCCATGTGTGCCTTTTTTCTTTTTTCTTTTTAAGTCATTTTCTGCTAATTGAATAATCCCTATAATTTCTAGTTCTGTTTCTACTGACTGATTTTTCTCCTTGCCGTAGGTCACATGTTTTCAACTTTTTGTCTATTAAGTAATTTTTGATTGGATCCTGGGCATTTGAATGTTAATCCTGGTGTCTTCCTTAAGTCGTTGGTATTGTCTGGTAAGCCATTAATTTAGTTGCCAATCACATTAATCTTTTTGAAACTAGATTTTATACTTTGTTAGTGCACATCTAGAGTAGCCTTAAATCTTCTCTTTAATGTTTGTTATCAGGCTTGACATTTCTAAGGTGTCCTCTGAAATTCCTGGATGCTCAATGAAGTATCTTTGAAGCTGTAGGATCTGAAACACATCTCATTGGATGTGATCTTGTGAACTCAGGTACTAGTTTGCTGTATTGTAGGTCTTTACTCATTACTTTTCTTGCCTGGCTTCACAGAGTGTCAGCCTTTGTATGTTCAGTTTAATATTCAGCCAGAGGTTGAAGTGAGATTCTTTTAAAATTTCTGGATATATCTTCCTCTGTGTAGCCACCACTTTTACGGTACATTGCCCTATAAATTCTAACCATCTTAGCCTTAGAAAGGTTCTCCTCTTGTGCTTAGATTCTCTTCCCCTGAACTTTGGCCTGTATAGTGTCTCCAAAAAGAAAGTCTGGATATTGTAGGGTATACTTCATTTATTGTTCTTCTCTTAGAATTCAAGCTCTGTGCTTCCTGCCTAATATCTGTGAAGAGATTTTTTTATATTGTTTGTCTAATTTTCTAAAATTTTTTGTTGTCTTGTTTTATTTTTAATAGCAGTTGGGCTAGTCTAGTACCAGTGATTCAATCTTGGCCAGAAGCAGAAGTCCTGTCACTATTTTTGTTTGTCTGTCTGTGGTTTTTTGTGTTAGACCAACTTTTTTCTCATGGCCATTGCTTGCTAATACAAATTGTGAGTTTTTTATATTGTGCCACTTCCCAAAGATGTTTTATCATGAAAAGTGTGTGTGACAGAACTCCTATATACCTCACCAGACTCCAGTTTTTTTGAAAACATAGGTTGGGAAACACTAATTCAATAGCAAAGTCAATATTGTCAGTGTTTGTGCATAGGACTCATTAAAATGAGTGGAAAGTCTCAAAAAAATCATTTAGAAGTTAATACCATTTGGGGCGTCTGGGTAGCTCAATAGGTTAAGCATCCAATTTTTGATTTTGGCTCAGGTTGTGATCTCATATTTCATGAGTTTGTGCCCCTCATCGGGCTCTGCACTGACAATGTGGAACCTGTTTGGGATTCTCACTCTCTGTCTTTCTGCCCCTTCCCTGCTCTCTCTCTCTCTCTCAAAATAAATAAACATTTTTTGTAAAAAAGTATTATAGAAGTTGATACCATTTAATTTCTGCTTCATTTAGAAGTTTGTATTAACTATGTGACCTGCTTTACAAAAATAATGTAAAAAGTAATTGGCATAATAAATTGTATGATTTCTAAGGGGTATTAAAACATCTTATTCTGCTATGGATGTTAATATGCTCTTAGAATCTTTAAGTATTTACACTGTTTCTCTTTACAGCCATCACTTCACACATATATCTTTTTATGTGTGTGAGAGACTAAGATCTATTCTTTTAGCAAATTTAAATTATACAATGCAGTGTTATCAAATATGGTCTCAATGTTATATGTTATATCCATAGACCTTATTCTGAAAATTTGTACTTTTTTACCAAGCCCTTCCTATCTCCACCACCTCTTGGGCCCTGGCACTTTTCTACTCTCTATTCTTGTGAGTTTGACTTTTTCTTAGGTTTTACTTATATGTAATACTATGCTGTATTTGTTTTCCTCTGTCTGGCTTAATTCACTTACTATAATACCCTCAAGGTTTTATCCATGTTGTTACAAATGGCAAAATTTCCTGATTTTTCATGGCTTTATAAAATTCCATTGTATATATATACCACATTTTCTTCATGCATTCATCCAATGACTGACACTTAAGCTCTTTCTGTATCTTGGCTGTTATGAAAAATGCTACAGTGAACATGTGGGTGCATCCTGTTTTTATTTCCTTTAAGTATATGCCCAGAAATGAGATTGCTGGATCATATGGTAGTTCTATTTTTAATTTTGTAGAAAACCCCATACTGTTTTCCATAGTGAGTATACCAATTTACAGTCCTACCAAAAGTACACAAGGGTTCCCTTTTCTTCACAGCCTCATCAACACTTGTTATTTTTGGGTCTTTTTGATAATAGCCATTCTAAAACTTATAATGTGTTATCTCACTGTAGTTTTGCTTTTCATTTCCCTGACTATTAGTGATGTTGAGTACCTCATCATATACTTGTTGTCTATATAGATATCCTCTCTGTAAAAATATCTATTCAGTTTCTCTGTTCAGTTAACAATTGGATTTCTTTTGCTATTGAATTGTGTGAGTTCATTATATATTTTGGATATTACACTTTTATTAGATATATGATTTGCAAATATTTTCTCCAGTTCTGTAGGTTGCTTTTTCATTTTGTTGATGGTTTCCTTTGCTATGCAAAAGGTTTTAATTTGATGTACTCACACTTGTTTATTTTTGCTTTTATTGCCTTTGTTTTGAGTGTTAAATCCAAAGAGTCAGTGCCAAGACTGATGTCAAGGAGCTCATTGCCTATATTTTTTTCTAGGAGATTTATAATTTCATGTCTTGAAACCTTTAATTCATTTTGAGTTGATTTTCGCATATGATATAAGATAGGAATCCAGTTTCATCCTTTTTCATGTTACTGTCCAGTTTTCCCAACACCATTTATTGAAGACACTGTTCTTTACCCATTGTATATTCTTGATTTCTGTGTTGTAATTTAATTAACCATATATGTGTGGGTTTATTTGTAGCCTTTCTATTCTGTTCCATTTATCTATGTCTGCTTTAATCCAATACCATATTGTTTTGATTACTATAGTGTTGTGCTATAGTTTGAAATCAGGAAGATGATACCTCCAGCTTTGTTCCTCTTCATCAAGATTTTGCTGACTATTCAGTATTTTGTGGTTTTATAAAAATTTAGGGTTGCTTTTTCTATTTCTGTGAAAAATGTCGCCGAACTTTGATGGGGATTGCATTTAATCTGTAGATTACATTGAATTTGTAGATTGCTTTGGTAGTACAGGCATTTAACAATATTCTTTTAATCTATGAGCATGGATTTATTTGTGGTATCTTCAATTTATTTCATAAATGTCTAATAGTTCTCATTAATACATATCTTTTACTTCATTGGTTAAACTTATTTCTAAGTATTTTATTATTTTTGATGCTATTATAAATGAAATTGTTTTCTTAATTTTTTTCTTGATAGTTTGTTATTAAATGGGTATAGAAATGCAACAGATGTTTGTGTATTGATTTTGGATCCTACAACTTTACTGATTCATTTATCATTTGCAAAAGTTTTTGGGTGAAATATTTGGGTTTTCTATATATAATATCATGCCATCTGCACATAAAGACAGTTTGCTTCTTTGTTTTTAATTTAGGTGAATTTGTTTCTTTTTCTTGCCTAGTTGCTCTTTCTAGGACTTTCAAAACGATATTCAAGAAAAGTGGTGAGAGTGGGCATCCTTGTCTTGTTCCTAACCGTAGAGGAAAGGCTTTCAGCTTTTCAGTGTTGAGTGAAATAAATCCCACTTGATTATTGTGTATGATCCTTTGAATATTCTGTTGAGTTCAGTTTGCTAATATTTTGTTGTGGAATTTTGAACTATGTTCATCAAGAATCTTAGCATATAATGTTCTTTTTTGGTACTATCTCGTATAGTTTTATTTTATTATCAGGCATAAAATGTTTGAAAGCGCTTCCCCTCTTACATGTTTTGGACGAGTTTGAGAAACACAGGTATTCTTCTATAAATGTTTAGTAGAATTCACCAATGAAGCCATCTGATCTTGGACTTTTCTTTGTTGAGAGATTTTGATTACTAAATCAATTTCCTACTCATGATTAGTCTGTTCAGATGTTCTATTTCTTAATGATTCAGCCTTGGCAGATTGTGTGCTGTTGGCAACTCATCCATTTCTCCTAGGTTATATGATTATTTGACATGTAATTGTTCAATTAATCTATGATCTTTTTTTATTCCTATAGTATCAGTTGTAACATCTCTCCCATTTTTTATTTTATTTGAGCCCTCTTTTTCTTTTTCTTGTCTTCTATTCTTTTTCTTGATGAGTCTAACTAAATTTTAGTCTATTTTGCTTATTTTTTTCCCATAACCAGCTCTTAGTTTCATTGATCTTTTATATTATCTTTTTAGTCTCTATTTCATTTATTTCTACTCTATTTTTTTTTATTTCCTTCCTTCTGCTAACTTTGAGTTTATTTCTTCTTTTTCTCATTCCTTGAGGTGTATAATTAGACTGTTTTTTGAGATATTTCTTTTTTATTAATGTAGACATTTATTGCTATACATTTCCCTCTTAAAATGGTGTTTGCTGCACCTTCTGTTTTGTTATATTTCCATTTTAATTTATCTCTTTCACGATATTATTTGGTTTCCCTTTTGATGTCTTCTCTGAACCATTTTTGTTCAGTAGCATGTTGCTTAACCTTCACATATTTGTGAATGTTTCAGGTTTGTTTTCATGTTTCTTTGATAACTAATTTTTGGTACACTATTCTTTTTCCAGAAAAGATTTATTTTTTCATTTAGGGCATCTAACTATAAACTTTATTTTCCATGCTATATTCCTTCAATTTTCCCCTTTTGTTGACTCTTCTTTCCTTTAATACTACTATCTTTCATTGAAATCTGCAGGTAAACTTTAACTTCTTCTGATATACTCAGAGTTAACAG
This sequence comes from Puma concolor, assembly GCF_028749965.1. NCBI lineage: Eukaryota > Metazoa > Chordata > Mammalia > Carnivora > Felidae > Puma > Puma concolor. The sequence goes on along the minus strand of NC_141673.1, from coordinate 92,447,369 downwards.
AGGTTTGTGACCTTTGACTGAAGACTTTATCTGAGTCAGTAAAAAATGCACCATCTGTAAATAGCTTGTAATATAATCACTGAAATTGAAGAAATTGGAGGCTAATTTAATTTACCAGAAAAGTCTATAGTGTGTGTGAAATATGTAAAAGAAAGAAAGCAAAGCACAAAGGTACATCAAATCAATCACTTCAAAAGAAATTTAAACATGTTATTGTACTCCATTAATGTCTGTATGTTGGTACTGACTAATGCCTACAGCCAGAAAGAATAATTTGAAATTCTACTAATATATACTTTCTTTTTATTTCCAAACAAATGTTTTAGTCATTAATCTATGGAGAATATAACCATAAGCTAGAGGTCATCTTATGGAGATGGTAAGCTAAATAAGTTAACATTTTATATCTAAATAAGTCATTGTTAATTTGGTTGGACATATATAAGCCACAGGAGTATTCTTTTGTCCCGTGGGCCTATGGTATATCTTAAAAATAAATCCTCTTGGGAGCTCCTGGGTGGCTCAGTTGGTGGTTGAGTGACTGACTCTTGATTTCTGCTCAGTCAATGATCCGAGGGTTATGGGATCCAACTCTGTGTTGGGCTCCATGCTGAGTGTGGAGCCTGCCTTGGATTCTTTCTTTCCCTCTGCCCCTCTCTCCTGCTGGCACTTTCTCTCTAAAATAAAATAAGATAAAATAAAATACAAACATAAAGTAAAATAAGATAAGATAGAATAAAATATATCATCTTGGATTCTTTTTACAGGCACACACTATTCTTGGCACTTATTTCCTTCTTTAAACAATACTCAATAAAAAGACGTATAGGGTACATTTTTTTCTTGCTAAGTATTCAACTTATGGAATATTGCTCCATCCTACAAAATACACATGATCCAAGTGGTTCTGTCAATCAAAGTGCCTCATCTCACTTACAGTCAAACAGTTGGGCATGTGTCCCAGTCAGGAATAACCCATAGACTTAACCCTGGCAAGCTCAAACAGAGTGTCTTCCAGGGTTTCTGTATGGGCATGGGAAGAGAGAAATCTCTTTCCCTTTTTACCTGCTACAGTTGGTGAGCTGGCAGGTTTTGAATGGGGATGACAATAGATATATTTCCTCCCATGTGGAGATAATATATCTGCTGAATTAAAGCAACATGAACGAGAAAATAGAGCCAAAAGAAGGATAGAATGACCCCAGCATTTAAACCTCTGAAAACAGCCATATCTAAGCCAAATCAATGACTGAACTCTCCAGATATATGTTAATATTATCTCTGCTTTATGTATTTTCAATTGGTTATCTGTGAATTCCCACAGAAATTCTTGACTAATACAAGAAGCAAAGAGAGACAAAGCTCTAAATTCCATTTATGATTCCTGATTCTATAATGTTATTTATATTAATACATATGCATTTCTATTACTGATATTTCATGGTATATTTTTCACATCCATTCATGTTTCATTCTATTCTAACCACATGTTCTATCGGTACAAATATTGTAAATTGCAGTCTCATAATCTCAGACTTTTAAAAACCAATGTTAGTCTTTTACTTTTTCTTTATTTACTTATATATCCGGACTTACTTTAACATCTCATATGATGTTTCTTGTTTACTGTCAATTTATTTTCTTGACTTTTTTTCACTTTTTCTATATGATACTAGATTGATAAAGATTTCTATACTCCTATAGAAGTTAAGAAACTTGTCCAAGGTCACCATGAGTTAGGCAGCATGAGAATGGGATTTGGAAACATGTATGGTTTAAATCTAGCATTTTGACACTTAATGATTAGATACCAGTGCTCCTAGGTTGTAGAAGGAAAGGTATCTTCCTAATATACTACATTTGCAGTAGAGATGGAAACTCAAGGAGAAGCAAAATAAATGGTAATAATTTGAATCAATTGGATTTTAAGAATGATTAATGTTAAAAGTAAAAGAAGGATACAGGATGACTATAGAACTCTTGCTTCAGCAACTTGGTATGTGTCTTTTTTTTTAAGTAATCTGGGAAACAAATATAGAGAGGAGGCAATATTTTTGTCTATGTGAAATCATCTAAATGGAAAGGTTTGCTAGGTCATTTGTAGAAAATGTCCAATTCATAAACTGTTTGAGCTCAAATTTAAAAATGCATCATGTCTGAACATCTGTAGAATCCATGTATTTAGATAAGGACATTTAAAGTTCCTGTATAATAAAGTAAAGCCAGAAAAAGACAAAGAATGATACTATAAGTGAGCACATAGAAGATTGTTGAAAAGTTTCAATGAATTAATAGATGCAGAGCACTGGAAATAGCACCTGATGTAGAGTAATTGCTAAATAATGGTCAACTAACAAGTATAATAATGATGGTGATGATGATGATAAATAATATAAACATACTTTATTGTACTCTTTAGTTTACAGGACACACTGCATTAGGTATAAGTTCAAAACCAGTTCTTAGAGAATAAATCCATTATTTACCTCATAAAGTATATACTCCCCAACTCTCACTTTGAGCTAGGAAGAAATATTTAGCTCAGTACCCCAACTATGTTTGGCTTGCAATGAAAAGGGAAATGAATACTAGTAAAGTGATGATGAGAAATATTTCTCTCACAGTGATTTCTCAGCTTCTGCAACAACTAAACTAATTTCTAAGGCTGCTAAAATAATCTTAGATAAATAGTGGGAAGTTTTATATAGTAGCCATATAAATTTTCTCCCACATAAAGCAGAGTAAGATTTATCTCTTAACACTTTTTTTTTTTTAACATTTCATCAGTTTCCACTGGTATAATTTGGTCATGTTCAACTATATGTGAAAAGCACTTTTTCCTTCTTTCCCCAAACACATCTTCACATAGTAAAGGTGAAATTTGTGTATCCCTAGGGATTTTATATAAAGAGAGAGGTGGAAGGAGAAGTTGAAAGGCAAAGAGTAAGTTCAAATTGTCAAGCCATGTGGTCTGTCTGAATTTTACTCAGGGGATCACCCATTCTTATTGTCAAAAGCCGAGAAATCTTGGGAAAAAGAAAGACAATTCAAAAGTGATGGGAAAGTCCCAAGCCAAATGGTGAAAATAAATGATAATATTTTACAAGATGTGAAGCAGTTTTATTCCAAAAGGCTTTTTGGAACAGTTTCTCAGGTAAGCATAGTTTCTGACTTAGACAAGCTCATAACACTTGAAATAACACCAGAAAGAAATGGAATTTCTGAACTAATTTTAATTTTAATTTTATTTTTAAAGAGAAAATTTGTATAATAGTATTTCGAGTCCAGATACAAATTATGTACATGTTTTATACTCACCTAGCCCCACTCCAATCTTAATTTTCTTTTATATATGTCTTAACTGATTCTGATATATATATTTTTTCTGTTATTTTTGGGAAAATGATGCTAGAATCAACCAAATAACATTTAAATATCATTTTTAAATGACACCTCATTCTGACACCCTGGAATGGTAGCAAATACCTGCTCTTCATTGTATGTTGAACTGAAAATAATATCTTATTAATTGTTGTCTATAAATTACTATGATATCTGCTTTGCAGATAGAAAATAAAACTGCTGGGTTGCCTGGTTGGTGAGTTCAAGCCCTGCGTTGGCCTCTGTGCTGACAGCTCAGGGCCTGAAGTGTTGCTTAGAATTCTGTGTCTCGCTCTCTGTCTGCCCCTCCCTCACTCGTGCTCCATCTCTCTCAAAAATAAATAAACATTAAAAAAAATGTTTTTAAAAAGTAAAGAAAAGTAAAGAAAACTGCTTAAGGCCAAAGAGTAATAGAATTAGGACTGAGATCATCATGCTTTAAAATTCAAATCATTCTTCGTTTATTATATCAAATTCTTCTTGATTTAGGGATTTTGCATGTCACCATCAGAAGAAATCATCTAAAAATTTATTAAACTGGGTAGAAACTGAACTGTAATTAACCAATTGCTGGAGGCTAGTGTGAACAATTCTGAGAGTCAAAAACTCCAAGGAGACCCAGGCATAGGAGGACTTCACAATATTATGAAATTTACCTCCAAGAGCTCAACCAGGTTCCCATAGTAAATGTGGGAGAAAAAACCCCCTCCTGTTTCTGGCTGAAGTAAGAGTAACAATTTTGAAATCCACCAGAGAGAGCACTCTGTTAACAAGGCCTGCCCTAAGGGGAAATGGTTAACTAGAGCCTAAGCAGCTGGGGTATTAGCGGAATGGAATTGAGGCATTATCAGAGCCAAACTGACTGGAGGGGGGGGAAGGAAAATACCCAACTCTAGCCCATTTTAGCCTTTCTGCTCTGCCTAAGCAGGAAGAAAGGAAACACAGAAACACGTGTCAAGTCCACAGTCTTAACTAAATGTCTGAGACCTAATCATAGGACTATAGAATACATCCCCTACCGCCAAACCTCACCTCTACATCACTAAAAGCCTATTTATGATAGTTCATCTTACCTAATACATTATGCCTGGCTCTGAAGAAAAAATTAGAAGGTATATCAAAAGGCAAAGAACACAATTTGAAGAGATAGAGCAGGCATCTGAACGAGACATGGCAGGGATATTAGAATGATCAGACTGGGAAGTTAAAACAACTATGATGAATATCCCAAGGACTCTAATGGACAAAGTAGACAGCTTGCAAGAACAGATGGGCACTGTCAGAACAGAGATGGAAATTTTAAGACCCAAAAAGAAATTCTAGAGATCAAAAACACTATAATAGAGATGAAGAACTAGGCAAGATTGAGGAAAGAATCTCTGAGATAGAATATATTTAAGTAGAAACCTCAAAAAGCAAAGAGAACAAAGACTGGGGGAAAAAAACAAAGAACAAAAAACAAAACAATATATCCAAGGACTGGAAAAGTTTCAAAAGTGGTAGCATATGAATATGAGAATACCAGAAAGAGAAGAAAGAAGCAGAAGAAATATTTGAAAAAACAACAACTGAAAATTTCCTGAAATCAATGTCACACACCAAACCACAAATCTGAGAAGCTCAGAAAACGCAAGTAGGATAAATGCCAAATAAACGAGCAAACAAAACTCTACACTTCATCATGTTGTCTTCTCACTACAGAAAATCAAAGCTAAAAATATGAAAGATAGAAAAAAAAAAACCCTTACCTATAGAGGAGCAAAGATAAGAATTACATGCTACAACTCAGAAAATGTGCAAAGAAGAGAGGGGTGTGAAGTACTTAGGACTGAGAAAAGAAAAAAAAAAACACCAACCTAGATTCTGTATATTGTGAAATACCCTTCAAAAGTGAAGGATGAATAAAGACTTCCTCAGACAAACAAAACTTTGACAATAGACTTGCCTTGTAAGAAAAGTTAAAAGTTTTTAGAGAGATGTAAAATAATGTATGTCAGAACCTCAGATCTACATAAGGAAAGAAAGATAATTGAAGAAGGAATAAGTGAAAGTAAAAAAAAATATATTTTTCTTATTTGAGCTAATAACAACCATTCAAATCATAAAAACAACAAAGTATGTATGCTCAGGTATATATGTATGCATACGTGTGTGTGTGTGTGTGTGTGTGTGTGTGTGTGTATATGCTTATATATGTATATGTATACAAACGTGTATATATATATATATGCTTACATATACATACATGTAAGTGAAATGAATGACAGTAAGCTACAAAGGACAGGAAGGAGGAAAGGAGGAATTAGGATTATTTTGTTATAAAGTACCCATAAAATCCATTAAATGGTATGATGTTGTTTGAAAGTGGACTTGGATTAGCTGTAAATATCTATAAGAATTTGTATATTCCAAATTCTAAGACAACCACTGAAAAACAAAACAAAACAAAACAAACATATGAACCAGTATACTAAGAAAGCATGAAAAATGGAATTATTTAAAAAATGCTCAATTAAAACCACAAAAAAATTCAGAGAAAAGAGTGGAAGGAAAGAATAAGAATGAAGAACAATGGCAACAAATAGAAAAAGTAACAGATATGGTAAATATTCTAACTATATCAATAATGCCTTACATGTCAATGGTTGAAAACCATCATTTAAAAGACTGAGATTGTCTGAATGAATCAAAACCAAGACTTAGCTATATGTTGTGTACAAGAAATCCACTTTAAATATAAAGACAGATAAAGGTTAAAAATCAATGAAAGGGAAAAAATATGCCATGCTCACACTAATCAAAAGATAACAGGAATAGCTATATTAATTTCAGACACAGTAGACTTAACAAGGAAGTTATCAGGGATATAGGAGGGCATTATGTAATGAAAAAGAAGTCAATTTTCCCAAGAAGACATAATAATTTTTGATGTGTATGCACCTAACAACGGAGCATCAAAACATGCAAGGCAAAAACTAACAGAACTTTAAAAAGAAATTGATTAATTTACTATCATAACAGGACACTTCAACTCTCCTCTGTCCACAATGGGCAGATCTGGGAGGAAGAAAATCAGCAAGGATATAGTTTAACCAAATGTCATCATTAGTCAAATGGAATTTTAGGATATCTATAGACTACTACATCTAACAACAGCAAAATTTACATTCTCTTCAAGCTCACATGGAGTATTCACCAAGATGATCACATTTTGGGCCATAAAATACACATTTCAAAATTTAAAAGAATAGAAATCATGCATTGCTCTCAAAGCATAATAGAATTTAAACTAGAAATCAGTGGCAGAAAGATAGCTGGAAAATCCCACAATATATGGAAATTAAACAACACTTATAAATAAATGACACAAAAGAGCCACAAAAGAAATTTCAAGAGAAATTCAAAATATTTTGAAATAAAAATGAAAACACAATTTATTAAAAAAATGTAGGAGTCAATGAAAGCAGTGCTTTGAGGGAAATTTATCATTAGATGCATATATTAGAAAAGAAGAAAGATCTAAAATCAATAATCTAAGTTACAACTCTAGGAAGCAAGAACCAAGACAAAGAAGAGTAATTTGAAATCAAAGTAAGGAGACAAAAACAGTAATATGAATTAGAGCAGAAATCAATAAATTGAAAACAAAATCAATAGAGAAAAATCAACAAAACAAGTTAGCTATTTGAAAAGATAAAAAAAATTGATAAGCCTCCGCTAGGCTAGCTAATATAAAAAAGAAAGGACACAAATTACTAATATCAGAAATGAAAGGGGACATCAATGCAGATCCTGTGGACATTAAATGAATAATACTGTGAACGATTCAACTTGATGTCCACAAATTTGATAACCTAGATGAAACTGAAAGGATTTCAATTCCTTGAAAGACAATATTTGCCAAAACTCACACCAGAAGAAATAAACAATCTGAATAGACCAATATCTATTAAAGAAATTGAGTCAATAATCAATAACCTCCAAAACAGAAACACCAGGCCCAGATGGATTTGTGATGAATTCTACCAAACATTTAAGGATGAACTTTTACCAGTTCTCTGTAATTTTTTCAGAAGATAGAGGGGACCATTTTAAAACTCATTCTAATAGGCCATCATTACCCCAGTGCCAAAACCAGACAAAGATATTACAAGAAAAGAGAACTACAAACCAATGTTTCATGAACATATATTTAAAATTCTCAACAAAATGTTATCAAATTGAATCCAATAAGGTATTGTAAGAATTATACACCATGGCTAAGTGGGATTTATCCCAGTTATGCAAGCCTGGATCAACATTTGAAAGTAAATTTATGTAATCCACCTCATGATTTTTTCACAGGCTAAAAAAAAAAACATGCATGATCATATCAATAGATGCAGAAAAAGGCATTTCACAAAAGGATCCAACACATATTCTCAATAAAAATTCTCAGTGAACTAAAAATAAAGAGAAACTTCCTCAACTTGATAAAGAATGTCCATAACACTACAGCATTCTAAATGTTGAGAAACTTGAAGTTTTCCCACAAAGATCAGGTATAAGGCAAGGATGCCTCCTTTCATTATTCCATTACAACATCATACTGGAAGTTCTAGCTAATGCAATAAGACTAAAAAGGGAAATAAAACATATGCAGATTAGAAGAAACACATAAGACTGTCTTTGTTCACAGATAAAATGATCCTCTATGTAGAAAACCTAAAAGAATTGACAAAAATCCTAGAACTAATAGGCGGTATTTATCACATGATTGCAGGATACCAGGGTAATATACAAAACTCAAATGCTTTCCTGCAAGCAATGAACAAGAAGAGTCTGAATTTAAAAACACAATATCACTTAACATTAGCGCCAGAAAAAAGTGCAATTCTCTAAGTATATATCTGATGAAACATATGCTACTTACATGAGGAAGATGTGTGGAGGAAAACTGCAACTCTGATGAATGTAATCAGAAAAGAACTAAATAATATGGAGCAGTATCCCACATGGATAGGAAGACTCAATTTTGTCACAAAATCAGTTCTTCCCAATTTGATTCATAGATTCAAACAATCCCAGACAAAATCTCAGCAAGTGATTTTGGGGATATTGACAATTTGATTCCAAAATTCACATGGAGAGGAAGAAGACCCAGAATAGCCAGCCCAATGTATATAGAGAGAGAAAATTTGGAGGACTGACATTACCTTACTTTAAGACTTACTATTAAGCTATACTAATCAAGACAGTGTAGCGTAAGTGAAAGAAGAGACAACTAGATCAATGGAATAAAATAGAGATTGCAGAAATAGCCTTATGTAAATATAGTCATCTGATCTTTGATAAAGGAGTGAAGCAATATAATGAAGCAACATAGTCTTCCAATAAATACTGCTGGAACAACTGGACTTCTGTATTCAAAAATGATTCTAGACATAGACATTATGCCCTTCACAAAAATTAATTCAAAATGGATCACTGACCTAAATGTAAAGCATAGAACTCCTAGAAGATAGTATAGGAGAAAACCTCAATGACGTTGGGTAGGGTAGTAACTTTTTAGGTACACCAAAGACACAATCTATCAAAGAAATAATGGATAAGCCAGACTTCATTAAAATTAAAACTTCTTCTCAAAGTGTCAATTTCAAGAGCTTGAGAAGATGAGTCACAGCCTGGGAGAAAATATTTACAATAGCTACATCTGATAAAGGGATGTTATCCAAAATATATGAAGAGTTTTTGAAACTCAATAATATGAAAACAACCCCCTTAAAAATGGTCAGTAGCTTTGGGGAGGGAGCCAAGATGACAGAACAGCATGTAAGTTCTTTTTGCATCTCAGGTCCATGAAATACAGCCAGATCAATGCTCAACCATCCTGCACACCTAGAAAACTGATTTGAGGATTAATGCAACATTCTGCACAACCTGAACCACAGAACTCAGCAGGTACGCCACACAGAGAGGTGAGCTGGGGGAGAGAGAAGCTGCAGAGGACAGAGAGCTGTTTTTGCTTGGGGAGAAAGGATGGAGATGGGGGTAGAGTATGGGAAAAACAACCCCCAAAAGCAGCTGGAGAGAAAGTGGAAAAGTGGAAACAGCCATAGAACTGAACTAAAAATGGAGAGAGGAGAAAGGAGAGGGTTTAAATCCCATTAAGATTCTATAAACAGGGGGAGCTCAGAGTCTGAAACTCCAAGGCTCAATACCTGACAGTGCTCTGCTGGGAAGGGTGAATCCCCAGGAGCAGAGTGAGGTCCGGGGATCCTTGGGCCACACGGAGAGCGGCGGTTCCCCTGCTGGAAGGAAATTTGGTAGAGGCTGTGCAGCCATCCATTCCCAGCAGACCCCAGAGAACAATCACATTCGCTGGTGCTGGAACAAGGTCATTAAGGGTGAAGACTGGTACAAGATGTGTATTGTGATTTTCCATAATCCCTGAAATGCTGCTGCTACACGAATGTGTGAACCTTTTCTGGGGTAGGTTGGCACTCAGCTGCAGTCTCTGGGCATTGGCAGCAGCTCAGTCCCATGTACATTGCTGGGTCCAGCCCAGTGAGACCCTCCCCGAGAGTGTCTGAGCAGGTCACGGCCGCAGTCCCTCAGAAGTGAGGGGTCAGGCAACACAGCCACATCTGAGATAAAACTCAGGAGGGAGGTGCTGCCTCGCAACCTGATGGCTTGGTCACAGATAGTGTAAAAGAGGGGAGTGGACCAAAGCAGGAGATAAAGGATGGGTGTGCAATTGCTTATCTGGGAAACAGAGTTCCGATACTAGAGACTGGGTAGCTGGGTGACACCATTTTCACCCTTCCTGCACATGCACATACATACCTACAAGCGCCACAACAATCCACCCCAGTAAGCTAAGCAGCGCCATTTAGTGGAGAAGAGAACTATTAAACTATGCCCTGCCCAACTGGGCCAACCTCGCTCTTCAGGAACATGAAAGTCTCTCTGCCTGCTTAGTTTATGGATTATAAAGTGCTCCATAGTTTGACTTCTAGGAAAAAACATAATTTCAATCATATTTCAGTCTGTTTGCTGGTCCATTATTCAACTTTATTTCTTTTTTCTTTTTCATTTCTTTTCTTTTTTTTTGAATACAGAAAGAGAAAAAACATTTTTATTCTCAATTTTTATTAAAAATATTTTTAAATATTTTTCTACTATATGTTTTTTACTTTTTTGTAAAATTTTCAAATTCTATTTTACTTCCATCATTTCATTTTATTCTATTTCATTGTATTCATTTTTCAAATATTCAAATGTTTTCTTTTTTTTTTTTTTCTCCCCTTTTTTCTCTAATCTATCAAGCTCCTTTTAACAACCAGCCCAAAACATCTAGGATCTAACATAATTTATTTGATTTTTTTTTGTTGGTGTGTGTTGTTTTTAACTTTTAAATTTTATTTATTTTTACCTTATTAAATTACTTTTCTTCCTTCAAAATTACGAAACGAAGGAATTAACCCCAAAAGAAAGAGCACAAAGAAACGATAGCCAGGGACTTAACCAACACAGATACAGGCAAGATGTCTGAACCTGAATTTAGAATCATGATAATAAGAATACTATCTGGGGTCCAAAATAGATTAGAATCCCTTTCTGTGGAGATTAGAAAAAAAAAAGTGAAAGCTAGTCAGGATGAAATAAAAAATGCTAAACTGAGATGCAATCTCGAATGGGTGCCATGGTGGCAAGAATGGATGAGGCAGAGCACCGAATCAGCAATACAGAGGACAAACTTATGGAGAATAAAGAAGCAGAAAAAAAAAGAGGGAGACTAAGGCAAAAGAGCATGATTTAAGAATTACAGAAATCAGTGACTCATTAAAAAGGAACAACATCAGAATCAGAGGGGTCCCAGAAGATGAAGAAAGAGAAAAACAGGGGTAGAAGCATTATGTGAGCAAATCATAGTGGAAAACTTTCCTAACCTGGGGAAGACCCAGACATCAAAATCCAGGAAGCACAGAGGACTCCCATAAGATTCAACAAAAACCGACCATCAACGAGACATGTCATAGTCAGATTCACAAAATACTCAGTCAAGGAAAGAATCATGAAAGCAGCAAGGGAAAAAAGTCCTTACCCTACAAGGGAAGACAGGTCAGATTTGCAGCAGATCTATCCAAAGAAACTTGGCAGGCTAGAAAGGATAGCAGTATATATTCAGTGTGCTGAATTGGAAAAATATGCAGCCAAGATTTCTTTATCCAGCAAGTCTGTCATTCAAAATGAAAGGAGAGATTAAAAGTTTCCCAGACAGGGGTGCCTGGGTGGCTCAGTCGGTTAAGCATCCAACTTTGGCTCAGGTCATGATCTCATGGTTCATGAGTTTGAGCCCCGCATCAGACTCTGTGCTGACAGCTCGGAGCCTGGAGCCTGCTTTGGGTTCTGTGTCTCCCTTTCTCTCTGTCCCTCCACATTCATTCTCTGTCCCCCTCTGTCTCTCTATCAAAAATAAATAAACATTAAATTTTTTTTTTTAAAAAGTTTCGCAGACAAACAAAAGTTAAAGGATTTTGTGACCACTAAGCCAGCCCTACAAGAAATTTTAAGGGGGACTCTCTGAAGGAAGAATACATGAAACAAAACAAAAAGAGACCAAAAGTAAGAAAGAGTAGAAAGGAACAAAGAACACCACCAGAAACTCCAACTCTACAATAAACATAATGGCAATAAACTCAATATCTTTCAGCACTCACTCTAAACATCAATGGACTAAATGCTCTAATCAAAAGACATAGGGTAACAGAATAGATATGAAAACAAGATCCATCTATATGCTATTTACAAGAGACCCACTTCAGACCTAAAGACACCTTCAGATTGAAAGTAAGGGGATGGAGAACCATCTATCATGCAAATGGGCAAATGGTCGACAAAAGAAAGCCAGAGTAGTCATACTTAGACAATCTAGACTTTAAAATAAAGACTGTAACAAGAGAAGAAGGGCATTATGTCATAATTAAGGGATCTATCCAACAAGAAGACCTAACAATTGTAAGCATTTATGCTCCAAAGTTGGAAGCACCCAAGTATATAAATCAATTAATCACAAACATAAAGAAACTCTTTGATAATAATAGTAGGGGACTTCAACACCCCTCTTACAGCAATGGACACATTATCTAAACAGAAAATCAATAAGAATGGCTTTGAATCATACACTGGACCAGATGGACTTAACAGATATATTCAGAACATTTCATCCTAAAGCAGCAGAATATACATTCTTCTCCAGTGCACATGGGATGTTCTCCAGAATCGATCACATACTGAGACACAAATCAGTCCTCAACAAGTACAAATAGATTGAGATCATACCATGCATATTTTCAGACCACAACACTATGAAACTTGAAATCAACCACAAGAAAAAAATTTGGAAAGATAAATACTTGGAGACTAAAGAACATCCTACTCAAGAATGAATAGGCTAACCAAGAAGTTAAAGAGGAAATTAAAAAGTATATGGAAGCTAATGAAAATGATAACACCACAGGCTCAAAACCTCTGGGTCTAGAACAGGCAAAACTATGGAGACAGTAAAAAGATCAGTGATTGCCAGGGATTTGGGGCACAGAGAAGGAGGGATGAATAGGTGGAGCACCTATCTTAGGGTATTGAATTTTTATAGGGTATTGGATTTTTAGAGTACTGAAAATATTCTGCATGGTACCATAGTGATGGATAAATATCGTATATTTGTCCAAACTCATAGAAAGTGCAGGGGATGTGGGGCGCCTGGGTGGCTCAGTCGGTTAAGCCTCCGACTTCAGCTCAGGTCACGATCTCACGGTCCTTGAGTTCGAGCCCCGTGTCGGGCTCTGGGCTGATGGCTCAGAGCCTGGAGCCTGCTTCCGATTCTGTGTCTCCCTCTCTCTCTGCCCCTCCCCCATTCATGCTCTGTCTCTCTCTGTCTCAAAAATAAATAAATGTTAAAAAAAAATTAAAAAAAAAAAGAAAGTGCAGGGGATGATATGCATATGTGGGGGAAGGAAGTATGTGGGGAATCTCAGTACCTTTTCCTCAATTTTTCTCTAAAAAAAATTTAAACTGCTGTAAAAATAAATTCTTCATTTAAAACCTTTAAACACATCTTTCTTAAAACTTTATTAAACACATCTTTGTGCATGACACTTTATTAGATACTCAACACTGAAAATTATACAGGAGAATCTTTAGTCTTTGAATGTTTATAATATAAGAAAATATATATGCTGGATGCATATAGAAATAATCTAGTCAAATAACTGGAAAACACTGAAAAATAAGCATTTTAGACATGAACATCATGAGTTCATTTTAAAGATGACTACTGAATACTGATTTCTTTGAATTTCATGTTTTATGTTGCTAGTGGTTTAAGAACACCATAAACATATATAAGGTCAGCCATGAAAATTTTCATGGAGCATGTAATGTTGGTATGATCTGGAATATGTTACATGCTTAGTATTTCCATTATTGTATAGGGAAAACAGTACATGGAGCAACTTGAAAAACATTATTTGTTCCACTAGTATATATAGAAATTGACTTGAGAATCTTAAAGACTGATTTGTACTAAGATGCCCTAGTATTTCTTTTTCTTCTTTCTATGCACCTTGTTCTTTAATTTTTCTCTTTCTTCATCCATGTGGTTTGAATGTCAACCTTGACAGAAAATAGAGCCAGGGACATAAAAAAAAAAGCTGCTTTGAGATTGTTACTTTTCAAGTAAGTCAGATACTTTTGACATGTGGCTGTTATGAGGCAAGAGCTGTCATAAGAGCTCTGACCTCACTCAGTCCAGCTGGGTGGCTATTTCCAGATAGAAATCTCCCCCTTGGCATCTGCATGGGTCTCAGTTCATACTTGGTAATCATACTCTTGTCTTAATAGCTTTTTAAACTTGACATTTCTTTCATATTCTCTGGAATCATAATTTTTCTGTAAGTAAAATATATATATATATATATACATATACATACATATATATATACATATACATACATATATATGTGTATATATATACATATATGTATATATATATATATATAATTGGAAAGAGAGGAGACAAAACGTCATAGAATATTTTAAGATAGAGTAGTAAGTTTAACTTATTCCCACAACTATAGCCCTCATATGTTAACATTTCCTCAAACACAAACAGTCATTGAATTATTTTTCTCATACAGAGCTAATTAATTGTATGGCATAAAGAAGATGGGTAAACATGTAAGGAATGTGGAAGGGAAGAGTGGTCAAGATTGAAAGAGTAATGTGTTCCATTTTTATTCTTTATGCACGGACCTAATGACAGGTTTTAGACTGTGAATTCACATGTAGGAATTTTATATATTGTGTCAGGAACTTACTGTCTACTAAAAAAGCTTAAGGAAAAAAAATTGAGGTCAAAGTAGATGCAGTAACAGTAAGAGAAAATAACTTTGGTATTTTTGATGAATACTGATCAGAGAACACTTGAATAAATTGGTTTAAAGACTCCTGAACCCGGATGTGGTGGCTAGGTTTTTTAAGTTGACCTCCTCCTTAAGATTCCTGTCCCCTAGTTATTCAATCTACGGTAATCTAGGTACTGCTATGAAGGAGCTTGCAGATGGAATTAAAGGATAGCAATTATTCTTGGCTATCTATGTGTGCCCAGTGTGTTCACCTGAACCATTATAAGCAGAAGAGGTCAGAAGAGTCTGTAGGAGAGATGCAGTGGAAGAGATGGAAGAAGCAATAAAGCAGAAGTTGAAGTCAGAGAGAGAAGTGAAGTCTGAGAAGAAAATGGGTGCTGCTAGCTTAGAGGGGATCCACAAGCTAGGGAGCAGTGCAGCTTCTCTAGAAACAGAGAAGAGTCTCCAGCTGACAGCCAGCAGAACATGAAGTTCTCAGTCTTACAATTGCATGGAACTGAATTCTGTAAATAATCTGAATGAGTCTGGAAATTGATTCTCCCCCCAAAACTCCGGAAAGAATGCAACCCTGCAGACACCCTGATTTCTGCCTAGTGAGATTCTCAGCAGAGAAATCAGTTGAGCTATTCTTATTGGACTCCTAATCTACACAACTGCCAGATAATACATTTCTGTTGTTTTAAGTGCTAAATCTGTGGTAATTTGTTATAGCAACAGTGTTGGGTGGGGGATAGGCTAAATGGGTGATGGGCATTAAGGAGGGCACTTGTTAGGGTGTTACATGTAGATGATAAATCACTAAGTTCTACTCCTGAAACCATTACTACACTATATGTTAACTAGCTTGGATTTAAATAAAATTTAAAAAACAAGAAAAAAATACAGGAGACATTCTTCATTCTCAGAAGAAAAGCTCTGATAAGGGAGTCAGATGGACATAGAATACAGTCAGTGTATTGCAGCCGATGACATGCTGTCCCACTGATGCTAAAGAGAATCCTAGAGGGTTCAGAAGCACTGGCTTCTAATGATTATCTAGAAAGGTAACTGTTAGATATTATAGAAATGGAGGTGTGCAAGATGTGGCTTGGTTGAGACTCATGTCCAATGCAAGAATAATTTTTGCCAGCACTGAGAGGTGATTGGTCACCTGGCCCAGATTCTCTGATTAAATCTATCCTGCAAAATTTTCATAAAACAAACGGCTATAAAGGGATGGTATCAAATCAAGATGGAGAATACAAAATCCAAAACAGGTTCTTTAGTTAATGAACAGAACATGTCGGATGCAGAAGGTTTGAGAGGCAAAGATACCCATACTTCTCTGAGGCTTCATGGAAATACTCGAGATTGAAAGGTAACTTGCTTGAGAGAAAACCTATTCCACTTATGTTTTAAATGAAAAAGAAAATGAGTTTAATTAACATTTTTGCTTGAGATCCTTATTCCATTTTGCCAAGATTCAATTTGCATATTTAAAATGCAAGCATTTTAAGTGTAGTTTGGTGGGTTTTAAGTGTACTGAACAAACTCACATAACCATACCCCAATTAAGATATAGAATATTTTCATGAATCCAAACAGTTCCCCCATGAGTTGCAGTCAATCCCTGCCACTTCCCACCCAGAAACCAAAACTGTAGATTAAAACTATAGATTATTTTGAGGGCACTGGGGTGGCTCAGTCGGTTGAGCTTCCGACTTCAGCTCAGGTCATGATCCCATGGTTCGTGAGTTCAAGTCCCGCGTCGGGCTCTGTGCTGACAGGTCAGAGCCTGGAGCCTGCTTCCAATTCTGTGTCTCCCTCCTCCTCTGTCCCTCTCCCCTTCACGCTCTGTATTCTCTCAAAAATAAATAAATGTTAAAAACATTAAAAAAAAAACTATAGATTAGTTTTGTTTGTACAAACTTTATGTAAAAGGGCACATATAGTATATACTCTTTGAGACCTGGATTTTTGCACTGAGCAAACTGTTTTTGTGATTCTCTGTAGTTTTACATGTTATCAGTTGTTTCTTCCTTTTTTACTGTTATATTCCTTTCTATTACACTGAGTAACTATGCTATCTGTTTATGGGTGAATATTTGGGTTGTTTCCAACTTGGAATTATTATGAATAGATAAACTATGGGCATTTGTATACCAGGTTTTTGGTGATGAGATTTTTTCATTTCTCTGGGGTAAATATTTACTAGTGGAATTTCTTGGATATATTGCAGTAACATATCTTTTATGTCTTACTGATTTTGAGAGAGAAACAGGAGGGGCAGAAAGAGAGGAAGAGAGAAAATCCCAAGCAAGCTCGGTATGGTCAGCTCAGAGCCCAACGGAGCTCAATCTCTGTAACCATGAGATCATGACCTGAGCCGAGACCAAGAGTCAGATGCCTACCCAACTGAGCCACCCAAGTGCCCCATGCAATAGCATATTTAAAATTATTAGAAACCAAAACACTTTCCCTTTTTTAATCTTTTTTTTAAATTTGTAATGTTTATTTATTCTTGAAAGAAAGAGTATAAGTGGTGGAGGGGCACAGAAAGAGGAAGACACAGAATCTGAAGCAGGCTCCAGGTTCTGAGCTCTGAGCACAGAGCCTGATGTGGGGCTTGAACTCACTGCAAGATCATGACCTGAGCAGAAGTCAGAAGCTTAGCCAACTGAACCACGTAGGCACTCTGAAACCACAACACTGACAACAGTGGTTGTACCTTGTTACACTCCCACCAGTTAAGCATGAGTATCATTTGCATCCTCACCAACAATTGATATCATTATCTTTTAAAGTTTAGTCATTTGTGTACCACTATATGTATAGTGGTACCACATTGTGGTATTAATTTTCCCTTCCCTAACTACCTTATGATATCAAGCACCTTTTCTCATGTTTAGTGGTTATTCATATATCTCCTTTATAAAGCATTTTTGAAATATTTTCCCATTATTTTTATGGAGATTTGATTTCTTATTATTTAGATATAATATTTGTTAGATATTATTAATACAAGTACTTTGACACATATATGCATTGAGGATATTTTCTCCTAATCTATAAATTGCCTTTTTATTTTATGGTAGCTTTTGATAAGCATGTTTTTAACTTTGAAGTCAAATTAATCATTTTTTTTTCTTCTGTGGTTACAGTGCTTTTTATGTTATCCATTTAAGTAATTATTTTTTACTAGTTGCATAAATTTTTTCTTATGTTTTTGTCAAAATTGCATAAATTTTCTCTTATGTTTTTGTCCAAGGTTGTTATAGTTTTAGCTGTTATATTTAGAACTATGATCCATTTGAGTTAATTTTTATGAATGGTAAAATTTCACTGTTTTTTCCATAAGACATTCATAATGCTCTAACATCATTTGTTGAAAAGATTCTCCTTTCCCTGCTGACTTTGACTCATTTGTTGAAAATGATAGGCTATATACATGCATTTATCTGAAGACTCTATTCTATTCCACTAATCTATATGTATCCTATGTTAAAACCACATTGTCTTGATTACCATAGCTTTATATTGTTTTGAAATTAGAAGGTGTAAGTCTTCCACAAATATTCTTCCTTTTCGAGATTGGTTTTTCAGGTCTAAATGATCAGCACTGCCATATAAACTTAAGAATTGTTTGTTAATTTCTATATAAAGGTCGTAGGGATTTGTTAGAATTTTATTGTATCTATTGACCAACTTAGCAAGAATTGATGCCTTAAAAAATTTGAGTCTTTTGGGGCGCCTGGGTGGCGCAGTCGGTTAAGCGTCCGACTTCAGCCAGGTCACGATCTCGCGGTCCGTGAGTTCGAGCCCCGCGTCAGGCTCTGGGCTGATGGCTCGGAGCCTGGAGCCTGTTTCCGATTCTGTGTCTCCCTCTCTCTCTGCCCCTCCCCCGTTCATGCTCTGTCTCTTTCTGTCCCAAAAATAAATAAAAACGTTGAAAAAAAAATTAAAAAAAAAATTGAGTCTTTCTATGCAGGTATATAACATTTAACTTAAACTCTTTAGGCTCTCTCTAAAATCTTTCTCTATAAAAAAGGTGTGTATCTTGCATATACTTTGTTTACTTTATACTTGATACTCTTATAAAGACTTTAAGCTCGTTTTCATTTTCAAAATGATTTTGCTGGGAAATAAAATTTATTTGTAAATACTGTCCTTGTATCATTTGGCCTTGCTAATTTCACTCATTAGTTTCCTATTTTTATTTTATTAGTGAATTTTAGTATTCTCCATGTACACAATCATATCACCTGCAAATAAAGATAATTTTATTTTTTGGACACATTTTATCTTTTTTTCCCATTTTATACTCACTAGAAACTAATATAATGTTGAATATAAGTTAATTAGTCTATACTGAATTATATTGACTGATTCATATATTAAAATACCTTTACATTTCTATCATAAAACTGACTTGGTCATGATGTACTTTCCTTGTATATAATGCTGATTGGATTTGCATTATCTGGACGTGTTAAAGTTTATTTGTGTTATTGAGGAATATTAGTATTTTTTCTGATAATATATTTGACTAAATTGGAAATATTCTCTACACTTAAATGTTCTGAAAGAGTTTCTATAAGAATTGTAATATGTTTTTATTTTATTTT
Source organism: Puma concolor (assembly GCF_028749965.1). Classification (NCBI taxonomy): domain Eukaryota; kingdom Metazoa; phylum Chordata; class Mammalia; order Carnivora; family Felidae; genus Puma; species Puma concolor. Next base: position 92,427,976 of record NC_141673.1, on the reverse strand, counting down.
TTTAATCAACAGAACTTACTAGTAAAGGAATTTTACTGGAGGTTTTCCTTTCTTTCTTTCTTTCTTTCTTTCTTTCTTTCTTTCTTTCTTTCTTTCTTTCTTTCTTTCTTACAATGTTTTGAATTATTATTACATTATCATTTAGTCAAAACAGGGTAATACAAATGTTCTATTTCTTCTTATGCCATTTTTGTTAATTTGTGTCTTTCAAGAAATCTTTCCATTTTCCCTAGTTTTTTAACTAATGGGCAAAATCTTTTTCACAACAGTCCCTTATCATTTCAATATCTGTCAGCTCTCTAGTGATGTCCTATTTTTCAATCCTGTCATTGATAATTTGTGGGTCTTTTTCCTACTTTTTCTTCATCAGCATAGTTAGAGTTTTATCAATTTCAGTGATCTTTTCAAAGACAGTGCTTTTGGCTTCATTGATTTCTTTCTGTATTTTGTATTTTCTATTTTATTGTTTTCCAATTTATGTACATTTTTTCTTTCTTTAGCTAAATATGAGTTTAGTTTGTCCTTATTCTAACTTTTTAAGGTTAAAATTTAGACAACACAATTTTAACTAATTGCTCTTTCCTAACATGATCATTTAAAGGCATAAACTTTCCTCTAAGCACTATATGGGCTGCATCCACAAATGCTAATGTCTTGTTTTCAATATTAAATTTGAAGTACAGTACTTTCTAATTTCCCTTGTTTCTTCTTTGGCACATAGTTTTTTCAGAAGCTTAGTTTCAAAACATCTGAGGCTTTCTAAGAAGTCATTTTGTTATTGATTTCTAATTTAATTCTTCTATGAAGAATAAATGCTTAAAAGGATTTCAATTGCTTGGTTTTACTGAAACTTGTTTTATGGTCCACCATATGCACTATTTTGCCTAATGTTCCATGCATACTTGAAAAAAATGTGTATTTCACTGTTGTTGGGTGTAAAGCTTTAGAAATGTCAGTTAGATCATTTTGCTTACTAGCCTTGTTCAAATTTTTTACTGATTTTCTCCATTATTAATCTATTGAATACTGAGAAAGAAACATGAAATAATTCAACCAAAACTGTAGATTTGCCTCTTTTTATTCCTATTGATTTTTCATGTATAATGAACCTATGTTATTAGGTGCACACATATTCAGTATTGCTTTATTTCCTTAAAGAATTGCCTACTGAATCATTATGACATGACTAAAAGAATCCCTGGGAATGTATAGAGTAACTTTATGCTGTGATTAGTTTATGTCTACAAAATGCTGTGTATGTTCCATGGGGTCTCTCCAATCTGATTAATTAAACACAGCAGTTTCCCAACCTAAGAGAGTTCTGAGAGTTTTCCATTGTATGGCTCTATGATGCTTATATTTCCTTAATAGTTATTATTTACCTGGTCCTATGGAGTCATTCTATGTATGTGAAATTTAGCCAAAGAATCAAGGTAACCGTTATGCAGATCTTTGGAACTCTTTCTCTAAGTAACTTCTTTTCAGTGGTCTGCCTTCCACATACCCACTCTCTGAGTCTTGCTAATCTTGAATTTCTATATGTTCAATTCAGCGTAGTTATGAACCTTTGTTTATGATACTTCTCCTTATGCCAGGGTCCAGTAACTAACTCCATTCAGAAAGCTAGGGCATGTGCATAGAGTTCATCTGTTTTGTTTTGTTTTTCTCTAAAGGTTTATAGATTTTTGCCATCTACTCTCCAATGAGTGGATTGTTTCATAAAAATGTTTCCAGTTTTATAGTTGATTATGACTGGATAGCAAGTTTCATATTCATTAATTAATCCATCATGGTTGAATGTAGGACACATTGCATTTTGAAATACTATAATTTCTGTTTCCTAGGTTAAAGTAAATCTATCTTCTTATAAATTTTATCCAGTATTCTATTCATTTTCCCCTATACTTCTCTTATATTACCTTACTTTACATATTCACAAACAACACTGAAGTATGAAATGAATAGTACTTTTACTTTGTGTCTATTAATTGCATCAGCCAAATACTTGGCTAACCCATTTGTGCTCATCATTATGCTCTAACACAGAAGCAGTTAACCCTATTTTAAAAAGAATTTCAGAAGCCCTTACTCATTTTGCTCAATATTTTTAAGTCTGTTTTCTCCTATTTATAACATTTGCTTGCCCTTTATTTGTAGTATGTTTATTACTAATTCAAATATTTGTTATTATATAAATCCATGGAAAAGAGAGGTTACCTTAAAACATTAATACTTTCAGAGGTGCCAGGGTGGCCCAGTGGGTTAAGTGCCTCTGACTCTTGATTTCGGCTCAGGTCATGATCCCACAGTTGATACAATTGAATCCTGCATTGGGGCTCTGCACTGATAGTGTGGAGCCTGCTTGGGATTCTCTCTCTCCCCTTCTGTCTCTGTCCCTCTCCCACTCCCTCAAAATAGATTAAAAATAAATTTTAAAAAAAACATTAATAATTTCAAAGATATATTCTAAGCAATAGAGATGTGGATAATGGGTAAAAACTAAAAACAGGGGAAGTTACCATTATGAAAGAACTAGCGTACTCCAACTTGTCACAAATATCCTAAGGAAAATCATCATTCAAACAAATCACATCTGTTGTAACTGGACACATCAAAATTTCTTTAAGAATGTGGAAGTCAATGCTGTATTTCAAAATGGCATTTGCCCACCTCTTCCTCTTCCCACCTCTTAGGGAAAAAAAGGAAAAAAAAAGAAAAAAATGGCATTTGGTTAACATGTAGAAAGAATGCATTTTGTTACACGTTGATGTTTCTCATGGTGATATAATTAGAGATAGGAATTTCTTCTGGAAAAGTCTCTAAAGCAAAATTTATGGTCTAATTTGGAAATTTTATACGATATGCCTGAACAAAACTTAAAAAAATGGTAATTTTCCCATGTTTTTAGTTTTTACCCATGATCCACATCTCTATTGCTTAGAATATATCTTTGAAAATATTAATGTTTTTTAAAATTTATTTTTAATTTATTTTGAGGGAGTGGGAGAGGGACAGAAACAGTAGGGGAGAGAGAGAATCCCAAGCAGGCTCCACACTATCAGTGCAGAGCCCCAATTCAGGGCTCAATTGCACCAACTGTGGGATCATGACCTGAGCCGAAATCAAGAGTCAGAGGCGCTTAACCCACCGAGCCACCCTGGCACTTCTGAAAGTATTAATGTTTTAAGGTAACCTCTCTTTTCCATGGATTTATATAATGACAAATAATAACAATGATTAACGTTTATCAATAATTCCTTTATTTATTTTATGTTAAGCATTTTACATACAACATGAGTTTAAGTTACTGTACTATTTCTTCATTGGTGGTTTTTATTTATTTATTTATTTTTAATTTTTTTTTTCAACGTTTATTTATTTTTGGGACAGAGAGAGACAGAGCATGAACGGGGGAGGGGCAGAGAGAGAGGGAGACACAGAATCAGAAACAGGCTCCAGGCTCTGAGCCATCAGCCCAGAGCCTGACGCGGGGCTCGAACTCACAGACCGCGAGATCGTGACCTGGCTGAAGTCGGACGCTTAACCGACTGCGCCACCCAGGCGCCCCTTCATTGGTGTTTTAACCTCTTTCTTTGGTGAATTGAAAATCTTGCTTAACAGTAACTTCTAATCCTCTCTCCTATCATCATATTTAGCGACTTAAATGCTACATTATCAACATAACTAATACCTGGTCTTGCCTCCTTCATCTTTCCCATCTCAATACCTACACTGCTAATATTCACCAGCATTTCAGCATTTTGTATCTCAGCAACCTCACAATCTACATGCTTCAAAAAAACCTCAAAATTGGACCCTGTAGTAGGACCTACTAGAATCAACTCTTTCTCACTCTCTCTTTCTGTCTCACTCTTTTTATACACACACATACACACGGTGCATCTATGCAATACAGCATCTTTTTTACATACCACAGTAACCAAAGGATACATTGAGAAGATGCTGTATTTGCTTTTACGGCATTATTTGGTTATGAATAAAATGGAACATTGATTTGGAAAGCCTAGAAGAAAATTGGAAATATGGATCTTGAACTTCATAAAAAGACTAAAACTGTACATATGCATTTGTATTAATCTATTTACAGATGAATGTTAAGGCTCTCAATTAAAGTTTTCTCCTTTTTTTTCTTTTTTTAATTCAAGAAGAATACATTTTATTTTAATTCATTTCATTTTAGTGTGGATATTTTCTTCACTTTCCTTTTTAAATCCTGATCATAATTATCAATATTTTCCTGAGTATAATACTGGAGAAATATTTAAACATATCCAACTTGCTTATTAAGTTATTTTTTACAATTATTTTGCTATAATTTTGTAATTTCTATCATTTTTTTAAAGTTTTAATTTAAATTCTAGTTAGTTAGCATAAAGTGTAACATTGGTTGCAAGAGTAGAATTTAGTCATTCATCACTTACATGTAACAGTGCTCATCATAACAAGTCCTCTCCTTAATACCCATCACCCATCTAGCCTATCCCCTACCGACCTCTCTCCTCAATCCTGTTTCTTCTCTATTAAGAATCTCTCATGGTTTGTCTCCTTCTCTCTCTTTTCCCCCCTCCCATATGTTCATCTGTTTTGTTTCTTAAATTCCACATATGAATTAAAGCATATGGTATTTGTCTCTGTCTGACTTATTTTGCTTAGCATAATATACTCTATCTCCATTCATGTTGTTGCAAATGGAGAGATTTCATTCTTTTTGATGGCTAATATTCCATTGTCTATATATATATATCATTTCTTCTTTATCCATTCATCAATCATTGGACATTTGGGCTCTTGCTATAGTTTAGCTGTTGTTGATAATGCTGCTATAAACATGGAGGTGCATGTGCTTTTTTAAATCAGTATTTTTTTATCCTTTGGCTAAATACCTAGTAGTGCAATTGCTGGGTTATAGGGTAGTTCTATTTTTTAACTTTATGAGGAACCTCCATCCTGTTTTTCAGAGTGGCTGCACCACTTTGCATTCCTACCAACAGTACTGACGGGTTCTCCTTGCTCCACTCCTTGCCATTCTTTTCGAATGCACATGGAACATTTTCCAGAATATATCACATACTGGGTCACAAATCAGGCCTCAGCAAGTACAAAAAGATTGAGATCATACCATGCATAGTTTCAGACCACAATGCTATGAAACTTGAAGTCAACAACAAAAAAAGTTTTCTTTTTTTTTTGATGGTGTATTTTTCTTTACTAACATAATCATTGTCATTTTGAGTTCCTGTAATAAGTTAAGAGCTATTAAAACAATGAATATCTGATGGTGGTGTGGGTTATAGTTGGGATTATGTTGTATCAAACATCGTGCTAATCATGCATTCTACCTCATTTAATTGTAAATCAAATTTAAGCTTCTGTTAATCTAAAAACAGCATTATATAAAGTAATCATAGTTGATTTTAATTGATCATAGCTAGAATTTTAAATATATTTATCTGAATACATGTACATTTGCATTTTATTTACATTAAAGTAAGTATCAGCAACATCATAATTTTATTTCTCCATTAACAATTTCCTTATTATAAGTTACATTGTGAGGCCCAATATTCAAATTACTGTTCTTTTTTTTTCTTTTTCTAGAGATTATTCTTAAGGGATGTAAATCCTGTATAACTGGAGTTTAGCAGTCTGTATTAATTAAAAAGCTCTGATATGTTTTCTGAGGTGTGATTTGCTGTGCTGTATTATAAGAGTTAACATTTTTTTTTAATTTTAATAAACTATTAAGTATGTAGAACATACATTTATTGAAAAATGCCTCTGTACAATAGGACAAAAAAAAGCATCTATCTAACTTCTACTTGAAAGATATGGACTCCAATTAGCTGACGTAAAGGATTTTTTACCATACCAGACTCCAAAAAGAAAGACACCAATAGAATATAAATTTATGATCTTGACATTATATTTTCAGTTACTTTGTGAGTAAAACTAATATCCATTGAAAATCAATGTTAGATGCAGTATTTATCTGATTCTCTTTTTCAGTTGCCTCTTTTTGATGATTTTTTGTCATACAAAAGCTATAAAATGGTGGAATTGTTTTGACTCTTCATTATACCTAATAATCAAGAACAAGAATATCATACAGATGAATTAGAGACAAAGGTTAGCCTTTATTAACGGTTATGAAAACCCTGCTCTATCAGAAGAAATTCCTGAGATGTCTTAACAGGAAGCTAGCTAATCATGGATAGTCTCTCTCTCTCTCTCTCTCTCTCTCTCTCTCTCTCTCTCTCTCTCTTCTCTACAAGCATTTTGGGAAGCTTTTGTGATAGGAGTTGAAAATATATTTTACTTGATCAATGCCAAGTTTATTCTGTATCCAAATGGTTTGTTTATGGGAGATGTAGAGGGAAAATATTTCTTACTTATGAGTAAAATACTGTAGTGATCCAAAAGATTCCACCTCTGTTCTTCAGTGATGCCTGCAATTCCTTTTACAGTAAAAAGCTTTTTAATTTCTAACTTGAGAAGCTTAAAGGAGCTTCACACAGATTTGAATGTACATTAAGCCATAGCACAATCCCCTTTCTTGGTTCATGGTGGAAGTTTAAAAGGAAAGAATAAGTGGACTTTGACTATTAAAAAGTCAGGGGTACGGGGTATGGGGTGCCTGGGTGGCTTAGTTGGATTAAGCTTTCAACTTTGGCTCAGGTCATGATCTCACAGTTCATGAGTTCAAGCCCCTTGTCGGGCTCTGTGCTCGGAGCTTGGAGCCTGTTTTGGATTCTGTGTCTCCCTCTCTCTCTCTGTCTCTCTCTGTCTCTCTGTCTCTCTCTCTCTCTCTCAAAAAATAAATAAACATTAAATTTTTTTAATTAAAAATGGGGGGTGAAGAATAACAATTGGACTTAAATTTTGCCCAATTTGAATGCGTACTTATAATTAGCTCTGAAAGTTATTTGGCCCAAACTATTACTAATTTAACTTTGAACAGGTAAATAAGGATAGCATTTTCCTTTCAGTTTTACCTTTGCTGATTTTGTGTAGAGTGGCACAGAAGTTAGTGGCATGCCCAGCAACTAGCTGATCCCTGAGAGCTGAGAGCAGGGAGCCAAGAGGAGACTAGATATGATGAATGCTATTAACTCTCTTCTTTCCAGGTTAGTGTCTCTGGAAGCCCTGGGGCCTTCCTTAGCCAGCTGCTCCTCTTAACACTCTCTCCTTCCTCATCCTGCACAGGACAGCGGTGATGCATTAATGGCTCAGTGCTGGGAACACCATGGTGTGCATGACGGTATTCAGAAATCCTTATCCTCACATGCTTTTGCTGTGCAGTTTATTTTTGAACAAAGGACTAGAAACGAAAATGTGGATGTGAGTGCAAGAGAAGAGCGGTGGTGAAAGACCACTTTGTAGCAAATGAATTACATTCAACGTCAATTTTTAACTAATTCTTCCTGGGCCTATTAAAAGAGCTAGTGTTACATAGAGTCACAAACCAGTCCCCAGAAAATGAGTATCAGTGAGAGATCCACTTCTAGGCATAAAGCATCCTCTTTAGAGAAAATCATTCTTGAAGTCCGTATATTAAGTTTGTTCTTACTATTCTGAGGCAGGTTTTAAAAATATAACAGAAAAGAAAGAAAAGCTGTTGGATTTATCCATTTTAAAGAGACCATAAATTGACCTCCTGCTGATGACAGAGTACTCACCAGGGGAAAAAACAACAACACCCCCCCCCCACACACACACACACAAATAATAACAACAACAAACCCTTCACAACCAACAATAGAGATTGCTTCATTTCAGTTTCCTCTCATATGTAGGGTCTTGCTTTATATTTTAGCCCCATAATACATTTATTAGAAGAAAATCCAGGATCATTACCAAATAACTGAAAAATAAAAGCCTAATGCATGTGGGCACAAAATAGTTTTTATACTTTCTTTGCCCTATTAGTTGTAATATAAACTTTTCTGTTTACTCTTTTTGTTCCTCCCTTCTTTCATTCTTTCTTTCCTTCCTTCTTTTGTTCCTTCCTTCTTTCTTTCTTTCCTTCTTCCCTTCCTTTTGAAAAGACCCTATTCCTAGCTGTGGAAAGTATTAGGGTAAGCTAAATTTACTTTCCTTAAATAACTCATACTAATAGTTTTCATTTATTAGCTTTTGCTTACCTTTAACATGAGGTCTTACACCCCTAATTCTATTGCAATATACAGTGATAACACCTACTTTATTTGTACCAGAAAGAAGAGTCTCACAAAAGTGCCTTTATTTCCACAGTTAACTAATCTGTGTATTAGTTGCTTTGTAGAAACTTCTTGGAGGTGACCTCTTCAAGATACGCACATCTTGCCATCAACAATCCATAGGAGAGTTTGAAATGGGGTGTGAGAACGTGCAACATTTTACTCAGTGTCTTGGGAGGCACCATTATCATGACCCCTTAAATTTACTGTCTTTGTAGACAACTTGCTATGGGAAAGGGGGACTTTGGAGTTAACTCAGCAGCTTCCGCAAATGAATGTTCCATGAGAGCATTACTGCAAACCCCAAGAGGGGACATTAGTCTAGCTCTTCATTAGCAGGGGTGAGAAAAAGCTGTCCTCTGTGTTCCCGGATAGGCAGACTCTATTCCAGTAGGAGTTTCTCTCTGGAATTCAATTCTCTGAAATTCTTAGTGCTCCCAAAGTCAAACTTGGCTTTAATGGAAATGGGATAAGGGGAATCTGAAAATGTCAAGTGCAGAGTTTTATTTTTCAAGGAGACTGTGGGTTTACAAACTGGAAGGAAAAAGAAACAATTCCTTTAAGCAGAATTAAAGTGCAATTGTAGAAGTCCAATGCATTACTATTTGACAATGTGCACTAACTGATAATGCCACCCACTTGACTCATTTACCAATTTGAGGTTATTTTGTAATCTCCCTGTGAGCTTCCCAACATAATACAACTCTGAATGTGCATGCATGTGTATGTATGTGTGTATTGCTCCAAAACAGCAAGTAACTTCCCACGAAGCTTAAGAAAATCTAACAGCTCCTTCCCTTGCCCCTTTTATAGCAATGATATTTGTATAGAGGAAATATTTTTCCTGTTAAGTTTTAGTGCAATGTGTGGATGAACAAAGTACAACCAGTATTTCAAAAGCACGTAAAGTTTCAGAAAATAATTAAAATCAGAGGGGAATTATTGATGAAATTGCTAAAAGTATTAAACTTGTTATAGAGTAAAAATGAATCTGAGTAGGAAAAACTTTTATAATAAAAGTATTAAAAAGATACAACTGGACTTACTAATCTATTGCTAAATTTAAAGTGAATACCCATAGAAACTATTCTAAAATAATTTTGTCTTGTTCTACCACTACAAAAATATACTGATGATAGTGAATCATAATGCAGAATGGTTTCCCTTTACTAAACTTTTAAGTTCTTTACATTTTAGAATTTTGAAACTATCTAATTTATTAGACTCATCCTATATGTACTAATTTCGAGAGATTTTGATTGAGACTTCTGTCTATATCGAAGATGGATATTGTGGTGAGTGCCAAGCTCTAATCAGTCATTTCCTGTTTTATGGCACTTGTAAAAGTAGCCTTTTGAATGAATAAAGCACAGCATTGTAAAAACCTCCAATAGTGATCTGTCAGAAAGAGTTATAAAGTGCCTATTCATTGTTGTGCTAGATTTTGCCTTTACAAAGCAATCTGTATAAGTTGTGTGTTCTAGAAATTTAAAAGTGAAGAGATGAATTGCCATATTAATTTACCATTTTTTATTCCATTGAATATTTTTAGAACTTTATAGAACATATAGCTTATGGTTTGAAAAAAATATTTTATAAGGTCAATTTCATACGGCCCTCCTGGCTCTGGCTGAACAATTTTTTTTATGTTTATTTATTTATTTTTCAGAGAAAGAGAAAGCACAAGTAGTAGAGGGGCAGAGAGAGAGAGGGAGACAGAGATCTGGAGAAGGCTCCAGGCCTTCTGTGTCAGCACAGAGCCCCACTAGGGACTCAATCCGGGAGATTAGGACCTGAGTTGGTGGGGTGCTTTACTGACTGAGCCACCCAGTTGCCCCTACCTGAAAAATTCTAAGAGGGGGAAATTCATTGCAACATGGGAAAAACTGATCCTTTTATGAAGAGCTTTAAGAAGTCTTTCACTTCCTTTTTTTTTTTTTTTTTTTTTTTTACATTTTTTAAATGTTTATTTTTGTGAGAGTGAACATGAATGGGGGAGGGGCAGAGAGTGAAGGGAACAGAGGATCTGAAGTGGGCTCCATGCTGAATAGCAGTGAGCCCAATAGCTATTAATTTCTAAGCCTTATAGCCCATTAGTTTTAAAAAGCTGAGAACTTGCCCTTTGGTCCTTTTCTACCACGTAATTTGTTGGCACTTCTAGAAATCTCTGTGCTTCTCTCTTTATTCTATATTCTTTCTCTTTCTCAGTCCCACTCTCTTTTCTCTCCTTTTAGTTATTTGGCCTTTGTTTGTTTGTTTGTTTGTTTGTTTGTTTTGACCTGGTCTCCACTGAATTGGAAACTTGGTACTGTTTCTTCCCGACTTGGGTTCAACTTCGTCTCTAAGCACTATTTACATCACTCCTTCCATAATCTTAGGATAGCCCCATCCCAATCACATACCAACCTGGTTGAAGGAATCTGAAGCAAATCAAAGTACAAGCATTCTAGCTTTCTCAGAGAGATTATTGAACAATTATTCCATGAATTTCATGTCCCAGGGGTTCCATTCTGGGACTGAACAGAACAGTGAATCGGTATGCTGAGATTTTGTATCTGTGGCAAATTGTGAATCATTCAAGCACAGTGGAGAGGCCTACATGCTGAGATTATGGGTATACTTCTGACTGTCCATGGACAGTCTTCTCTGCCTCATATTCTTGTTTCTCTCAAAAGCTTTCTATTTAAAAAGTTCATTTCCAGGTTTGGAGGGTTCGTGCATCAAAACATTGCCCATCAGAGTATGAGGACCTAATTCAAAGGAAAGTTTAAGTGCAGAGGATGCTGTAGCCACTGGTATTATAGTAGCTTTTAGACCTAGAGAAATTCACCAGTGCTGGAGACCCTCCTACCTTAGGAGATGAGTATATTATGACATAATAAATTACAAGCTGGAAGGCCCAATTTGCACCAATACCCTGAGTAGATAATGTCTTTCCTTTACCTATGTAGGTTTAACTATTGTGAGAAGATTATTGGGACATCCATTTTAGCATTATTGAGGTCTGCTTCTGTGACTCTGAGCAAGGGATAAACATAATGTTTTAAAATTTTTTTAATGCTTATTTATTTTTTGAGAGAGAGAGAGAGACAGAGTGTGAGCGGGGGAGGGGAAGAGAGAGAGAGGGAGACACAGAATCCAAAGCAGGCTCCAGGCTCCAAGCTGAAGCCTGACGCGGGGCTCAAACTCACAAGCTGTGAGATCATAACCTGGGCCGAAGTCAGACACTCAACTGACTGAGCCACCCAGGCGCCCCGGGATGAACATAAATATTATATTGAGGGTATGAAGGAGGGCAGAATTACTGACCCATATAGGAACAAGAAGGGAATTAGTGAGATCTGCACATTTGTTTCAAGAAAGCTTCTGATGGATTCTACATGATAAATTTATGTGAGTCCCTAGAATTCCTAGCTTTTCTAAGCAGCTGACTTAGCTCCAGATAGAGGCTGCTGACAAGAACATATCTTTTTGAGGTTTCTACTGAAGACTCCTATTCACTGGATGAAGGGTTTACTTCAATGGAAAAATCTAATGGTCTTCACCCCCTCACTCACTATAGTAACTAAACAGAACTCTGATCTGTGGGTTTCTACTCTATGAAGTTATTAGAGACTTAATATGATTGGTAGTTTCGAAGGTCAAGCCATGGTACATTGGACCCATATTTCTGCCTAACCTTGGACTGAGTCCATAGGCATAAGCACTGCTGATGGATAGTCCCAGGAAGAGGTAGGGGTTTATTTCCAGGGTAATTATCCCATTTAACCACTTGTAGTAGAGCAAGTTGAGATGCATGCCACTTATTTTTCATTGTATACGGCTTCTTCTATCTGAAAGTCCACCAATTCGGATTTCATTCCCATCCACAGTTCTAAGTATAGACTTTTCCTTGATTTTTTTAGGCAGCCACATAACACTGTGAGTTTATATTGAGTTTGTGGAAAACTAAACCACAAGTACTTTTTGTGTAATTTTATGTTAATTAAAGTCTTCATGTAACCTGTACTTGTGAAATCACTTTTCTTTTTTAAGTAAAAAATTTATATTTATTATAGGTCTAGAAAGAGGAGATATTTGGAATCTGGACTCAGTCACCTTTGAGCCATCCTTTTCATATCTGCCTTCTGTTTACAGTCTGTTAATTATGGTCATTTTCCTTTTTTTTTTTAATTATTTTATTCTCTTCCCAATGAATTTTGTTTCCCCCCACACCCCCCACGTTTAAGAGTTAGCTGAAATGTATTTATTGGTACTTAAGATTAATTAGAAAAGAAACCCTCAATTGTATTCCTTGTGATTCAAAAAACAAACACAAGGCTCTTGAGGCTTGGCACTGCTCTATTGTAGACAAAATGGATTTTGATGTAAGGTGCCAAAATCAATTCTGCATAGCCCTGCTCCAGGGTGGCTGAGGGGAGATGGTGTGGCAAAAGTAGGTTGGTCTTACTTTTCCACAAGTGCAGATTTATCTAGTACCAATATTACCAATAAATGTCTCCTCTCAATACCTTCACAGCGGCACCTTACATAAAGACACACTTATCAAAAGAAACATGACTGAAATATTTTTGACTATTCATCTGAGTACAATGAAGAGAAAAATGGAACAATTATATCAAATGAGAACTATCAATAAGCACAATCTTACTTGGAAAGTCTATAGCTTTCAGTCATGGGACTTTGGGGTCAGAGCTATGCTAAACATTTGCCCAATTTGATCATATCCCCCTTTGGACCCAAGCAGAATAATTTCATGAAATGGGAATAAAGTATTTCTTCAAGATATTTTACTTAAAATATATTCAAGATGACAAGGATTGTATAGTAGAACTCTTACTGACAATTACCAGCATACAGATGATTCCTTATGAAAAGGTAATATACTTTAAGTACACTAAAAGTACTTTCAAAACTGCTAGCACCTCATGGGAAAACTTTGAAGAGTGCATTCAGAAAATTCTATTTAGCCTATATTTGGTTGCTTTCATTTTTCTATTCTTTATTGGTAGGGACAATGATATAATTCTCAAATATTCTAAAGGTCTCATATGTTCTGTAACTCCTTCCTTCCTCTTATTCTATAAACACTAAATTTGCTCCACTCTATACCATCCTAAAATTAAATTTCTTTTTCAACATTCTTTTGCAATCAATTTCTACATAAAAATGGGAATTCAATGACATTTTGCATTATATTTTTTAAAAATCAAAACACCTGTGTTTTCTTTTAAGTTTTTGTATTTTGTACTTTGTATTTTTTTCTCCCTTGGCTAGCATTTCTTCAAAACTGTTAATGCTTTCGAGAAGATATTGTGTATAACAATAATATCTAACACAGTACCTAAAACATAGTAGGTACTTAATAAATGTCTGTGAGTATGAATCATTTGGATTATAGTTTGGATAGCCTTTGTCAATAAAATGATTACAACTAGATTTTTACTCGCCCAGGCCACATTTCATGTTACCCATCAAATTCTCTTTAAATAAAATTTCAATATCTGAGCAATAGTGTTAGATTACTATTGCAAGTTGCTGTTTCTTTGGACAATGATACTTAGATACTGCTGTTTATCTCTCATCAGAGAATAAAATCTTTCTTTTGAGGGCCTTATCACATATGCCCTGGGCAAATAGCCAAGTTGCTTTGCTAAATACTTTCAAGTTCTTTTGATCAATAAAAAACAAACAAAAAAAACAAACAAAAAACACTTTATTTAGTAAAAAATGTAATTAATGTGTACACAATCCCCAAAATCACATTAACTATCTTATTCTTCCTACCATTTTTATTATCTTTCATCCTACTAAAGAAATGACAAATTTGATTTATTCTTTAGTGGATATTCTCAGGTTTTGGTCATAACCATAACTCGTAATGAAAACCAAGTAAAGGAATTGATGTTTAATACACTACCTGATTTCCACTGAACCTATTGTTTTTTTGGTGTTTTTTTTTTTTTTTTTTTTTTTTTTTAAGACCTTGGGCATGTTCTATTTTTTTTCGATTCATTGGGTTGTCAAAAGTTAAGGGCAATGACTTGACAAATCATCCTCAGTAGAAGGTGAGTTTATGAAACATATTTACTTTCATGGTTTCACATAGTTAAAATAAAGGAAGAGATGCATAGTTTATGGCCTGTTAGAGCAGTAAATGTGTTTGTGAAAGCCATTTTTCAAAGTGTTTTTTTTTTTTTTTTCCTGTGTGGCATATATTTAAAGTCTAAGATCCAGAGTCCTGTATTTCTAATTTCAGCCTCTTGGAATTAGATGGACATAATAGTTGCCAACACCATGTTCTATTATACAGTTACTTACTCTACTTGTACAATGCCAACATCTAATCTTATCCCTAGGATAAATTAGACTCTAAAATAACATGCCAGCTGTTTTCATTATTTCAGACTATTAAAGATTGTGTAACTTTATTTACCTATCTATGTATTTATGCAACTTTTTATTGAATGCCTTCCATGGACAAAGTACTTTACTGGACATAAGGAACATTGGCATAGCATTTTCCTCAAGACTGAAGACAGACTTTCACTTAACTGCTCTCAAAGAGCATAGTTCCTAGTAGGAAATACCACTTGTTTGATAGATAAAATAACAGTAAAAATTACCATAATGTTTTATTATATGTTGTGTGTATGTGTTCATAAGCTCAAATACAAGAATTTTAATTCTATTTGTTTGAAAGATTTGTTGATTATAATAAAGCTCCATTCCACCAAGATGGTAGAAATTTAACCTCTGTAAGGGCTAAGTTCTCCCCCACCTTCTTTTCCAGGGTTTCATTTTTGTTCTGGGAGGATTTATGTAGTAGCAGAATACTGCTGGGGAGTGGAGGTAGGAAGGCCCTTTAATCTTCCATCATGCACTTTTGCTTGAGAAAACCTGAAATATATATGTCTTAATATCTATATGTTTATATAAATATTCCAGCCAATAATAATAGATCAAATTTGGAAATGTCTTATGACCTTCTTGTTTAAGGCAGTTGCTTTCTAATATTCCTGCTTTGGGAATGGCATTGTCCATTTCTAAGAGCACATAATCCTAAATAATGTAGATTTTACCAGTTTCATTTAGTTTTATATATTCAAAACTACCTGTCTTCCTCCACCTATATACTGGAAATTTGCATCTAGAATTACCATTATTACCAGTAGTAGCAGTAACAGTAGAAGGAAAAGTTATGAAAAGCTAACTAATATTATTGAGTCCCATTACTTGGTGCTTTATCTACATTGTCTCTGCTAACGTGTCTAGGTTTCTGTCACCTCCCAAGAGACCTTTGCCAATACTGTTTCTTAAAGCTGGTGACCCATCATCTGTTTTTGCCTGACTAATGCCTACTACTCTTCCTTTCTTTTTCAGAGTAGATACCATTCTCTAAAAAGCCTTTCTTGATTCTTTAAGACTAAAATAAGTCCCCTTCCTATTTTTGTATACTTTGTACCAGCTGCTATCACAGAACGTATGATATATAAAATTATCTGTCATTTCAACAAGACAATAAGCTCTTTAAAGGGATATACATTTTTACTGCTTATTTTTTTCTTCCTCCCCAGTGCTTGGGGCAGAGCTGGGATAAAGGATTGAGTAACATCCTGGACGTATTTTTCTACTTCCAAAGGCAGCTGCAACTTTTTCTGTCACTTAAAGTTTAAATTTTAATAAAATAATATGACCCATTTAGTGACCTTCAATATTTCATGATGCTCATGAATCACATGTAGGGTTCCTATGAATTCTAGTCAGGGTGACTCCTGCTGTGACCTGGTCATACATGGATAACAGATATCTAGAGAGGGGGAGCTGGTCTGTTTATTCTAAAGGAAGAGGATTTGCAAACTTAGCAGCAGTGCAAGTAATACCACAGCTGCATGGCCAAACACCACTACAAAGCACATATTACCACACAATGATGTCCGGTCCTGACAGCATGTCAGACAATGAGGGCAGTGGCCTAGGTCCTCCAGCCAGGTGGAGCACCAGCATACAGGGTGTATATACTGTGCTAAAGAAGACTGTTCATCTCCTTCCCTCAGCTTCAGGAACGTCCAAACCCCCACTTCTGATAGCTTTCTTCTGACACAGCCGCTTACTCCATAGCTAATGATATGTGTAGATTAAGAACAACACAATTATTTTCCTCACAAGTTTACAAATAGACTTTCTTTCCTATAGCATATGCAGTATGCTGGCTAAGCTCCAGGGCTCAAAAATAGTTAGGCCTCACTGCACACAATGTCACTTGAAGCTCTGGAAATCTGTTTTCCTTAGTTCATTCCCTTCCTTTCCTTCTGTCCAAACATTTCTGCTGTCCACTGTGCAAACAGAAGAGGCCATAGGCCTCAACTATCCTTCTGAAATTGTCCTCTGTCTTGCCTTAACTAAATCTTGTCTTCCTCCTGAGGACAATAATTTCTCTATGATCTTCTCTAGTGGTGGTATTCATTTTCTCAAACATCAGAATTTAAAGGAGGATTGTATCAAGTACAGTACAGGTTCTAGAGCATTCTTCCATGACTTCCTTTTTTAGATAAAGACACACAAAAATGCTGCTTTGACATCCATACATCCTTGGGAGTCTCCTGTTTCCAGTTACCATCTACTTTCTGAATCATACACTCCAAGCACAGTTTGTCCACTTACATCCTATCTTCCTTTCCACCTTCAATCTTTCGTCTTCATCTCAAATGATCCTGGTCTCCTGATCAGTGGCCTGACATATATGTATATATATATATATAACACCTCTGCTTTATCCATTCATCCATCGATGGACACATGGTCTCTTTCTGTACTTTGGCTATTGTCGATAGTGCTGCTATAAACATTGGGGTGCATGTGCCCCTTTGAAACAGCATACCTGTATCCCTTGGATAAGTACCTAGTAGTGCAATTGCTGGGTCGTAGGGTAGTTCTATTTTTAGTTTTTTGAGGAACCTCCATACTGTTTTCCTGAGTGGCTGCACCAGTTTGCATTCCCACCAGCACTGCAAAAGAGATCCTCTTTCTCCACATCCTTGCCAACATCTGTTGTTGCCTGAGTTGTTAATGTTAGCCATTCTGACAGGTGTGAGGTGGTATCTCATTGTGGTTTTGATTTGTATTTCCCTGATGATGAGGGATGTTGAGTATTTTTTCATGTGTCGGTTGGCCATCTGGATGTCTTCTTTGGAGAAGTGTCTATTCATGTCTTTTACCCATTTCTTCCCTGGACTATTTGTTTTTTTTTGGGCGTTGAGTTTGATGAGTTCTTTGTAGATTTTGGATACTAACCCTTTATCTGATATGTCGTTTGCCAATATCTTCTCCCATTCTGTCAATTGCCTTTTAGTTTTGATGAGTGTTTCCTTCACTGTGCAAAAACTTTTATTTTGATGAGGTCCCAGTAGTTCATTTTTGCTTTTGTTTCCCTTGCCTCTGGAGACATGTTGAGTAAGTAGCTGCTGCGGCCAAGATAAAAGAGGTTTTTGCCTGCTTTCTCCTCAGAGATTTTGATGGCTTCCTGTCTTAAATTGAGGTCTTTCATCCATTTTGAGTTTATTTTTGTGTATGGTGTAAGAAAGTGGTCTAGGTTCATTCTTCTGCATGTCGCTGTCCAGTTTTCCCAGCACCACTTGCTGAAGATACTGTCTTTATTCCACTGGATATTCTTTCCTGCTTTGTCAAAGATTAGTTGGTTGTATGTTTGTGAGTCCATTTCTGGGTTCTCTATTCTGTTCCATTGATATGAATATCTGTTCTTGTGCCAGTACCATACTGTCTAGATGATTATAGCTTTGTAATACAGCTTGAAGTCTGGGATTGTGATGCCTCCTGCTTTGGTTTTCTTTTACAAGATTGCTTTGGCTATTTGGGGTGTTTTCTGGTTCCATGCAAATTTTAGGATTGTTTGTTCTAGCTCTGTGATTAATGCTGGTGTTGTTTTGATAGGTATTGCATTGAACATGTAGATTGCTTTGGGTAGTATTGACATTTTAACAATATTGGTTCTTCCTATCCGGGAGAATGGAATATTTTTCCTTTTTTTGTGTGTGTCTTCTTCAATTCCTTTCATAAGCTTTCTATAGTTTTCAGTGTACAGATTTTTCACCTCTGGTTAGATTTATTCTTAGGCATTTTATGGATTTTGGTGCAGTTGTAAATGAGATCAATTCCTTGATTTCTCTTTCTGTTGCTTCATTATTGGTGTATAGGAATGCAACCAATTTCTGTGAATTGACTTTATATCCTGCGACTTTGCTGAATTCATGAGTCAGTCCTAGCATTTTTTTTTTGGTGGAATCTTTTAGGTTTTCCATATAGGGTATCATGTCATCTGCGAAGAGTATAAGTTTGACCTCCTCCTGGCTTATTTGGATGCCTTTTATCTCTTTGTGTTGTCTGATTGCAGAGGTTAAGACTTCCCATACTATGTTGAATAACAGTGCCGAGAGTTGATCAAAGTTATAATTTTAAATTTGAAAGCTGTAAAGGTTGACTGCTAGTACACTATCTGAAAGAAATGACGTTTAATAATTAGCAGTGCCCAGATGCTGCATGCTATCAAAGAACCCAGAAGTGAAACACAATTGCTGATCACTTAGAACGCAGTGTCCTATGGTGAAAATGCATGCCTTTAAAGAGACTGAGTTAACAGTTCCATGGTGTTAATGTCTCAAACAGAAATGTATCTGTTTGTATCCCTTTATAGGGTTAGATTAGTAAAATCAACTTCCAAAAATCTAAATATTTTCTTAAGTACTTGGTTTTCAGTTAGTTCAAGATAGTTTGTTGACAATATGTATATTATCACTTCCTGGCTCCAGAATAGAGGCTTTCCATATAGCATCACTAACTGAAAAGTAGATGAGCATTGCTAGCATTTAATAATCATTTCTTGCAAAATAAATACTACACACACATACACATTTTGTTATTTATTTGACACACACTAAGAGCTCCAAAAAAGTCTAGGCACTTGCTGCTAAGAATAAACAATGCCTTTTCAGTTGTTTTATAATTTTCATTATTGGTTTACATAGTTTTGATCATCAGGTAACTGTTCTAATATTTGGGATCTAAGGGTAAAGTACAGAAGTTTTGAGCAAGGATGTTAAGTTTTAGAAGGATCAGGGTTTTTCCCAACTTTCTGATATATATAATCTAGAGAAGAGATATGCAGTGTGATCTAATCACATTCTAATTACCATATAGCTGAATAAATATGAAGGTATTACTATGATAAGGACTTGTTTTTCTTATTTGAACTTTTGTTATGTATATAGATTCTAAATTTTGATCTTACTAGGATATGCAGACACAGTTTCTCTTTCTCTAAATTGCCTCCCTCACTTCTGTCCTTCCTTCTCTCTCTGGCTATCTGTTTATTCTGATAACTATCTATTCATTCTCATATAGACATGTCTTATATAGATTAGATAGATAGGTCAGAATAATATATATCAGAAATATAAAAATAGCTTTCCCTTTAAAATGTTTGTACTGTTCCTTTTTCCTCATGCACTTATATCCTTTATGTTCATAACTTTCTTCCTCTTCCTTCCCCCCTCCTCTTCCTCCTCTTCTTTCATTCTGTGATTCAGAGGTGAGAAAATATATATGGGTTAATATTTATTTTTCTTCTTACTTACTACTTTGATATGTCACTTTTCCTCTAAAAAAATAATAGCTTCAAACTGAACAAATAATAGATTAAAAGCAGTTTTAAGGAAAGATTGACTTTATAAGGTGATACATAAAAGTACAAAATAACAAAATCAATTAAAACGTTTAAAAACAAAGGAGGAAACTCAGACTAAAATGGCAGGGTTAACTTCTTCATAGTATTCTTATTTAAGGCATACTGAATTTGTATTTTTGACATGATTT
This sequence comes from Puma concolor, assembly GCF_028749965.1. Classification (NCBI taxonomy): domain Eukaryota; kingdom Metazoa; phylum Chordata; class Mammalia; order Carnivora; family Felidae; genus Puma; species Puma concolor. The sequence goes on along the minus strand of NC_141673.1, from coordinate 92,407,850 downwards.
TCACAGAGCCAAATTTGGTTTTGAATGTTTTTAAGAATCTCATGCATTCATTTCAGCAAATTATGTAGGCTTCTTTGTAAAAAAAAAATCACATAACTATTTGTGTGTCTATTTATATACATTGTTGTCATCTCTCATTCTTTATCTCCTATTCCAAAGCACATAAAGAGATGTGCGGGACACACACACACACACACACACACACACACACACAGTGATTGAAGATGTTGGGAAACCTATTGAACAACAGGTACAAAAGTTATGTATCTTCTAGTATATTTAGGGTAAACATATGATTTAAACCTCAGAAAATAAAATTGTATTTTCCATATAATATTAAAAGCACAAATGTGAAAGCTTTAGGGAAGTTTCCTCATGAAAAACAATCATGACAAAAGAGTAGTTGAATGACAATATAAAAAAAAAATTAAAACCAGAGAATTAATCTCTGTCTTCACATACACTGGCTGATGCTAACACAGTTGCAGAAACCATGTATTTAAGCCTACATTTTATAAAACCTCACTGGCAAAAATCAATAGAAAGCTTTAGTGGGTAGAATGTGTGTAATAGTAACAAGTAGAAAGGTTAGTGTAGAAGTTAATGGTTCTATCAGGAATAAAACAGAGTTAAAATGTGAAGGAAAGGTCTACCACAAGTGGTTCATTAACCTTTTAGAACCCTAGTGTATCCTCGCTGTGAAGATTACAACAAATCAGACTCAGACTCTCCTAGCATTTGCTAATACTCCAACTCAGCATAGCACTGTGTACATTTCTTATGATAGAATCATTTTCACTGCAATTGTATGTTACTACTAAAAACAAAAATGACAGGAGTAGATTGCAGAGGGCATCAGTAAGCACACACCATGGAGGTTTTGTTTATTTGTGTTTTTTTTCCTTCCAGGAGCTTCAGACATGGTCACATTTTAAATGGGTAGCTGAACTTATCTCAGAATTCTGTTAATTTTCAACTTACTCCTAGTATTGGTTGAATATTGAGGAAGCGTAAGGAATTTTTCAGACCTGATTTCCATTACTCAGAGAAATAAAATAATATCATTATCTTCTTTTTGAATTAAAAAAAAAATAATTCCTCTGTCCTCTGAATCTCCTAGCCAAACTGTTTTGTAGAAGGATCAGCACTGGACTTGTACTGTAACAATTCAAAGGTCCAATTATGGTAACAAAAGCCATGCTTAGAAACACATTGGCATTAACAATGATTTAATATCTGGATAAAATTTAGTCACAGTGTTGTCCTCATATTCTCTGTAATCACCTTTGATTATTTTTTGGCCTTAACAAAAGAATTGAAGAAAATGTCTACCCCTAATGTTAGTCTTTCCTTACACAGTATCCTTCCTGCTTCCCTTAATCTCCCTGTCCCCTCTCTCAAATCTTTCTCGCTTTCCTTTCAGCAAATTTCAGGGTAGAAGTTTAAATGAGCAGCTGCCACAGCAGGCAGTGCCAATGTTCTCTGGCCAACCAACCAACAGGGGGTACTCTTGTACAGGATGGCTGGCTTCCCCTTCGGAGACAGAACTAACCTCTGTGACAAATTCAGAGTCCACAGCTTGGAGCTGAAATCCCAGACCTCACTTTCCTTCCAAATTTTCCAGTTGGTAATCTATCCTGCTGAGCTGATTCTTTTTAAATTTCCATATAATCCAAAAATGAAGTTATTTTTATTTCTTCTTTTTTTTTTTCAAAGAGGGGAGAATTCAGTTCATAATTAGGGGAGGAGTAGTTTTTGGATTCTATCCTCTACATGAAATCTGTTATAAATACACCCTGCCAAAATCCTGAACAGTGTTGTGCCAGTTTTGTAATAGGTTTAGTTCTCTGGTCTTTTTCTCTAAGTCCAAATTCTCTGTCATTTTATATCATTTTGTCCTTGAAAACCTTTTTCTCCCCCCTCACAATTTTCTGTTTTAAAAGATGATGCAGTATGCATGTTTTAAGCTATCCCATCTGTGACAGCTGAAGACAAAAACATCAGCCTGAGTTTTGGCACAACTTGGGCCTACGTCCCGTAATCTCATTTGTGTCTGTCCTAGAACTGTCCTTATTAACCAGAATTCTTATCTCGTAGCCACAGCCGAGGGCAGCATTGTGGCTCTTTGCGCACAATTGATGCACTGGCTAAAATGACGTCCAGGTCTTTGTTAGAGCAGACACGATCTTTGGAATTGACTCTGATGTTGAAAATTGCTGAACCCCTTAATCTGTTTCATTTCTCTTGCTTGAATGATGTTCTGAACAGGGTGACTTCAGAGAACAATGGTTCTGGCTCTTTGAAATGTTGATTTTCATCTGTGCCATGATATGATGAGCACATAAAGTTTTTATAGAGTCGGTCAGTGATAATGAGGCCTTCTGCAAAGATCGCCATATTCACCCGTGTTCCTTTCACTTGCCAGAAAGCTTTGTCTAAAAACACACAACACACTTCATGGGGCCTAAAGTTAAATGAGAACTATGACTTAGATGCAGTCACTTTGCTTTTTTATAATTTTGTTGTGTTTCTTTTACATAATTTTTAACACAGAATTTCATTGGATCTTGAGTATTTGGAACCAGAAACTTTAAGTCAATATTCTAATTTTCTCTTTGGTTTGAATGTTCCTTTTTTTTATTGGTAAGCTTTTATGTCTTCATGCTGTACATTAAATTATAGGAAATAATTTACAATAAAATGACATCTATAATAATGGTTAGCTCACAGGATCCACCCCTCTAGACTGTAGCCTAATTTTGTCCTTGTGGCATAAACAGTTTTACAAATTGTTGGGAAAATCATCCAAAAAAGAGTGAATGTAAAAAAAAAAATAACTCTATATGACATTTACCTGTTATTACTGACACCTTACATTTGTTTATTACATATGAATTTATTCTACAGTATATGAAATCCAGGTGTTAATCTACTATTGTCAAAGACATCACCTGAAAACCTAAAAACTATATATCATTTATATCCTAACATATATATAAGCCAAAAATTGACAGAATTTTTAAGATTTGAAAATAGAAGCTTAATGGTTTGCTATTTTAAAATAGTTGAAGGGGGCGCCTGGGTGGCGCAGTCGGTTAAGCGTCCGACTTCAGCCAGGTCACGATCTCACCGTCTGTGAGTTCGAGCCCCGCGTCAGGCTCTGGGCTGATGGCTCGGAGCCTAGAGCCTGTTTCCGATTCTGTGTCTCCCTCTCTCTCTGCCCCTCCCCCGTTCATGCTCTGTCTCTCTCTGTCCCCAAAATAAATAAACGTTGAAAAAAAAAAAAATTTTAAAAAATAAAATAGTTGAAGTTAGAAATATATGCTTAAAGATGTAAAAGCTATGATTTCACCTGAGAAGTAGTTTTCTTTGCACTTCCTATAACAGGAGGCCAGTTTCTTCAGTTTTCAGTATTTGCAAAACCTGTATGAGTAGGTGACACTCTTAGCTGGATAAGTTTCTTATTTCCTGCTGTAGAATAGGAGTAACTAAATTGTAATTCTATATTCTATGTAATAGCATGAGTCTCTCCACTTATAGCCATTCTTAATTCACTGTCATGTAATGAAAAGGAAACAATGTGTGTCTGAAAATGGAGGGACTCTGTTTCAGGGAACCTCAGTCTGTGTGATCACAGATTGCTTAAATTAAGAGGAAGAGAGAACTTCTCGATAAATTAGACTCAACAATGAGAAAAGGGATTATAAAAATCTGAAACAGGATTTCCAGATGCTGAAAGCAAGAACTGCTGAAAAGGCATGATTTCTTGCTGGTTGATTTGATTGGATAGCAGATGAACAATTTTATAACCCAAATGAAACAGAACATATAAATAAATTAGTTCTTTTTTTAATTTGGTCACAAAATAGACCGTCAGTCTTCAAGTTTTGAAAGGTACATGTCACTTACTCTGTTCATTGAATTCATTTGGAAATTCTCCTTTTGTGATATTGTTTTATTTTTCCATGACTTACAAATGAATGAGAAATAGGCTTTTGATCTTCAGCCCTTGCATACTTAGTGATCTCTATCCATATTCAGTGTGGATGAAATTCTAAACATCAGTCTGTTTATCAGTGTTCATATTCTTCAGATGAGCACAAAGACACGACTCCACTGCACAGCAATGTGTGATGTGGGGCAGTGTGCTTAATCTCAGTGAGTTTCAGCTTCCTAATTCATAAAATAAGGATAACCATACACGTTTCTATTATGGTTCTTCAGATTAAATTTTATACTGTTTTCCTCTCTTCCTTCACCCCTGTTTACTATCTCTCTCTCTCTCTCTGTGTCTCTCTCCTCCCCTCCCTTCCTCCTTCTGAGCCCACCCTCTATCCCTATGGGTATCTATCTATCCATCCATCTATCTATGTATCTGCCCATCTATGTATCTATCTATCATCTATTTTCTATGTATCATCTATCTCTCTACTCACCTATCTATCCATTTGTCTCCCTGTTTACTTGTTAGCACATGTAATTGGAAATATGTTGCCAATATCTACAATACAATTGAAAATACAATAGACAATAAAGAGTGGGGCACAGGGCAAATAAAATATTAAAATTTAAAGGTAGTCAATAAAAAGTAAATTGATTTTTCAAAAATAAGTAAGGTAGTTCTTTTGTACTACTATAGTTTCCAATTGCTTCATTGTTTGACAGTTTATGATATGATTGTACCTAATTGCCTATCATCATAATAAGTTCTGGGTTTGTTTTCACCATCAATTGGGACTGATAGAGTTGGCAGCGTGGGTTTAATGTATGTCATTTCGTAAGAGAGCTATAACAGTGTCAAATATGCAAACCAGTGTAAGGCACTTTGTAAAATAGTGCATTACATTTTGCCAGTGTGGAAATAACCTTATTTTTTTGCATTCATTTCTTTATGAAGCCAAGATCAATAGACCTACAGGTAGGCAAAATACTTTATCCTGATTTTCAAAAATCATTTGTATGGATTATAATGATGATGATACCAAATGTTACAGTCCATATAATACACTGGCTTGAACATACAAAAGAAAATTAAACACTCATTTTCAACATTATTTAATATAGATTAGCTAGATGATTGAGTCACTCCCATTTTAATTTATAGGAAACAAAGAATAGGATTTACTATATCTCACAAGATAAAATGAGAAGTCTTAACAGATTCAAGTTAATTTTGGATTTTTCTCATATTTGGACATAATATCCAAAGTTTTGAAATTGTGACTAAACTTACCTCTGTTTCAAATCCTAAGAAGTTTAGCTTCATTGTCCATGCTTCAGGATAGATTATTCAAATTCAAATTTTAGGGTCAATGGGATTAATTCTTAACTATTTTTAAAGAAGGACATGCCTATCTTTTATTTACTGGTTCTAGAGATGATTCGGCATTGTCTTTATAAAGATCTCATGACGGATTTGGGTTCCTTGAAAATGAATGCAATATTCCAAAATCTATACCTTGATATATCCATTAATTGTTGACCTTAATGAATACATGAAACCTACTGTAATTAAGAGACACATACATATTAAATAGGCCTGTAGTTTTTACATATGTACATCACTACTAGTTGTGCCAGAAATCTTTGAAAAAAGTGTATTTTTATTCTTTCAGTAAAATACCATTAGATAGAAAATTTGACAGTATATCTCAATTTAAGTCAGGCTGAAATTTCAAGCAATAAAAATGTTCAGCATTTACCTCAGAGATCAAGGAAAAAATATTTGGAATCTTGGGAGAATTCCAATTTTGTATTCATGATGCAGACTCCATTTCTCTGGTTCAGACAACGAAGATGAATAAGAATCCAACTCTCCAGGTTAAAACATTTTCCTTTATTCATCTTTTATGGCCATTTATCTCTATATACCGATTTTTCAGGGTTCTTATAAAGATGAGTGGAATAGTTTGCTCTAAAGTGCTTAAACTCTTAGGAGGAAAAGTATGCTATTAGAGCAAATTATTATTATCCTTATTACTGTAACAAACACAGGAGATAATTATTTTTGAGTCAAAAAGAACAAGGCAAAGTGTGATTCTGTATTAAAAATGGCATGGTGGGTGGTAAATGGTTTTTACTTCTATAAAGAGCAATACAATAATTTTCACATTGCACTGCTTATAATATGTGATCTCTAAAGACTTTTTTTCATGTGCTCACTTTAAAAATTTATATCTTTCCTTCTCACATAAGCTTACTAAATTTTGTCCTTTGTAACACCTGTGTAGGTTTAGCAAAATTACAGGAAAGGAGTTAATTTCTTGCCAAAAATAGACTGTAAAGAATCTAACACTTCATGCATACTAATTCACTATATTATATATTTTCTTTTACCTTATAGTTTTCATGTAAGTTTGAAAATCGTAATAGTTTTTCTTTGCAGTTTTCCTGAGATAATTTCTTATTTATCCTAATGTAAAATCTGGCTAGAGACTATCCTGTTAGCTCTATAGAGAAACCACTTTCTCTTTTCATGTGTTCTTGAGCTTAGTTTTCTATAATGTATATTGGGCTTTAACTCATTACATTTGGAGTAGAAGTAGGAAAACAATTCCATTCCCTAGGTTTGGCATTTATAGAAAAATGTCAAGTAGATTTTATAAATTAATAGGTAAAACAGTGGAGAGGTTACCAGTGTTTAAAGTGCAAAACAAGTCTCCAAGACTGTTCTTTGCCTTTCTCCCACTTTTTGGCTCTATCTCCCGTCTTGCATACAATCTTTCCTCTCTCTCTTCTGATGCCTCTATATTTGGGTTTTAGCAGGACACTCACCTACATAAGCATATTCTTTTCGTTGTACTCCAAAAGTCACATAGGTTTAAACCACAGGGCTTAATGAATACACAAATACTTCCTGGAAGGCAGGCTCTACCGGCTCCTTTTCAAAGATGGGAGTTATCAGTGCTAGGAAGAGCTAAAGATAAGAGGAGTAGCTAAGGGATTGAGGTATGGTATATTTCTACTTTCTTTAACTTCATTAATCACCCTGGGACATATGCCAATAAAGCACTAATTACATATAATTTTCTATTCTGTGACAGTATCTCTCTCTCTCTCTCTCTCTCTCTCTCTCTCTCTCTCAGATTTTATAAACAAATTAGAGACTGATTATTACTTGGTTTTGACTCATCTTCAGTGTCTATGGAAAGAGAGTTCACAGTAAAATCATGTTCTTATAACTTCCATCTCTGACATTGTTTAATTTTAGAGCTTGCCCAGAAAAGAAATCTGATTGTCCTGGAAGTATTCATTATCAAATCTTTCTCATTTTGAAAATGATTCATGATTAACTATCAGAGTCTTTTGAGCACCTTGACTTAAGGGGACAGACGTTTGCCAATTGCTTATTGATAGTCTTAAAAAAGGAATTACGAAGTTCAGTAATTCCGAGTTTGGCAGAACCTGCATGGCACTGGCACAGTCAGCTTCGTGATAATTTCTGTTCGGGGGGTGTAATGAAGTTTAGTGGAGTAGGGTTCTGAGGAGCTAATAGATAAGTATCCTATAGAAAGTATGTGTTGTAAGCCTCTGAACTTTGTAGTTGAGAACATAAGATGTTTGCACTGGAAAGTATTGAAATAAATTAGGTTCATTTATTCTAAATAAAATTTTTAAATCAGAAATTAATTCTTTCTGTATGTCATGTACTACTCTAGTCTTTTCATGTGCATTGTTGCACAAAACTGACCAATGTCTCTTACTTAATGGGGCTTATATTTTAGTACAGAGAGACAATGAACATTAAGTTGCCAAATAGGTTAATTGAATACAGGGTATGAGAAGTTGGTGGACTAAAGAAAAAAAAAAAGAGCAGAGTAAGAAGTTTAGAGAGTGCTAGAAGTAGATGGACAGGTTGAAATATTAAGTAGCATCATGGATAATTCTTATGAGAACATTAAATTGAACAAAAATTAAAAAAAAAAAAAGAGTGCAGGTCCAGTTAAGCAGATGTCTGGCACAAAACAGGCAAAGAAGAAGCTAGAACAAAGATTCTAAGGCAGAAACATACTTGGTAAGTTCTGGGGACAAGAACAAGTGAGGGTAGTGTAATGAGTCTAGGGTATGGGGCTTGTTGAAAAAGAAGTGAGAAGTTATTGGAAAAATAAACTAACTTAGACTTTTACTAAGAATGTGCAGTCATGACAAAGTTTTGAGTAGAAAAGTAACATGATTTGACGGATTAAAATTTGTATTCCAATACAATGCAATCAAAAGACAAAGTCAAATGGGATAGTGTATCACACAAAAAGTTGTATCAGTGTATCTTTCCATACCAGATTTTTAAAAAAAATTCTCTATAAATCAAAAATTTTTTCCCAACTGAATCAATTAGAATCTAACTGAGGATATGACCTTTAAAAAAATCTTGTCAACTTTTTTAAAGGTTTTTTTTTTTTCATTTCCCCACAGATAATCATATAGAAGTTTATACTCAAACCATGTACAATGTCATTTCTAATAAAATAGAAATTGGAATAAAATGATCCTAGATCGTCAAAGACAACCAGGACTGATCCCAGGTATATTGATGAATTATTTTTTGTAGGGTAAGGCTTGAGTGAGGATATATATGGTTAAGAAGTTCTACAGGTCATTTTGTAATTGTAATGGACTTCTGGACTTCAGTATTATTTCTTTCCATTTGCTATGTGAGTGTGTGTGTGTGTGTGTGTGTGTGTGTGTGTGTGTGTGTGTGGTGTCAGAGAGAAGAAAAAAGAGACAGATGACAGATGGAATGGAATAGTCTGAAAAATACATGCAAAAATGAGCAGATTTTTTAATCTGTCTATCCAACCAGGCCTCCATCCATCCATTCATCCATCCATCCATCCTTCCATCCATCCATCCACTATATGTTATCATGTTCATTGGAATACCAGTGGCCAATATTATTCTGGAAAAATCAAGGAGGCAAAAATTATCTGGTATTATTTTCAGAAGGGATAAAGGCAGGATACCAGGATAATTAAATGGAATGTATCCTTTTATTTAATGCAGCAGAAAGGATAAATCACTAAGGAAAAACAAGTAAGACAAGTTTGTTTTCTCCCATCCTACAAATATGTAACCTTTTTGAATACATTTGTTGCTCACCTTTTTGAATACATATTACAAGAGGGACCATGCAAATCACCCAAGTGGTCAACATTCTTTTTGGGATTGTTAATCTCAATTCCTGTTATTTCACTATTTTACTTTTATTTTGTGTTTGCAAATTGTTACCTTGATATTGAATTAAAATCTGGGCATCTATCTATAGGAGATCACATGTGTGTCAGAGTAGGATACAAAGGAAACATCTACAGATAGGAACTGTTAGAAGAAATGCCAGAATATAAGTAGATGCCAAAATAATGTTTGTAGTTTTCTCTAGGGTTAGCTGAGGTCATGCCTCAGAGATTGATCAGAAATGTCACTTTTGTCACCCATGTGGCTAAGTGGATCCTTCCACTTATTTAGATATTTTTGACAGCTACCTCTCCTTTGATTTCCTGAAGTGTAGCATTCCTAAACTTATGACAATTTTGAAGTTCATTATTTAGCAAGAGAAAAATTGACAGGCAAAAATTAAGGATGCTTTTAAATTATTTTAGCTTTCTCTCCTTTATGCATTCTAGGTATTAACACCTTTCTGATGTCTTGTTGAAGCCAAAGAGAAAAATTATCCCATAAGTTGTTTTTTTAAACTTAAAAAAATCCTACACAGAATACACTCAAATTGAAAATAATTTATATGATGTTAAAACTATTCACCAGATGTTGCTTGTAATAAGATGAGGAGACAGGCCGAACATACATCTATACACAGTTAATAAATACATAGGACCTCCAAAAAGCGACAGGCATATATATTGTAAAAAGAAGAGTTTATACATATTTCTATCCTATGAACATTTTCTGTCAACATACATTCACCTTGTCATGCTGGCTCTTCACAATTGCTATCTAGAGAGCTTTAATTATCTCCTAAAATTATAAGTATTTACATTATTTTGTCTCATGATTGTTTGCCACTAATATGCCACATTTTTTTCCATGTGTGGTGACAAATGGTCACTCATCATTAATAAAGTGACAAGTTATTTATCCAAGCTGTAAACACTGTGGGTTTTTAAAGCAAACTTCAAAGACTACATCTTCTCTGTGATTTCCTACAGAGTACACACATCAGTAGAGTTGATGATGTGCCTCCAGTTCCTTCTATTAAGGCTAACTGAATTATGCACTACACGTTATGCGCTTAAAACCACAGTATCCCTTTAAGAACCAGATTTGAAAATGAGTACGTAGCTAAAACATTTGCCTTTCTTTTGGGAATCCGTGTTTATTCATTAAGCAGAAAACAGAAAAGAGACAGAAATATACCTTTAGTTGATCTCACATCTCATTTATATTTAACCGTATTATAGCCAATAGTCTTATAAAATTTGTTGAAGCTTAGTGGTAGTAGGAATGACTTATTTTTAAAACTGACCTAACAATTTAGCCCAATGTCGCGGCTGGATTCTTCTTTAATATACTTTGTAAAAAGAAAATGACTCAAGTCACACAGGTCAGTCAAAGAATTTATGTGTATAAAATAGTTTTAAATATATAATATTATCTGAGCCATTAAAAAATGTATTTGGCGGGGCGCCTGGGTGGCGCAGTCGGTTGAGCGTCCGACTTCAGCCAGGTCACGATCTCGCGGTCCGTGAGTTCGAGCCCCGCGTCGGGCTCTGGGCTGATGGCTCGGAGCCTGGAGCCTGTTTCCGATTCTGTGTCTCCCTCTCTCTCTGCCCCTCCCCCGTTCATGCTCTGTCTCTCTCTGTCCCCAAAATAAATAAACGTTGAAAAAAAAATTAAAAAAAAAATGTATTTGGCAAACTGAGCCAATTTCCTGTAAAAATTTTCCCACAGTGTTTCCAGATTTTATATTCTGGAGGTAGAAGATATTTTAAGACACAGCAACAACTAAAGACAGAACAGTAATATCTATGTGGACTATATATAAATATTCAAATACTTTCACCTCAAATACTATATTCATAATTTAGATCTTGTTTATAGTATAGGTAATAATTCATATTTAAGCAGTATAATTCAGCCATTTAGTCAGTGATTCTACTTATAAAGTCAATAAAATATTTACTGTGAGCAAGGAGCAGATACAAAGACAAAGAAAGCATAATCACTATTATCAATGAACTTGAAATCAAATTAGTGATGTCAAGGGAAAATACTATAAGCAACTTACAGATATTACAAATGGATTCTGTAAATATGGCACATATACTAAGGCAGTGGCAATAGAAAAAGGGAAGTGAAGTATTTTAGGAGATAATTTAATAGTGAAATTGACAATATCTTGTACCTCAATAAATGTGACAAAAAGGAAGAATCAACTAGTAATGAAGTTTCTTTCTAATGTAACAGGATGGATTGACTGCGATGACCCAAAATAGCTAGAATAAGTTTGGTTGAGAATAGGGTCTGGTTTGGCATATATGGAGTTTTAAGTATCTGCTGTTCATTTATCAGAATTTCTAATGTTCCAGACATGCAATAGAAATTAGTAAAAGGCAATTGGAAATCAGGCTGTAGTTCAGAAATTACTTAGTAGTTATCAGAAAAGAGGTGGTAACTGAAGCCATGGTTGACATATTTAAAAATATAAGATTACTCTTGATCAGAATAAAACTCACTAGAAAACATAATCTTTGAGCTTGCCATGCCATCAAAAACTAAATATAAATTTCATAAGTAGTGAAGGGACACAAACATTACAAAGACTGGAAATACCAAAAGTAAGAGAGTGGCATAGAATTTTTGTGATGAATAGATGATATTATCTTTCAAATATGTTAAAAATTCATATGCAGGAATAGATACAACCCTTTAAATACAAAGATGCACCCACACCTATGTATATAATACTCTTAATTCTTGATAGATGACTAAAAAATGATTTTTTGGAGGGAGAATTTTGATAGTTTAGAGTAATCCAATTGTGACTTACTGAATGGCATTTCCTTCATTTTTTTAAACCCTATTTTTTCAATGTTTTCAAATAAATAGGCTATTTTATCATGTTTCCTAAAGATGAGATCTCAGTTTTTATGGTATAGAAACCTCTTTATTTTTACCTTTATTTTGGAAGAATTTTTCTTTCCCATCATGTGTAGAATTCTAGTTTGGCTGTTGTTTTTATTGAGCACTTTAAATATATTGTTCCCCTGCATCCTACCTCTCATGTTTGCTTGAACATTAGCTATCTATCTCCTTATTGCTCAGTTTGAAAATATGTATTATTTTCCTCTGGCTGCTCTTAAGATTTATCTTTTTGTCTTCAGTTTTCAATAATTTAAGATGTGCTAAGGTTTTTTTTTTTTTGTTTGTTTGTTTTTTTTTAATAACTATTAAGGTTCTCAGAGCTTCCTTAATCTATGGGTTAGTCTCTTTCCTAAATTTTGAAATTTTCAGTAATTATTATTTAAAATATTGCTTCTTTCCTACTTCTCTCCTTCTGTGACTTCAATTATTATTATGGTAGATATTTCAATTGCCTATTATTATTATGGTAGATATTTCAATTGCCCCATATGCTTCTTACACTCTTTTGTACCTTGTTAAAAATTTTTCTGCATTTCAAATTGTTTTCTATTGACCTGTTTTCAGTTCATTAAACCTGTCTTTCCATCTAATCTGTTTTAAAGTCCATTTAGTGATTACCAATTATGATTTCAGTTCTTAAATTCCATTTACTCTTTCATATTACATATTAAATCTCTGATGTATATCTTTATTATCATATCCATGTATTAGTCTTCATATTTAACATATTTATAGTAACTTGAGAGCTCTTGCCTGCTAATTGTAGTATCTGGTTCACCTACACTGTTTTTTTCCCTTAATTTTTGGTCTCCTGGCACAATCTGATGACTTGATTCTATATATATATATATATATATATATATATATATATATATATATATGTCCCTAGACAGGGACAGATTTAGGAACAAGCTAGGTTTGCCCATCCTCCCAGACATAGTTGGCCATTTTTTCACTCGAGAACTCAGTGCCTGATATATTCATCGGGGCATCTTTCCTTGGCAGTTTCTAAACCTTCTTATCTCCTTGGCATTAAGAGACTTCCGTAAAACTGGGCTTTCTGGTAAGAATTTTAGGACTTTACTCAAATGTCTTCTGAATTTGGTAAATGCCTCAAGGAGATGGCCAGGAGTCAAGAAATTCAGTTCTTCAACCTGCCGTTCTCACCAGGATGTTTTCATCTCAAGCTTCCATTCCTGATATTTCTTAACCGTATGAGTCTGGACTTTCTACTTAGTAGTCATGGCTTCCTCTCCAGGCAGGGTAGACTCTTAATCCCATATCTTAAACGTGGTGTTGGCAAATACTGTCAGGGTACAGGGGCTCAAACAGCTGCTTTCAAGTGTGGATTCTCTTACAACCCCATTCCACACTACTGATCACTAAAATCCTGGCTACTTCACCTGCTCTCCAAATAGCTTTTATTCAGCAGCTCTTCTTGATGTTCTTGGGGGCAATGTTCCCCCACAAGCTACTTCATCATAAATATAAGTAGAAGCTCCTAGGAAAGCTCCTGAAAAGGCTGTTTGAAAACATGGATCGAGTTAAATACAAATAATGAATATTACATTTCATAATCCTCACTTCACAAGACTGCTTTAGAATTTAAATAAAATAAAGGAGTTTAGAAAACGATTTGAAATTATGGACACATGGATGGCTTTTACCATTACTGGGAAACCAACTTCAATTGTATAATTTCTTAGCATCCAATGTTGAATTGTTCATGGAGTTTTGTTAATAAATAGTAATTATTGATTCCTAGAGAACAGAAAAATACATTAATATTGTGATTAGCTTGGGATTAGTTCTTTCTGTGAAAGAACTTGATGTGTTTGAGCAAAATAAGAAGGCACTCATTTGGTAAAGGGGGTCCAAGGTACAAACTAAGTTACAAATAAGTCATGGACTCTTTGACTATAGTTAAAAATACTGTGTTACATATTTAAAAGTTGTTAAGAGGGCAGATATCAAAAGTTCTCATCATAAGAGGAAAAAAAGGCAACCAAGTGCTTTGGGGAAAAATTAAAGAGTTACTGTGGTCATCTGTTAATTATGGACTCTTTGTATAGCAGCAGGTAAGAAGATGAACCAATTCTCTTGATTTCAAGCCTTCTGAAGAAAATTATACTTCCTATTATAAAGACACATGATATTAATATAGCATATAATTTTACAGAACTGAAATATATATGAGAAGTTAATATGTGGCTGTAATCTGTGGGTTTCTTTTTTAGTTGTGGTAAAGAAATTCTGAATTACCTAAGGAATTATCAAATTTATAATTCACATTTATATGAACACCTCCATCTACAAAAAAAAGTAGTTAAAATAATTGCAAAATTAGTTATATCATTTTTAAAAGGGATAGAAAAATGAGGCCTGTTCTCTTCTTACCCAGAAACTAATATCCATGTCTGTGTGAAATTAGATATGAATGTCAGTAATATCTAGACAAAAAACTCCCAACCAAAGGGACTACTTTGAACAAGATCAGCTATAAAATTTAACAAATGCTTCAGACATTTACAACTCTGCACAAATATAATGAAACCTATACCTAATACTTACATTAAACTGCAGATTTTGTGTTGTAAAATGCTATGCCCAATGAATTAGAAATGCCCTTATCAATCTTACAGCAAAAATGAAGATGATCGACAAAAAATCCTGTTTATTGTAAAGAATAAATAAAGTAAAACTCTTTATGCCCTAGTGACAAAAACTCATATAGTATCTTAAAATAATAGCACACGTGCTACAGCCCAGAAGAAGAGTGAGGTTTTCTGATTATGCAACAAAACCTAAATTGCAAAGAAATAAAGGATTATGTTTAAGATATCACACTGTATTAAATCCTAATCCAATTCAGTGATAGGGCAATGGAAGCTTGAAAAATAAATTTTTTGACATAAAAGCTCATATTTTGAGGTGGGTAATAGTTACTATTGACATAAGTCGTTGATTTCATATGGATTGCATTATATAGCAATTTCCCTTCCATTTTAATATAACTCACTATCAGAAAAGAAGTAGAATAAGTTTGAGCTGGCTAATTTTAAGCACCTAAGTAGAACAGAAGTATACTCAAACTAAGAATAAGATAATAAATGTGCATCAAGATACCATAAAACTATTTTCGCTTTTAAAAATATATATTATATATAATCTCTCTACAATATACAATATGTTGATTAAAAAAGTACCATAATACTACCTTAAGATAATTATTGTCCAACTCTGGGTATAAATGAACTAAATCAGTGCCTCCTAACTCTGGAACATAAAGTGTGAGACACTGACCAACTGCCTGATCATGCATGTTACTACTCTACTGTATTTCATTAAGAACATTGTTTATTTCCACTAACATTACATTAGTAGCAAGACCTTACCTTGCTGAGTACTGGCACTTTAAGTAACACTGCGCTAAAAGGTTGCAGAGGTTATCTATCATTTATGTATCTACCTACAAATATCCATATAACCATATGATTTATTCTTGGAAAAAGACAAGGTACATGGGTGCAACAATTTCTACGTTTCTTCTACCCCCAAAGCCTTTCCATAAATACTACATCACCCCCTTCCCAGTCTCTCACTTACCCACCAGAGGAGACAATGTGTAGAGCCACTTATTTTTGTTAACTTTTACACAATCTATAAAGAAGACAATTTAACCAGAAAGGCTATGTTTGAAAAAAATCACAAATATTTCTGAGAGGAGAGGAGAGAAAATAATAACTACTTAAGGTGGGTCAGAAGGCAGAAGTTTGGCTATAATGATTTTTAGAGTGTTTGGTGTTGCCAAAGAATTAGGCAATGGAGTGGTTTTTGTTTTTGTTTTTGTTTTTGTTTTTGTTTTTTTGAATGGTATTGGATAGGATATGAACTGGATGCCTTTTCATGCTTTTAAGATGAGAGTAAAAGCTTTCTATTCTTTTAGAATTACTGGGTAGTTGGAACTGTGGGCCTGTTTTTTTCTTTTTTATTTTTTTTAAATGTTTATTTATTTTTGAGAGAGAGAGAGACAGAGCATGAGTGGGGGAGGGGCAGAGAGAGAGGGAGACACAGAAGCAGAAGCAGGCTTCAGGCTCTGAGCTGTCAGCACAGAGCCCGACGCGGGGCTTGAACTCATGAGCAGTGAGATCAGGTCCGGACGCTCAACTGACTGAGCCACCCAGGCGCCCCCCACGGGCCTGTTTAATGCCTGGCCCTGAGTCAGCCATGGAAGAACAAGGCAGAGACAGAGGATAATTTTGTGATCCAAAAAGGGCATCAGTCAGGAGGAAATAGACCAGAGAGTGGACAGAGAGAGGAAGAAGGAAAACAGTTCCAAAATGAATCCAAAAGGGACGGCAATAAAGAAGGATAAAGACATAGTGTCACTCCTTAAAAGCATCCAAATTAACCACTACCATTCCCTATTCCCTATTCACTTTTACTGTAGGACAACTAATTAGCAGCTGACACTTCACAAGCGTAAAAACCCAAACCCTTGATTTTTCCCATCTGTATTTATTCTTCTCCTGCTTTAACTATCTCAGGTAATGGAAACTCTTTTTACCATTCACTCAGGCCAAACTACTTGAAGTCATCCTTGATGCCTCTCTTTTTCTCACATTCCGCATTATATTCATCAACAGATCCCACAAGCTCTATTTTTACAACACACTCTGACTTTCACTGTCTCTTGTTACCTATACCTAGCACTCCTCTCTGGAGCGTTGCCATAGTTTTTCCTCGGTTCCCTTTCTCCTGACCTTCTGCCCTGACCCACTTGTCAGAGGGAATCTGTTAAAATATAATCCAGATCATGACGTCTCCTATTCAGACCTACTAATGGATTCTATTTCACTTAGAATAAAGTCCAAGATTCTACATGGTCCACAAGAGCTTACGTACGTCTTCCACAGCTAGTTTTCCATTGCCATTCTCTAACGTTTATGTCCTCCTTCCCACTCCTCCCCTCTATCTTCACTGTTTTTGTTACTATTTGTTAATCACTACAAACAGACTTCTCAAAGCCTTGCAATAGCTATTCTCTTTGCTTGGAAAGTTCTTCCTTCAGATATCTGTATAGTTTGCTCCTTAAGTTATCATAGGTGTGTTCTTAGAATTTTTTTACACCCAACACGTTATTAATGTGTCTGTTTACTTTCGTCTATTTCACACTGTACTGTAAGTTTCCTGATTCCAGGCATTTTACTTTATTGCTGTGTCCTCAGTACCTAGAATTGTGCTTGGCCCATAGTGGGCCCTTATTTAATGTAATATTGGTTAAGTGAATCAAGGAGTACCTTCACAGGACAGCAATCATTTCATAATATTGCAATTATTTGTTTACATGTAAACATAACCAGAAAAATTTATGAACCTTGAGGCTAGGGCTTGGTTTAGAACGGGAACTGGGTGATTTTGGACTGCAGTGCAGGTTTGATTTCTGTAAAGGAGAACGGAAGAAAGAAGAATATAGTAGGAAGGGTCACAGATGGCAGCGCAGTCCCAAAAAGGTTTCAGCCAGACCAACAGGGAGTCCTTGGGCCAAAGAGGTCATTTAAAAAAAAATAATGTGTATTTATTTTAGAGAGAGAGAGAGAGAGCACAAGCAGGGGAGGGGCAGAGGGAGGGAGACAGAATCCAAAGCAGGCTCCAGTCTCTAAGCTGTCACTATAGAGCCCAACGGAGGGCTCGAAGCCACGAACTGTGAGATCACGACCTGAGCAGAAGTCAGATGCTTAACCAAGTGAGCAACCCAGGTACCACCAAATGAGGTCATTAGGTCATTTAAGGGAGCCGTGTTTCTCACAGCAGTAGGCCTATAAGCTCACTGTATGCAGTAATTGGTGGGAGCAGCCTACGGTAAGCGAAGTTTAGGAGCAAATGTGATCATAGATTCAGTACCCATGGTCATAGTCAATTAGATTTCCTGTAGCAGGAGATCTGAACAGTGCCATTTTATGGACACCACAGGGTCAAGTTTTTTATATCTGTAGGTCCTATCATAGCACATGATCATAGCACATGACAAATCAAGAAGCACATGAATAATATTTCCTCTGCCTAGGAGCTGCTTGCTGTTCTTTGCCTAGTGTATTCTATCTACCTTTCCAGATAAATTCAAATCCCCTACTCCATGAACATCTTTTTTTTTTTTTAAATTTTTTTTTTTCAATGTTTATTTATTCTTGGGACAGAGAGAGACAGAGCATGAACGGGGGAGGGGCAAAGACAGAGGGAGACACAGAATCGGACACAGAATCGGAAACAGGCTCCAGGCTCTAAGCCATCAGCCCAGAGCCTGACGCGGGGCTCGAACTCACAGACCGCGAGATCGTGACCTGGCTGAAGTCGGACGCTTAACCGACTGCGCCACCCAGGCGCCCCGTACTCCATGAACATCTTAAGATAACCAATGGTTGTACTAGCTGGTATTAATTTGGGATAAAAAATACTGTCTATTTAATATATGAATGTCTTGTTCTGTCATGAAATCATAAGTTCTCTGAGAGATCAACCGCTCTAGATACTTCTGAAATTATTAGTTGTGTAAAACAACAGATTTATAGTAATTGTTAAATGAGTACTGAGTTAAATGTGAACTAGGTCTCTTGTCAATAAATTATCTGAAGAAAGAATGTGAAATGTAGTAATAACTGAAGAATCGGATGTAGAATAGAAGGACAGTTGTTGCTATATGGCAAGCAACAACAAGAGCCAAGGTGGCAAATTTTCTGCTGGAAAAAAAAGCAATTGTACTTCTCTGAATTCAGTTTTCACTTATAGTGTGGAAAAAATGATACATAATAACAAAAATTTTGGTAAGTAGTATTTTCTTTCTGGATTGTAACTTCTGTACCATTATATAAAAATATTTCATTACATATGAAATTGAGAGAGGAATAAATTTTGGTAGGATTTAAGAATAGTTTATAAATTGAGGCATATTTTAATTAATTTAAGAAATCTGTGATGGTTCATAAACTGAATGTGTGGCCACCTTTATTTAAAGGATGTTTCTAACCTAGAAATTAAAATTTTGGGAAAAATGTTTATATATCTAAATATGCCCATGTGCATCACTAGAAACTTTAAAATTAATTGAAAGAATTTGGTATTAATAAATTAATAGGCTGACTGCATAACTTCAGTAACCAAAAGTAATCAAAAAGTAGCCAAATCTTTCCTTTCTTGAGAATTGTGCAAAACTGGTGAGATGTTACCAACTGCATAAGCATGAAATTCCATTTGCCTAATTACTGTAATGAAAGGTAACAAGGGTGAAACAGTTTACATAACTGCATAATTTATAGAATAAGTCTTCCTTTACACAAAAATTTAGAATTCAATGAGTTAATACTTTCAAATTGAACAAAGTTATTGTTTAAAGATTCTAATAGGCTTAACTCTCCATGACAATTTCTTAAAAATTTTTATTTATTTACTTTTTAGAATTCCAGTATAATTAGCATACAGTGTTATATTAGTTTCAGGTGTACAATACAGTGACTCAGCAATTCTATACATTACTCAGTGCTCCTCACCATAAGTGTGCTCTTAATCTGCTTCACCTATTTCACTCATCCCCCACCTTTACTCCCTCCCCTCTGGTAACCTTCCGTTTGTTCTACAGTTAAGAGTCTGCTTTTTGGTTTGTCTCTTTTTTTTTCCTTTGTTCATTTGTTTTGTTTCTTAAATTCCACATATAAGTGAATTATTATGGTGTTTGTTTTTTTCTGACTGACCTATTTCACTTAGCATTATATCCTGTAGATCCAACCACCTTGTTGCAAATGACAATATTTCATTATTTTTTTATGGCTGAGCTTATTCCAGTGTGTGCATGTGTGTGTGTGTGCCCATGTGCAAGTGTGTGTGTGTGTGTGTGTGTGTGTGTGTGTATCACATCTTTACCCATTATCTAGGGATGGACACTTGGGTTGCTTCCATTTCTTGGCTGTTGTACATAATGCTGCAGTAAACATAGGAGTGCATATATCTTTTTGAATTAGTTTATGACAGTTTTTTGTAAAAGGTCTTGAAAGATCTTCGGTCAGAAATCCATTTAGTAGACTGAGTGTCACCTACCAAATTTGTCTTGGATGCAAATCTTTACCAGTTGGAATTACGTAAATGGACTATTTGGGGTGTGTTGTTTAATGGCTAGATAGGAGTACCTATTACCCCTAGAGATATAAAAAGAATGTGATACAAGTTTCCTGAGTAAAATAAATATTCCCATAATGAATTGTTGAGCAAGAGGGATCAACATTTTGATTGAGGAGTCTGTTTACCACATTGCAGATCTGTGGAACCATTTGACTCTTTTTCAGGAAAAACCTGATAATATCTATCACATAAACAATGAAAACTTTATTAGTTTGTACCTCTTCCTGAATCTCACTTTCCTTCAAAATGTCATTGAGAAGACTGAGAAAAGAAAGTCTACCAAGAATTGGTAGATGTGTAATGTGTTGAATGCTTGTGAATCTGGTTTTCTGATCCATTATAAAAAAGTCTCTTGTGACACAAGTTTTCAATTGTTTTCAATTATTGTTCAACTGACCAAAATTATACCTTGCTTTGGTAGCCTGATTGGCATGTGTCAGAGTATAAATGTTAAATGTCATCTTTAGCAACTTTATCTCTGCCCTACTATTCTCATTATGGACTAGTATTCATATGCAGAGACAATCAATAAGATACCAAAATTTAATACTTGACAGTGTACAAGAAAAAAGTCTACTTAGTGCTTGTAATTTGTCAGCCTTATGCTGGATCTCAGTCATAAAAATAATAGAATGAAATTTTTCCTACTGTGGCTCATTCAATTGCCATTTCTTACAAAATACGATAAAGTACTGTAAGGAGAAACTCATGCAGTTCACTATCAAACTTGTAAAATAATCATTTACAAACCCTGTAATAAATCCAGACACCTGAGGAAAATTCTAAACTACATATCTCCTTTACCTAAAAACATAGAAAACTGGTTGAGAGTTAAAGGTTAGGGTTTGGGGTTATAAAATTTATATAAAGATAATGTCTACATGAAATCTAAAAATTTCAATATAAAATTAAATATTTTAATCTAAGCATTTGATTTGTTTTCTATTAGAAGAAATTCAAGTTAGATGATCATTTTTAATCTTTAGGTTTTAAAGTTACTATATAAAATCTCATATGTAGTTAATCTCATATGTAGTTTTGAAAAATTTATTTCTTCTATCTACCATAGAATCTATGTCTTTAAATTAGTATAACCAAAATGGCAATAATACATTTATACATTAATTTATATATTAAAAGCTAATAATAGAATTCTTCCTATGTTATTTGTTCTTAAAAATTACAGTAGAAATTTCTTTAGAGTTTACTGTTTTCCAGGGTCTATTCTAAGGCATATATATAATTTTTAATTTTTTTAATGTTTATTTATTTTTGACAGAGAGAGAGAGAGAGAGAGAGAGTGAGCGAGCCTGAGCGGGGGAGGGACAGAGAGAGAGGGAAACACAGAATCCGAAGTAGGCTCCAGGCTCTGAGCTGTCAGCACAGAGCCAGAAGTGAGGCTCGAACTCACAGAGCGTGAGATCATGACCTGAGCCAAAGTTGGACGTTTAACTGACTGAGCCACCCAGGCACCCCAGCCATATATATCATTTTATATTTTTTCATATTACAAGAATCATAAGAATTGAAATGCTGACTCCATTTTACAGATGAGAAAATGGAAAAACAGAAGGTATACATAGTGAATAAGTGATAAAACTTCTAGACAGACCATTCAGTCTCACTGCAGAACCAACATTCAGAACCTGCTAATAATATATGTAATCTTTTTAATGTTATGTTGTTAGTTAACATTTTATATTTTTAATCAGGGAAAGTGACCTGTAGTATGTTAGACTTCAAATCCTGTATGATTCATGGTCAGTCAGTAGTTAATCCTATCGTCAGAAAATAATTTTCCCTTTCTATTTTTATTGCCATTGTCTTATTTTAAATGTAGTAAACATCTTTGATCTAGATTTTAGCAAGAGCCTTCTAATCGACTCCTATGTGTATTGTCTTGCTTTTATTAAAATTGTCCTCTACCACATGTTAGAGTAATCTTTCTAAAATATAAAATTGAAGGGTTCCTGGGTGGCTCAGTTGGTTAAGAGTCCGATTTTGGCTCAGGTCTGATCTCACCTTTGGTGAGTTCGAGCCCTGCATCAGTCAGGAGCCTGGAGCCTGCTTTAGATTCTGTGTCTCCCTCTTTCTATGACCCTCTCCCACTCACACTCTGTGTCTTTCTCTCTCTCTCAAAAATAAATAAACATTAAAAATATATACATTAAAAAATTAAAAAAAATAAAATGTAAAATTGATTGTGTCATTCCCTGGCTTAGAATATTCACTCCTTCAAGGTAAAAGTCATTTCCTCAGAATGTTGTAGAAGACCTAACCTCATCTTGCCCCTACCTACATCTTTGGTCTCAGCCCTCATGACTTTCCACATCCACTCTATGCAGCTATGCAGAGCAATGTTTGGATTTAGTGCACTCTGTCTCCTTGCTTCTGAGCCTTGAACTTTTTATGTCATACTTTTTATGTCATTTATGCCTTTTTCGGGCTACCTAGCACCTACTCCTCAAACTGTATCACTGTCATATTCATTATGACGTAATGTTCTAATTGTTTCTAGACAAATCTTACCTTGATAAGTGTGGTGTTTTCTTTTTCTTTTTTTTTTTTTTTTCATTTGTGTTATTTGAGTATAGTTTATATACAATGTTAGTTTGAGGTGTACAACATAGTGAATCAATTTCTTTATATATTATGCTATTCTCATCAGAAGTGTAGCTACCGTCTATCACCATAGAACACTATTACAATATTATTGATTATATTCCCTATGCTGTACTTTTTATTTCTGTGTTACTTACTCCATTCCTGGAAGCCTGTATGGAGTGGTGTTTTCTTAAAATAGTAAATAGGTAATACTCTTAATCCATGTTAGATTAATGAAGCAGAACTATGCAAATTTGTTTTAAGTATTTTGGACCTTTTTTCCCTTCACTTACTCATTTTTTACTCCTGATATGTAGTCATCCATATAGTCAAGAGATATCACAATCAACAAAACCAGATCTAGCGATGGACAAGATAATAGAACTATCAGACAGGGATTTAGTAACATATAAAAATGGAAAATATTAGATATATAAGCTATAAATGAGAGCCAAATGGAAAATTTAAAATAAAATAAAAAACAGAGATGAAGGATTCTTTTCATGGTGTTATTAGACCACAATAGAAGAATTATCAATGAACTTGAAGATAGGTCAAAATAAATCACTCGAAGTAACACAAAAAATAAAAATAAAAACAAAAAATGCAAAGATGAATGTCCAAAGAAGAACAGAGAATTCAAGAGCTGTGAGCCAATATCAAGCATATTAACATATATGAATTGGTGTCCAAGAAAAAATCATTGAGGAAAACAGAATAGAAAGGGAGAAATATTTGAGAAATATGTGTTTGCATGGAGGTGAGATAGGACCATTATATAATGGAAGGAATGAAACCTGACTAGATAGATATCAGTAGCTATTGATAGCTATAGATATAGGTGTAGGTATATCCAGAGAGAGAGAGAGGGGTGCAAGCCAGAAGACAAACAAGCAAACAAGCAAAACAAAACTAAAACTCCAGGAGAAAACCTGTTCCTTCTAGTTAAAGGACTAGGAAAGGGGGAATCCTGACAAACAGAAAACCAAATGTCTACCTTTTGTAGCCAAACAACAAAGGAAAAACTACTCCTGTACACAGTTTCAGAAAGGAATGAATAGCTGACCTTCCATCCTACTCCTTTTACTCTGAAATAGCAGATTACAGCATTATGATGTAATGTGTTGTTTTGATTTGTTTTTTGAGAGAGAGACAGAGATAGTGCAAGTGGGGGAGGGGTGGAGAGAGAGGTAGAGAGAGAATCCTAAGCAGGGTCTGCATTGCCAGGCCAGAGCCCGATGTGGGGCTCAAACTCACAGAACTGTGAGATCGTGACCTGAGCCAAAACAGAGAGTTGGACACTTAACCGACTGTCACCCGGACACCCCCACAGCATTTTGATTTAAACCCTCCTATAGAGAATGTTGGTGGGCTGGATGAGAAAATGATCTGCATCTCTCACTTAGCATAATCAGGAGGTACTCAAATAATGAGGTAGTGTTAGTGGGAACAAACAGGGATGTGATTTTACATTCTTCCGTCAGCCAGTAATTGCACTTAATAAGGGCATGCAAGGCAGGACTAGTCAGCACTTTGGTCTCCTCTCAACCGTGGTGTCAGCAAGGACATAAAAAGAAGCTGACCTTCTACCTCCTTCTGCAATCAGGAGGCTGAGGTGGAGGTGATGGTGCAAGGTGTGGCTAGTCAGTGCTCCAGTTCTCTTCCCTTTACTACCTAGTGTCAGTAAGAACAATGGGAAACTGAGCACCCATCTTTATCTGGCATCAACTAGATGGAATGAACTGGTAGAATGTGGGGCTCTTTCTAATTTCTTTAGAAGATATTTCATAACCTAAAACAAATCCAAAAAAGTAACAATGAATTGTGGGGGTTTTAACATAGGTAGACATAAAGTGTATAATAATAGCACAATGAATGGGAAGATGATATTTAAATCACACTGTTATAAGATTCCAACGGTTATACTTTAAAATTGTATAATATATTACAGTGTTGATTTAGATAGATAAAAAGATGTATATCATAAATCCTAAAGTAGCCACTAAAAATGGGCAATAATATAACAAGATAATAGTAAGATAAGTGTGGTAATATTCAACTATTTCAACTTATTCAAAAATGGCAGAAAAATAAGGGAGCAAAAGAGATGGGATAAATAGAAAACAAATACTAAGATGATAAACATCAATCTAATTATACTGATATTTATATGTAATATAATTATTTTATTAACAGGTATTTTCTGATTGGATAAAATAGGAAGATACAACTAAATTCTGACTACAAAATACCATAATATAAAGACAGAGATAGACTAGAACTGAAAGCATGGAAGAAGATATATCATGTAAATGCTGATTTAAAAAGCTTGAGATACTATGTTAGTACCCGACAAAGAAGATCTCCGAATAAAAACTATTCCTAGGGATAAAGTAGGACATTGTGTATAACAAGTAAGTCAAATTATCAAGAAGAGATGACAGTCTTAAATGTATATGTATCCAATGAAATAGTTTCAAAATATTCTAAGGAAAAATTGTTATACTCCAAAGGAAAGGAAACAAAAGATAAAATTATAGTTGAAGACTTTAACATTATCTCTCTGCTCTCTAATGTGTTGATATGATAAATTGACAAAAAATAAGGAAGGTATAGTGCATTTGAATACCACAATCAACCAAATTGACCTAATTAATACTTATAGAACAATTTTCCCCAAAATATAGGGAGATACCTTCTTTTCAGCAATGTAACTCGTATTTCAAGCCAGGAAATTTTTCAACAAATTCAGAAGGATTGAAATCTTACAAATGTGTTCTCTGTCAACAATGGAGGTAAGTTAGAAAGAGCAGAAAAAACAAAATCCCAATATACTTGGAAATTAAATAGCACATTTTTAAACCCACCAGCCAAAATGAAATTAACAGGAAAATTAGAATATATTTTAATAAAATGAAAATGAAGCAAACAAATAAATAATCCTACGAATACTATATCAAACTTTGTGAGAGCAGCTAAAGCTGTATTAAAAGGGATATTTCTATTATTAACTTATTTTATTAAAAAAGAAAGTTTAAGAAACTAGAACCTGGAAAAAAGACCAAATTAAACCTAAAGTATACACACATATCTATTCATCTCTCTCTTTCTGTACATTATACATATACATATACATATGTAGAGAGAGAGGGAGACAATAAATCAAAAATGTACTTTGATATTTAAAAAGTAAACCACTGATAGTAACTTTCAAAGCCACAAAATACATAGAGATAAATCTAACAGAACATTGGCAGGAATTTTAAACTGAAAACTACAAAGTATTGTGGAGACACATTGACTAAGCCTAATACATTAATTAATGCATTACTAAGCCTGAGACATTAAGTAACAAATACTTTCATTAATTATATGGAGAAATATTGCATGTTAATTCTTTCCAACTTGACCTATAGATGTCAAGTGAACCCAATCAAAATCTCAGAAGACATTTTTATAAATTTGACAATCTGATCATGAAATATATTTGATATTATAAAGGATCAAGAATAGCCAAAATAATTTGTAAAAAAAGCAGAGTTACTTAATTTCAAGACCACTCTAAAATTCCAGTAGTCAAGAAGTGAAGTATTAAAGATATACATATAAAACAATAAAATCTAATAGAAGTTCCAGAACTAGACCCATACAAAAATGGACAATTTATTTTCAAAACAAATGCCAAGCGAATGCCATTAGGAATGGATATAGAAAGTCCTTTCAAAGAACAATACTGGAAGAATTGGACATCCAGATGGTAGAAAACTAACTAAAAATGTTACATCTTTGCATATATAAAAATTAAGGTGAATAATTATAGAATTAGGATAGCTAACACTATGAAACTTCCATAAAAAAATATAAGAGAAAATCTTTATGACTTGGATTTAGCAGAATTCTTAGGACAAAAAAAATCACAAATCAAAAATAAAAGATAATAAATTATAGTTTATAAAAATTAAAACTGCTATTCCTCAAAAGATGTTCTGAAGAAAATGAAAAATTTTAAAAAGTCACATTTTTTGCAAAAAAATATTTGCAAAATACACATCTGATTGCAAATTTATATCCTAAATATATAAAGAAAGCTTACAATTCAATATTAATAGGATAAGGTAGCCAATAAAAAATAAGCAAATGATGTGAATAGCCCCTTTGCCAAAGAAATTATTTGAACAGCAAAAATACACATGAAAATATGCACAAAATTATTAGTTTTAGGAAAATGAAAATTAAAACTGTAATGAGATACCACTGTATGCCTACTAGAAAAACTGCAATTTAAAAAACTGACAATCTCAAAGGTGCCTGATTGGCTCAGCTGAGTATCTGACTCTTGATTTCATCTCAGATAATGATCCTCAGGGTCGTGAGTCTGAGCCCCACTTCAGGCTGCGAGCTGAGTATGAAGCCTGCTTAAGATTCTCTCTCCCTCTCCCTCTGCTTCTGCCCTGCTCATACTTGCTCCCTCTCTAAATAGATAGATAGATAGATAGATAGATAGATAGATAGATAGATAGATGATAGATAGATGATAGATAGATACATACATACATGCATACATACATACATACATACATACGCACATACATAGTTACATAGATGGATACATAGGTAAAAGACTGACAATTTAAAGTGTTGCTGGAGATGTAGAACATCTGGAAATCTCCTACAATGCTGAAAGAATGCTAGTCATTGTTATAGCATGAATTACATCACCTTAATTGGAAATAAAATTGCATATATAATTAGTTAAGATGAGGTCATTGGGTTAGTCCTAAACCAATATGACTGTCCTTATTAAAAAAAAAAAAATTAGGGGCGCCTGGGTGGCTCAGTTGGTTAAGCATCTGATTCTTGTTTTTGGCTCAGGTCATGATTTCACAGTTTGTGAGTTCAAACCCCACGTCAGGCTCTGTGCTGTCAGCTGACAGCCTGCTTGGGATTGTCCCTCTTCCTCTCTCTCTCTACCTCTCTCCTGCTCGCTGTCTCTCTCTCTCTCAAAATAAATAAATAAAAACTTTTAAAAAAAAAGAAAATTACTCTACAGAATCAGACATATAAGGAAGATGATGTAAACAGACATACAGAGAATATGATCATCTACAAGCCAAGGAGAGAAACCTGAAAAAGATCTTTTCCCTTATATCCCTAAGGAGTAACCAACCTGCTGACACCTTGATTTTGGTATTGTGGCCTCCAGAATTATGAAACAATACATTTTCTGTTGTTTAAGCTACTCAATTGTGATGCTTTGTTACAGCAGTACTAGCAGACCAATATAGCCATTTTGGAACATCATTTGCTCATTTCTTATAAAAAAATAAACTTACAATACTAATTAAAAATTCCACTCATGGGGGGGCACTGAGTGGCTCAGTTGGTTAAGCATCTGACTCTTGATTTGAGCTCAGGTCATGATCTCACTATTTGTGGATTCAAGCCCTGCATCAGGCTCTGCACTGTCAGTGTGGAGTCTGCTTGGAATTCTCTGTCTCCCTTTTTCTCTGCCCTTCCCCTGTTTGCATGCATTCTCTCTCTGTTTCAAAAATAAAGAAATAAGCTTTGAAAAAAATTTCACTTGTGGATATTTATCCAAGATAAATGTATATGTATGTATGTGTATGTACATATATGTATGTATATGTGTATATATATATATATGTATATATATGTATATATATATATATATATATATATATATTCATACAATGACCTGTATGAAAATGATCATAGCAGCTTTATTTATAATAACCCTAAACTAGAAATAATAAGTTTACCAGTTGGTGGATATATAAACTAATCATAGTACATCTGTACAATGGAACAGTACTTAAAATAAAATGGAAGAGACTATTGGTACATACAAAAAATATTGATAACTCTCAGTTGTATTATGTTAAATGAGAGAAGTCAGACACAAAAAGCTATCTACTGCATGATTTATGTGATTGTCTGGGAAAGGCACATTTGTAGGGACAGAAAACAAAGTGATTAAAAAAATTCTAGATGGAGAAAGGGATTATTGTAATCAGGGGGAAAAAATCTTTTCAAATAATTCATGAAAAAATGGCACCTATATTGCATTTTGTACCTAAGTTCCTTTCTGTATCTTTACTTTCTTAGCATATGAAAGAATACATATTTGTCTTTTCTAAAAGTTGAGTATATGCAGTCTTATTGGACCAGCTACACCATAAAATGCTGCAGTGACTTGCAAATAGAAGAAATTTAATTTTTAAATTCATGACTGAAATGAAAGCGGTGATACAATACATGGGAAAAGGGTGAGAAAATCTAAGCAACAGGGTACTGTTTTTGATAAAGGGAAAACTACATATGCCTCATGTAGGTAATGCACATTTGGTAGAAAAAGTAAAAATGATTACAGAAAAACAACTATAAGGCTGGAGTTACTCCACTAGCTCTGTGAAAAGTTAACTGTATTAGCTTAGTCAAGTAAAATTTTTATGAGGCTTCAGTTTCTTCATTGGAATATTGAAAGAAGTTTGAGAAATAACATATGAATTTTCTACCACACAGTAAGGTAGTTTCAGATCCCAAAATGTAAGCTGCCAGAGTGTATCATTGTAACCTGATATAATCGAGGGACATAAGTGATCTGTTAGGTCTTACAGAATACAAATAAGGATGGTGAGTTGTGGCAGGGATACGGCACACATAAAAGAGATTTAGAGAATTTTGCAAACATACTCAAGTATGACAGTGTTACCTAAAAAGCTTAAAGAATTTTAAGGAGAAATAAATGTGCATTGAAAACAAGAAAACATTGTCACTGCCTTACTCTATAGTAAAGAGCCCATGCTTGATTGTTATCCTCACTCTAAGAATCACTTTAGAATGCTGTAGATACACTATGACACCTTAAAGAAGATTGGGCACAGTAGGAAGGGACTCCAAACCATACCATGCATCTTTCTATCCTGTTTCCAAGGGGAACAGGCCATCTTCAAATACTTAAAAGGTTTACATATGATAGAGGGATTAGACTTTGTTTAAATCAACTGTGACCTGAAGGTCGAAAACTGGGATCTATGTTTATAAACAAACATAGTTTTAAGCAAATTTTTGTTGTTACAGTGTATACAGGTAAATACAGATGCTTGAAAAACTGGTTGAAAACCATATCACAGTGGTTATTCAAGCATGGGATGTATGGCCATGTGTTATATGAATTTATGAGAATCAATTGAGTATTAGAATAGATCAGATTCAAGGTTCTTTTCAATGCAAAGTTTCTATGATTCCCCGATAATTCTTTTCAGCTACGTAAGTACAAGCAAGTGTGGAAATTAATGGAAGACAAATTTCAGCTCAAGATAAGTAAGAACTTGCTAAGAATTATGGTTGTACAATGATCTAATATGTTCTCTCAATAGTAAGGCTCATTCCCTACGAGAGGAAATGTCAAGGTGTATTCACTGTTTAAGATCATTTGTAGGTCCCCTGAATGCTATTAAAAGCAGAATATTCTGCCTGGCATTCAGACCTTTTCTGGAAGACCTGCTCTATCAATCTGTATTTATGTCTGTTCCCCAAGTCAGAGTCTCTACTACAGAAAAATTAATATTTCTATGACTGTTTACATATTGTTTCCAGCATTGTGACTCTGATTATAACATTTTCCTAAAGTGTAATATACCTTCTCTCTTTTTTTCCTTCTGTGCAAATCTTATACATTTGTCAAAAACCAGTTTGAATTTAGTTTCATTGACACTCTGCCTGACTCATCTCATCTTTCTGCTTTTTTTTCTCTGCAGAATGCTACATGCTTCATAAATCTGCCTTCAAAACAAAATCAGTTATTTCTAATTCTTCCCTATGTGTACATCCTCCATTCTCAATTTTAAGTTCGAACCAAATATTGCATTGCTTTTGTACCCATCAAAGCTCCGATAGCACAATTTGACACTGAACTGATACTTGGTAAATGCTGTTGTTGCTCTTCAGAGTATCCTAGGAGTCTAATCATATCCATTCTCTGACTGTCAGCAATATCATTGCTGTTTAATCATTTTTACAGTCATCTTGTATTAGTTATCTATTGCTTGGTAACAAAATACTTCAAAACTTAGCAACTAAAACTAGTTATTATCTACCATAATTTCTAAAGGTCAGAATTCTGAGAGTACTTTGCTGGGTGGTTCTGGCTTAGGGTCTCACATAAGGTTCCAGTTAAGATATATCTTTAGGGTTGCAGTCATTTGAAAGCTTGACTTGGGCTGAAGGATCTGCTTACCAGGTGGCTCACTGAAATGATGTTGTCTGAATGCCTGAGTTTCTTGCTGGCTGTTGGCAGGAAGTACCCTGTACCTTGCTTGGGTGTCCTCATGGCATGACAGAAGTTGCTTTGACTTTTATAACCTAGTCTCAGAATGCATCTGCTATTACTTCTGCTGTCTGTTAATTACAGAACAACCCTAAATCAATGAGAGAAAGAATTACACAAGGGTGCAAATACTAGGAAATGAGGATCATTGAGGACCATCTTACAGACTTGCTACCACACGTCTTGTATTAAATGTTTGTTATAATAAAATTTATGAAGTGATTTGTATCATGTGTGCTTCATATAATTGTAGAATAGTAACAAGAACAAAAAAAAATGGAACTAATTTAGTAATTTTCCATTCAGTTTTATATATTTTTAAAATTTTTATTGAATTAATCAATTTCCTTATATTTTGATTTTTTAATGGAAACTGGAAAAATTGGAAAAATAAAGGAAATTGAATAAAGAAAAGGATAATGAGCTTAATTAGCTTCCTTCAAATTTCATTCTGTGTTTTCAATGTGAATTATAGTGTTACTGAATAAAGCAGAAATTTAAGAGCTTAGATTTAATTAAGAAAGAAGAGATGATCTTAATAGGTACATTTAGATAACTAAATATACTTTCCTCACTATAGTTGCAAAAGGTAAATATTTTTCTCTGGCATTTTTTTTGTCATCAGTGAAAAAGTACTTTTAACAAAATAACTTTGATAATGAATGAGGGAAAAAATGATGAAAACTGTAGATGTTGCTTTAATCAAATGTCAAATGTTTTCTGAACTGAAATCATTTGTTCACATAAAATTATAAGTAAATTGATACAGTTTTAACATTATTGACTTTCACAAACTTTGTCTAACATAGACCCCCTTGAATCTGAATTTCTCTTTGTTGTAAATCTTTATCTGTGAATGTCCAAATCTTTCCTCTTTCGTGTAAGTTGATTGTCCTAACTGATGATGCTTATTTCTACTCCAAATCCTACTTCACTTGTTCTATATGCCACTTATACAGATAGAGTTTTCTGTATATTTTTCTTTTCTATATTTTTGCATATACCATTTCACCTTCCTAACTAGAATGCCGTTTCCTGGAGATGGCAGTTCTGTTGCTCACACCTACCATTGTGCCTACAACATGTCATGTGTCCACAAATGGTTTTTGAAATGAAATATCCTTGCTTTACTCTAGATTTTATCCAAAATGTACAGTTGTACGTATGTTCTTATAAGCCTGTATATGATATTTCCTTTGTATGTATAAGTTTAGTTAAATTACTTCTACTGTTATACAATTAATCCCTTATTAACCTTTATATTTGTTTTGGTAATAATCCTATTATATCTACTTCTATAACCAATTTCTGTAACCATCAGTGATACTTCACTGTGGAGCTTTTTATGCAACAATATTAATATATTATTCTAGCTGGAAATGCTTTTGGAATCATCATCAAAGATATATTAAATTACATCCAGCTTGGCTGTAGTATTATATAATTGCATTTTGTTAACTTTCAAGTGGAAAACCTATGTATAATAATTCAATATCCCTTTATCCTTCAGAATACCCTATCTAGGCTTCTGTTTGTGAACTATACTATTCATTTTTTAGTCCTTGTGCTTCAGATAGGGCTCCGCTCCTGGCTGGTCGAGGGCAGTTTCTGGGCTCAGACCAATGAGATTATCATATAGTAATCAGTTAAGTGATAGTCACCACACAGTCATACTTTCAAAATCAGTAAGAAACAAAATGTGTCTAAGAAAGGTATTCTTATTTTTCCCTTATGAGATTTGAAGTAGAAAGAATGCAAGGTGAATTTACTCCAGTATCTTTATAGCAATAAGAGAAATGCCTGTCTTATCAACATTCCAACATAAAGAATTGAGCCAAGAGGGAAAGAAACCAGGTTCTTTTATCATTTGAACCCCCGGTCTATATTTCATACAGAAATCAAATACTACATTTTCCTACTGCTCAAGATGGCAGCGTATTCACTATGTACAAATGCTTAAATAATTTTAATATTTTTATTATTTGGTATTTGTGACCTCCGCCTGGTGTTTTTAGTGGCTTTGTCTATCTTTTATAGAACCTGTTAGCTAAACAGGTCGAAATCCATACCTGTTAGTTTTTTTTTTCTATCTGACTTAACCTATCAGATAATTATTTATTACTGATATACTCTAGCTACAGTCATTTTCTACACACATGTTGAGTTTCAAATGCTTAGTAGCATATAAGGACATTTTCTTTCTGCACAAC
This sequence comes from Puma concolor, assembly GCF_028749965.1. Taxonomy (NCBI): domain Eukaryota; kingdom Metazoa; phylum Chordata; class Mammalia; order Carnivora; family Felidae; genus Puma; species Puma concolor. Next base: position 92,374,421 of record NC_141673.1, on the reverse strand, counting down.
TATTTCTTAGTAACTTGACTGAACTCTAGAAATGGAGATGTGACTTTTATCTGGGATAGGCCTAGGGATTATCTATGATCAGTACACAGTTGGGAAGTGTGATTTTGTTTTTGGTTAAGAGATCTATGAACCTGGATCATTACAGTGCATTCAAACGTTTTTTATTTATTTTTGGGACAGAGAGAGACAGAGCATGAACGGGGGAGGGGCAGAGAGAGAGGGAGACACAGAATCGGAAACAGGCTCCAGGCTCTGAGCCATCAGCCCAGAGCCCGACGGGGGGCTCGAACTCACGGACCGCGAGATCGTGACCTGGCTGAAGTCGGACGCTTAACCGACTGCGCCACCCAGGCGCCCCACAGTGCATTCAATTTTATACCACACTCAGCACCAGGTCATGCCAATTCATTCTATATTCCATATATATTTATACTTACTTTCTTCTTACATTTATCTTGCATGAGGTCAAAACATGCATGCTATTATCAGTTAAATTGCTTCAGATACACATTATATGTTAGGGTTCTCTGAAGAAACAAAGCCAATAGGATGTATATATACATAAAGAGAATTTATTTTAATGAATTTTCTCATGCAATTGCAGAGGCTGGAAGTAAAATCTACAGACAGAATTATATTTGACCAAATATCTGGCACTATGGCCCAGCCAGGTTGACACATAAAATTAACCATCACAGACTTGATAACAAGACCATGAAAACTTCAACATGAAATTTATATAACATGGTTTATTTCATATTAGCTTTGCCTTCCTCTTTGGTATCCTTAATATCTACTTACATTTATTTGTACTTTTAATTATTTGATAATTGAATTTGCTCTTGACTGTCTCCCTGTAGTAAATTTCAAAGGTCATATTATGTTCTCACTTTTATCAAATCAACTCTGGGTATAGTATTCAGCATGTTTCTCTTGTCCAAAAAATTCCTGAAGTAACGTCACAGAGATTAACACCAATACACAGAATTCTGCCCTAAAATTTCCACAAAGAGTTTGGAGTCTTACTAGGTCATTGGCTAAGACCTGATGAAATTTTAAAAGGGCAAAATCTTATGTCTCAAGAATATCTTATCTTCGTTTTTATAGTCTACACATCTTAAAGGATTCAAAATCATTTGAATTTTAAACTTTTTCATAAGTCTAGTTTCACTACATTTTAACCTACTATAATTACTGTATTAAAAATAACTAGAGTGAATTTAACATTTTCCATGTAATGATTTTCTGGGTTCATTACCTTTTACTAGAGCAGAGCTTTGATGTAACAGATAGGTGTAAACATCTAAACATCTAATATCAAGATCTCCTAGAGAAATGATTGCTTTCCTGGTGATAAACAGGTTTATCCAACTTTTATCAAAGTTCAAGGTATAGTTCAAGACCTCAAAAGAAATTGTAACTTCCAATCTCATGGAGGTGAATTTCCTGCTCTTTAACTATCTTTTAATTTGTCTTCCTTTAATGCAATCTTTATTATATCTTCAATTGCATGCTCTTATGCTTTAGAACAGTTTGGAAGAAATTTTCTAGGAAATAAGTCTACCTGCTGCATGGAATTACAGTATTTCCTAAGTCATATCACATCTGTGATGCCACTTAACACCTGCACCACACTTACATTGGTGAATTGCTGTTGCCTGTTCTGTGACTTAATGGCACAGAATATATAGCATATGTTGGTAATTCTTTTGTAATATGTTTGAAAATGTGCATACAAATGAATCCTCTTCAGGCGCAAGAGCATGAATTTATAGTGCAATTAACAGTTTGAGCTCACACCTGCTTTAAATACCACATAGGCTTGTATTTTAATTACAAGGTATGCAGTGAGACCACCCAAAGTCTCTATTCCATATGTAGTCTAAAGAACTGAGGCAGAATCCAAATCCAAGTTTTGAGCCTTGTTTTCAAGGCCCATGCATTTTTCATTTAAGAGAGAAATATACTACTTGTAGACAATTCAAATACCCAAGGAATTAACAAATCAAATGCCCTATATTTTAAATAACAGAAGAAAAAAATGAAGATTGATTAAATAATATTTTTATTGAGGTGAAATTTATTGAGATATATAACATTATACTAGTTTCAGGTGTTCAACATAAGAATTCAGTATTTGTATACACTACAAAGTGATTACCACAATGTCTAGTTACCATCCATCACCATACAATTGACCTCCTTCAAACTTTCACCTACCTCTCCACCCTCCTCCCCTCTAGCAACCACCAATCTGTTTTCCACACACATGAGTTTTGTTTTGTTTGTTCATTTGTTTTTTGAGGTTGTTGTTTTTAGATTTCACATAAGTGAAAATATATGGTGTTTGTTTTTCTCTAATTGGCTTACTTCACTTAACATAGCAAGGTCCATGATGTTGTCACAACTGGCAAGATTATTTCCTTTATTACGGCTGACTAGTATTCCATTGTGGTCTGTGTGTGTGTGTGTGTGTGTGTGTGTGTGTGTGTGTGTGTTGTATCACACCTCCTTTATCCATTCATCCATTCGTCGACACTTAGGTTGTTTCTGTACCTTGGCTATTGTAAATAATGCTGCAATTAACATAAGAGAGCATATATTTTTTTCAAATTAACATTTTCTTTTTGTCAGATAAATACCTAGAAGTGGAATAGCTAGATGTTATAGTAGTTCTATTTTAAATTTTTTGAGGAACCTCTCTTCTGTTTTCCATAGTAGCTCTACCAGTTTACATTCCCATGAATACTGTATTAGGGTTACCTTGAATATTAATTGATTAAAGCTAGAATTCCTTACCTAGAGACTCACACTTTTGACTTACATATATATCTGGAATCTGTACCTCTTATTTGTATGGTTCAGCATGTCTGACCTAGATTATAGAAATAGTTCCATAACTAGCTTTGTAAATATTATCCTTCATTTCCACCAACAGGGTGTAAGTTATTGTTCTATATCCTTACCAACAGTAAAATCAACAGACATTTAAATCTTTGTCAACCTTGCAATTATAATAACATTGTCTTAATTGACATTTCTCTAATCGTCATGTGGTTTTCATATGATGATTGGTCATTATTACTTCTGCTTTATGACGTGCTTGCTGCCAGTTTGTTCTGTTCAGATGTCCTTTGCTCCTTCTAAGTGGGGTTGTCATCTTATTGATTTGAAGGAACCTTTTATGCTTTACATACCGAATTATTTTATGGTTATGTTAATTGCAAGTAGTTTCTCCCAGGTTCCACCTAGTCATTTAATTATCTGTGTAGAGTTTTTTCATGACTAACAAAGCTTAATTTTAGTGTGGTACATTTATTAATATATTCCTTCATATACCATTAATTTTCCCTCACATACCAATATTTTATGTAAAATATTGTCCTAACCCAAAAATCCTAAAGCTATTATTTTATTTCATTCTAAAAATTACAAAATATTTCTTCTCATTATTCATTTCTTGTTCTACCTGGAATTTATTTATAGGTTTGGTGTGAAGCAGAAAACCAATTTCACTTTTTTCTCCTCAAATAAATATTATCTCACTACTAGTAAGTAATAGTAAATAAATAGTGTCCCCGTAGTATCCCTGTAGTATTTATTGTGTAGTTGCTCTTTTCCTAACACTTTTGTTGTATGATAAGTTTCCATGTACAGGGTGACCAGGTTCTGATCTAATAGTCTCCATCTCTCTACCAAGACTACACTGTATTAATTGGGTTTATTAAAAATAGTTTTGATATCTGGTCAAATTTCCCCACCTTATTATTTTTCAAGGGAAACTTGGCTATTTTTGATATTTTGTCCTAATATAGTTATTTTAGGGTCAGCTTGTCAAAGTTTTAGATGTGTGTTAGGTTTTGTTTTTCTTTTTATGGGGCTGAATGATATCTGTATATAAATTTATAGATATTTGCATTCTTATGAGCATTTCTTTTTGTTAATATTTTTAATGATGTTTAAAAATTTCTCTGTAAAAGTTTTGATTATCTTTCATACCATTTACTCCTAGTTTTCTTTTATTGTTGTCAATATTTTAAATAGCATCAGTTGTTGTTATTTAGTACAATGGGCTCAGTGCTAGAGCTGACCTGTGAGAATATGTAGCATAAACACAAAATATCATCCTCGAATTCTGAGTTCTAAGCTACTCAGAGTCACTTGAGTCATTTGAGTCATTTGTTCTGCATCATATCTTAATTTTATGTTTCTCAACCTTCTTTCCTCCATTATAGTTCTTTCCTTCTCAATGAGCACTTTTAGATATTTTTTTGTTGTTGTTCATTTTTTTTTTTTTGGTCCAGTGAAATTACCGCACTGAGTTGGAGGGCTAAATAAGTTTGCAATATCTAACATTTTTCACCTCCAGGAACAAGTTTTCATTTCCTTGGGGGTGACATCATATCATGATATTTCAACCTTAAATGGTTATGTTTACAAAGCCTTTGTCTTTTTTGAATGTCAATGGAGATGATTTTGTATAATGGTGTTATATAAAACTCTCTTGCTTAAGTCTCTAAATCTAATCACTTTTTGTATTTAAAAAAAAAAATTATGGGGTATGTGGGTGGCTCAGTCAGTTAAGCTACTGACTCTTCATTTTGGCTCAGGTCAGGATCTTGCACTTCCTGAGTTTTGAGCGCCTGCATCAGACTCTGTGCTAACAGTGCTTAGCCTGCTTGGGATTCTCCTTCCCTTTCTGCTCCTCCCCCCATCGTGTGTGTGTGTGTGTGTGTGTGTGTGTGTGTGTGTGTGTGTGTGTGTTTAAATGAATAAACAAAAAACTATGTTGACAAATATATGCAAATAATTATAGTATTGAGGTTTTCTTTGCCAAGTCATTTTATTATTAGTCTAGTTATTTACTTTTCTTGTTGACTTGAGGAGGACCCCCTAGTACAATATTAAGCAGAAAAAGTGAATGAACTTCAATACAGTTCATGATTTTAAAGGAAATATTTCTTATATGTATAAATTAGTAGATGTATTTGCTGTATGTTTTTTCCAGGTCCTCTATATCATACTAATAACATTTCCATTAGTAATAGTTAATGCATGCTGACTTTCTTTACCAATGATACCTTAAAAAACATAATACATTGGTTTAAACTAGATAGTTTTAATCTCTCAAATAACTATTCAATGACAATTTAGCATCTTTAACACATGTCTCAGATGACTCAAGTTCGTATTTCCCAGCTATTTTATTTATTTTATTTTCCTCAACCAAATTCTATTTTAAAAAATTTCAAATTTACACAAAAGTTGAAAAAGTACTACAAACACATCAACATACCTATATACTCTTTACCTATGGTCAATAAATGTGAATATTTTCCTGCTTAGTTGTGTATGTGTATACATGTATATATACACATACACAAATAGCTTCAACCACTTGATGCTTTTCTTTGATGGTAAATAGTTTGAATTTTGTCAAATCATTTATCTATTATGGTTGAAATTTTTTTTCTTATAGTTTGATTGTGAAATTAATTACATTTGTAATTTTTAAAAATAATTTTCAAAGTGCTAAAGAAAATAATTTTCATCTGGAATAGTAAACCCTGCAAAAGAATATTGAAAGAGAGAACAAAGTAAGCATAGTTCTAGACAAGTAGAAATTATCACCAGGTCCTCAAAAGAAAAAGATGATTGTTTAAAGGTAATTTCAAGAAGAAAAAACCTCCCAGGAGCAAGATATGAAATACAAGAAGGAATGTTTGGCAAAAATAATCATTTGGGTATATTTTAAAACACAAGAGGAAAATGTTAATATACAAAATTAAAAAGCAACGTCGATGGAAGCATTTTCTACAAAAATAATATATAATTTTGGAAATTTTGAAATAGAGTAAATATATAGCTTCTCTTTAGCCATAAATTTTAAGCAAAATATGCATGTTTAAATTGCTATTATAATTTTTTTAAAAAAATAGCAGTAGAGTGTATAAATTCTAAATAGATTCAGAAGGAAAATCGAGGAAAGGTAGTAAAATAACCCCAAAAGAGAAAATAAAGAAGAAAAGTAGTACAAAAAGTGACAAAAATAAGATATGTTTCAGTAATAATACATTTTAGTAAATGTAATTATTAAGAAAGTACATTTTCCCATTAAAATCGATTAGCTGTATATTTTTTATAAAATATTTGCCTATATAAACCATAAGAACTCAAAAAGTTTGAGTTCAATAGTAGTATCAGGTAATTACTAACCAAGAAATGGGTAACAGACAAATTAGACAATTACATTTGTGGCACTAGGCATCATTATAATTGAAATAGTATAGCGTCAATAATTTAGATTATCCATAAAATAGAAAACATAAATCAACTATAATTTAAATGTTAAAATACCAAAATTATTTATGTTTAAAATCAATAAAAACACTATGAGTTATATTTGAAAATATACTGGTGGTCCTAAATGTGTGCAATAAGATAGTAAAGCATAAAAACTGAAAAAGTATAACCTTATGGTCAATTTTCCCAGGAGCTTTGACTTTCTGTTATAAAATTCACAAGTATTGGGGCATCTGAGTGGCTCAGTCGGTTAAGAGTCCAACTCTTGATTTTGGCTCAGGTCGTGATCTCACAGTTTGTGAATTCGAGCCCCACACCGGGCTCAGCACTGATAGCTTGGGGCCCGCTTGGGATTCTGTCTCTCTCTCTCTCTGTCTCTCTGTCTGTCTCTCTCTGTCTCAAAATAAATAAACTTAAAAAAATGAAAAATCACAAGTATTTGTAAGTAAATAGTTTAACTAAAAGTATTTAATACAGTTATCAAGATATTAATCAACTACCTTTCTATAAAATATAAATGCAATTTAAAAATATAAAATTAAAATGTTACTTTGAAAAAAATTACCAAGGAATGTTTAATCACAATATCTTAATGAAGGCCTAATTACTGTGGATAAGTTTATTTATGATAAAAAGCTAAAATATCCTGTAGATTACACATTTCAGTTTTTCCTAAATTGATAATAGGATCAATGTTATTTTAATAAAGATTCTATAAGTTTTTCAGGAATATTTCCTAGCCAATTTCAATATTTTGATCAAAAATTAAATGTCCAAGAAGAATCAATATTATGTATATTATAGGTAGTAAAATCAGAATTTCAACCTCTGCCTCCCTATCTATATCCAGTTCCCTGATACTGTGACATTTTATTCATGGACAGGTATGTTGAAGATGAACATCTGGAAAACATTCATCTTTGGCTTTTCAAATCTCTATTATTTATGCTGGTATCATTTTGGTCTAAGTATTACTCTTTTATCACAAAGTTCCTCATAATTTTCTCTTAAACTTTTCATTCTTTCAGAAAATAGCCAAATTCTAATTTAAAATAACACAAGATATGTAGCTAACTGTTCTCATCAACACATCCCAGCCTCACTTTCTCATTGGCATCTGTGAAGAGATCAAAATAAAGATAAAAATAAAAATAAAATAAAAGCCATATTGTCAACAAAAGTAAGATTTATATTCAGTGCTTTGGAAGAAGCTGAGAAGATTGAAAGATTCATTGATGTTTTAACCATTTTTATCTCTACCTTTACATTTCAAATTTTTAAAATAAAAAGGGATTATTGAATCTTACAAAGATCCATGTTTAAACATTACATATAATTTAAACTTTAAGAATGAATTGTGGCAAAGGTTAATCAGGGTAGGAAAATAAGATAAAGCCAGAAGTGAGGGTAGAAACCCAAATTTACATGCTATCCTGAGTTCAAAATGTTCCATCCAAATTCATGTCCACCAGGGTAATGTGAATTCGCTAAGAGCCTGTGAATGTGACCTAACTTGGAAATAGCATCTCTGCAGATGTAAATTTGGAATTAGGATCTTTTCAGATGTAATCAAATGAAGATGAGATCATACTAAATGGGAGTGGGGTGGGCAGCCAAATCTAATATGACTAGTGCCCTTATGAGAAGAAAGAAATGTGAAAATAGAGACAGAGTCAAAGGGGAGAAGGCAATGTGAAGATAGACGCAGAGATGGGAATAACTGAAGCTGCAAATCAAGGAAAACCAAAGATTACCAGCAACCACCAGAAGCTACAAGAGGCAAAGAAGGATTCTTCCCAGGAGACTTCACAGAAAATGTGGCCTTGCCAATACCTTGATTTCAAACTTCTAGCTTCAGAACTATGAGAAAATAGATTTCTGTTTTAAGCCCCCCAGTTTGTATAATTTGTTGTGGAAGCTCTAGGAAATTATGCACAAGACATGCAATCTTGTATACATATTTTATGTGTGTGTGTATAATGTATATGCATATATATGTATATATAACATATTATATTTTATTTTAATGGTTTTTTAAAATGTTTTTATTTATTTTTGAGACAGAGAGAGACACAGCATGAGCAGGGGAGGGGCAGTGAGAGAGGGAGACACAGAATCCAAAGCAGGATCCAGGTTCTGAGCTGTCAGCACAGAGCCCGACGCGGGGCTCGAACTCACAGACCGTGAGATCATGACCTGAGCTGAATTCAGACACTTAACCGACTGAGCCACCCAGGCACCCCTCACATATTATATTTTATACTTATAATATATATATACAATGTATATAATTATATATATATATATATATAACATATATGTAAGATTTATGAAGCTTTTTGAATAAATTCAAAGCAAATGAAGTTGAATGGAGAAATTCATTCAGAAATACAAACTTGTCTTTGCTTTCTAGCAAGGCTACCAGCCTGCACATAGGACAATACTGTATTTGGGTTTTCCTCTAATTTATTTATATTAGAGACATAAGTTTTTGCTTAACTAAAGTTAGTATTACATTCCAGTACAGCCTTCTGAAGAAGGTAGGCTATTTGCCTTTATTTCTGCCTGCCATCCATGCTATTCTTTTTCTATTCATTCAAAGTAGAGATGTTTAGGGATGGGAGGATTGAGAAAGGGCATTTCAGAGTAAATTAAGTGTGGAGAGGTTGAGGAGGGAAAAGCAAGGAGTGTGTGGTATATGAGGGTACAAATATTGGATGATATAGTTTTAACAACAACAACAAAAAAGTGCTCAAGGGTAGGAAAGAGACAGGAGGATTTCCTCAAATCAGTACATCCTAGGATTTGTAATTTTTAAGGTATTCCGTCAATTCAGTGTGTTGGAGGACCAGAAAAATGGATATGATAATATTTCAATTCCATTCGATAAGAAGGCATACATAATGAGGGGAAAATACTTGTTGTACATTAGAGATTGGGCAGCTGCTAGGTATGCCATTCTAACATCAGATCAAAAATCTCATTAGGGATGGGAATGCAAGCTGGTGCAGCCACTCTGGAATACAGTATGGACGTTCCTCAAGAAACTAAAAATAGAACTACCCTACAACCCAGCAATTGCACTACTAGGTACTTATCCAAGGGATACAGGTATGCTGCTTCAAAGAGACACATGCACCCCCATGTTTATAGCAGCACTATCAACAATAGCCAAAGTATGGAAAGAGCCCAAATATCAATTGATGGATGAATTGATAAAGAAGGTGTGATGTGTACCCAAAGGCAAGGGAATTAAAAGCAAAAATGAACTACTGGGACCTTATGAAGATAAAAAGCTTCTGCACTGCAAAGGAAACAACCAACAAAACTAAAAGGCAACCAACGGAATGGGAAAAGATATTTGCAAATGACATATCGGACAAAGGGCTAGTATCCAAAATCTATAAAGAGCTCACCAAACTCCACACCCAAAAAACAAATAACCCAGTGAAGAAATGGGCAGAACATGGATAGACACTTCTCTAAAGAAGACATCCGGATGGCCAACAGGCACATGAAAAGATGCTCAACGTCGCTCCTCATCAGGGAAATACAAATCAAAACCACACTCAGATATCACCTCACGCCAGTCAGAGTGGCCAAAATGAACAAATCAGGAGACTATAGATGCTGGAGAGGATGTGGAGAAACGGGAACCCTCTTGCACTGTTGGTGGGAATGCAAATTGATGCAGCCACTCTGGAAAACAGTGTGGAGGTTCCTCAAAAAATTAAAAATAGACCTACCCTATGACCCAGCAATAGCGCTGCTAGGAATTTACCCAAGGGATATAGGAGTACTGATGCATAGGGGCACTTGTACCCCAATGTTTATAGCAGCATTCTCAACAATAGCCAAATTATGGAAAGAGCCTAAATGTCCATCAACTGATGAATGGATAAAGAAATTGTGGTTTATATACACAATGGAGTACTACGTGGAAATGAGAAAGAATGAAATATGGCTCTTTGTAGCAACGTGGATGGAACTGGAGAGTGTGATGCTAAGTGAAATAAGCCATAGAGAGAAAGACAGACACCATATGTTTTCACTCTTATGTGGATCCTGAGAAACTTAACAGAAACCCATGGGGGAGGGGAAGGAAAAAAAAAAAAAAGAGGTTAGAGTGGGAGAGAGCCAAAGCATAAGAGACTCTTAAAAACTGAGAACAAACTGAGGGTTGATGGGGGGTGGGAGGGAGGGGAGGGTGGGTGATGGGCAGTGAGGAGGGCACCTTTTGGGATGAGCACTGGGTGTTGTATGGAAACCAATTTGACAATAAATTTCATATATTGAAAAAAAAGAAGATGTGATGTGTGTGTGTGTGTGTGTATACATACATATATATATATATATATACATGGATTTATATATATACATGGATATATATATATATATATAATGGAGTATTACTTGGCAATGAAAAAGAATGGAATCTTGCCATTTGCAGCTACATGGATGGAACTGGAGGGTATTATGCTAAGTGAAATTAGTCAGTCAGAGACAGAAATCATTTGACTGCACTCATATGAGACAAAACAGATGAACATAAGGGAAGGGAAACAAAAATAATGTAAAAACAGGGAGGGGACAAAACAGAAGAGACTCATAAATATGAAGAACAAACTGAGGGTTACTGGAGGGATTGTGAGAGAGGGGATGGGTTGAATGGGTAAGGGTCACTAAGGAATCTACTCCTGAAATAATTGTTGCACTAAATGCTAACTAATGGATGTAAATTTAAAAAAATAAAAAATAAAACAAGTTAAAATAAAAAAATATTAAAAAGAAAACAAAGAAAAAAATCTCATTAGGGAAATGCTACTAATACCCAAGCATGTATGCAATGACATCAAAGTAAATCTTCATGATCTGCATGTTTGCAAAGATAGCATTTTGAAAGATTAATTTTTTTTCTTGCATTAATTAAAAGAAAAATAGACCCATGATGATGATCAGCACTCACAATTGATAGAAGAATAAATAGGAAGAACATTTTTTTTAAGTGTATGGTTCTCAGAATCTCCAAAACCACAAAAGTCCAGATTGGTGGATTCTCACCTACAAGCCAATTTCTGACACCACCTAGGACTGCTCCAGTGAAAATCCCACTGACTCAGCAGCTGGCCATAAACATTAGACCTCACATAGCTGCTGCCTCAAAGTCAGGCATCTTCTCTGGGGCACTCTCATCAGACAGTAGGTCCTATGTGGAGCCCATCACCTCATTTAGCCACTAGAGTTTATATTGCACACGTGTGACATGACTGCCAGGCAGGTTGGAGGCAGGAGGTTTTTGTTATTGTTTTGTTTTGTTTTCAAATTCCTTAAAGGGTATATAATTTACTATGTGAAAATTCTTGAAGGAAAGGATGGTCAAATATATGTGACCACAATCATGATACATATGCCCATTATATCTATCAAAAAGTATGTCAACAAACTAAACAAAACCAAAAAACAAAAATAAATGAAAACAAAACTATTCTCTGAAGATTCAGAGGAAAGGTCAAGTTCTGAAAATGATTTATTAGAGAAACTAGCAGAAAAATGTTAAATTCTTTAAAGAAAGATGTCGAGAAGATCCAAGAAAACCTGACTCCATTGAAAAAGACACAAAGAGCTGTAGGGAGATAGGATACAGAGATGATAATTGATCTTGAATAAGAAAACTTTGAAAAAATAAGCATCAATTTCAAATTAAAATTACCACTGGTAGCAATAAAAACAGAATTGACTTTCAGAAAACTGAAGAAATAATGCAGGTAATAGTGTCAGAGTCCCACCAGTAAATGTAATGTACACTGAAATGGATAATTTGAGGAGAGGTTTAGTAAAGCAAAGATGTAGTCCATTTCAAGGAAGCCATCAGGGCATAATACACTGTTACCCCAAGGCCAGTCAAAGAGGTAACTGTAAACATCCTTTGACCAAAGAGGCAAGGAAGCAGAGTGGCTACTGTAATCTTGAGTGGGTATCTCTGTGTTAGAAATAATCAGAGAGGAACTGTGAGTTTTGATAGAAAAATGCAGTCAATTCATGGCAACGTAAAGAGATGAAACCTGAGGAATAAATACTCCGAGTTCTCTCTACTCCCTGCCTCTAATTTGTCCATGTTTCACATTGATCAAACTTAGGCAGAAATTACAGGGCATGGGACAATTTTGTAGGTAGTATGAGCCATGATCATGAGATGCACAGAAGGCTTATGAAGGGTAGAGAGTGAATCTGGAGAAATTCTGCACAACTTACACTATGAAATTTCTTTTAGAATGTTCACAGAAATGAATAAAAACCTAATAATAAGGTTGGTTGAATTTTCAGGGTGTGCCTGCTTTGAGTATTTTATTCTATATGCATTATTTTTTCAGGTTGTACCTGCTTTAAGTATTTTATATGCATTATTTTATTTAATCATCCTAGGAACTCAAAGAAATAACTACTTTTATTGTTATTATTGTCCCCATTTTATAATAATATTAAGACTGAAATAAATAATTTAAGATCACACATTGTCATGGATAATGTTCACCTCCACATTCCTTTCGACTCACTTTATATCTTTCCAGTAGAACTTTTTATTAAATTTTTTTGTTTTGTTTTATTTTTGAGAGAGAGAGAGAGATTGGGGGAGGGGCAGAGAGAGAGGGAGACACAGAATGTGAAGCAGGCTCCAGGCTTCAAGCTGTCAGCACAGGGCCCAATGTGGGTCTCAAACTCACAAACTCACATGACCGGAGTCAAAGTTGGATGCTTAACCAATTGAGCTACCCAGGCGCCCCTACTAGAATTTTTTTTTTTTTTAATTGAAACAAAAATCCACCATTCCTCCACATGGCCATCTATTTCAGAAGACCACCATATTCCAAAGTTCTAGGAGCTGGTTCTAGTTAAGCCTAAAGGAAGCACTTTATGGCACATCTTTATCCTGGTCCAAATATGGGTTTGTACCAAAGGTGATTTATTCAGTTAAAATATTTTAATGTCTGAGCTAAGTTTCTTTTTTTATATCTCTTTCTTTCTTCATGGCTAATAAAGACAATACGACATAACTAAAAGTGAAACGGGAGTTACATAGACTTGGGTTTTTTTTTTTTTTTTCAACGTTTATTTATTTTTGGGACAGAGAGAGACATAGCATGAACGGGGGAGGGGCAGAGAGAGAGGGAGACACAGAATCGGAAACAGGCTCCAGGCTCTGGGCCATCAGCCCAGAGCCCGACGCGGGGCTCGAACTCACGGACCGCGAGATCGTGACCTGGCTGAAGTCGGACGCTTAACCGACTGCGCCACCCAGGCGCCCCTAGACTTGGGTTTTTATTTCTTCACCTGCCACTTAGAATCTGTATGTAGCAGCGCAGAAACTCCTAATCTCACGTTGATTTGATCAGTAAAGGACTTTATTATCCTATATAGTTAAAAGTCCAGAGAAAGAAAGCTATCTAGGTTTAGTTGACCAGTAACTCAAGGACATCCTCAAGGATCCAAGGTTTTTCTTTTCTTGCCCTACAGATATTTTAGTGTTGGTTTAATTCTTAGGCAGTTTCCTTTGTGATTACAAGATGACCAAAAGAAATAAATAGAGCTATATATTCTTTTGTTCATGTACAGAAGAAGCAAATTCCTGAAAGACAGGCAGCCTATTGGATCTTAAGGAATTCATTGAACTGCTGTACCTAATGCAAGGATTTATTGGGAAAATGTGAGAGGATAATTGAAGGATTATTAGAATCAGTAAATAGGGGCACCTCTGGAGTCTAACTTACCTCTGGAATCCTAGTTATGTGAGATGATAAATTTATTTATAGATTAATAATTTTTGAGTCAGTAGTTTTGTTACTTGCAGCTAAAAACTTGCCACACACAATTTGTGTGCTACACGCAATGTGTAAGTGGCAGATACAGAAATCCAAGCCCATGTCCTTTTGATTCTTGTACCTTACTTTTAACCATTCTACTATACTGTCAGTAAACCAATTTTATAAGAGACAAGGATATAGAGCAGAAAACAGTCCAATCTAAGAATTTAAGGTATTCTAAAAGAAAAACCCATAGCTATTTAAATGGATGCAGTATTCATGTTTAAGTAACATTTCCCTGAGCTTTGGAAAACATGAAATTCAAAGGGCATACTAAGTTATATCTAAAATTAATTTTAGAAAAATGGGCCACATATATTAGCAGTTTCTTTTCAAATTATAAGAATAAACACACAAATATTACAGTTATCCAAGTAGGAAAAATATTTATATTCAAGTATACAATGAATTGGAATAGACTGTCCTTTAACCACCCCACCCCCAATTATGGCAATTTTAAAAGTAACTCAGTTACCTAATCTAATTTACTTTGTAAGATATCTTCAGGTAAAATTAGTGCAATCTGTTGCTAGAACCTTAGTTAACATAAAAAGCTTCCCGAAGATGTCAAATAATCTCATCTTTGGTTAGCATGAGAGAATCTTCCCAGTTGGAACATGTAGTTGTCTGGCAAACAGCTAATGCCTGATGATGATCGTAAATTAGTAGATTGGCCAGTGTGTTCAAAGCCTAAAAATCTTTCTATTTAACTGACAACTGATATCCTCATTCAGGGGTATTAGTACATTAAAACAGATTTTTTTTTTTTTTGGTGTGTTTTGCTGTTGCTATTTGTTTTTGTTTTTGTTTTTGTTTTTTTTTTAGCCTGACAAAGTACTAATCACTGAAAGATATTAACTGTTGTTCATGTAGAGAGATTCAAGCACTCTGACCTTTTTCTTTCACCTGGAAATATGTCATCTAACTAGTTTTCCCAGTAATTCTAGTTATCAAAGCCAAAATCTGAGAATCATCCTAAACTCCTTACTCTCTCATATAATCTGTATTGTCCTTGTGCTTTGTTGTTTTACATTTTTGACCTTTCCTATCTTTCACATTTGTCTCTCTTTCTCCTTCATATTTTGTTTGCCTATACTTAAATTCTCATCAAAATAAAGAGCATCCAAACTGGTCTCCCTATGTCCAGATTAACTTTATTTTTCTGCTTATCCTTTCTTCCATTTATATAAAATGAGTATCAGATGTCACCCTCCTGTTCAACATGCTTCAATAGCTTAACACTATCTACTTACTTAAACAAGACATGCAGGATTCCTTCCTTCATTCCTCAGTCATAGAGTAGAGAGTGAGTTAACTGAAGACAAATTATTTTACAGGCTCTGTTATGGTGTTGTCTCCCTTGGAAACTCTGATCTCTAGGAAAGGATTCCCTCTCTACCTACATAAGGCCAAAGGTGGCTCTCATGTGAGATAGTCCTCAAGAAGATAAGTTAGACTTTGAGATTCATTTACCTTGAGATTCATTCTCAAAAAAATTTCAATTCTTAGTCTTTTCATTTTTCTTGGTGTTTCATGTCTCTTCCTCTCCCTCCCACTCTCCTCCTCCCCCCCCCACCCCGCCCTCAGTCACTCACCATTTCTTATCACCAGTGTGGAAAGACACTGATGGAGTTTTAGGTTAAAAACTAAGTTAGAAGTTACCAAAGAGGGATTTTGATCAACATTTATTCATGTAGGTGGACATCTAACACAGAGCCATGAAATTCTGCCAACAGCCTAAACCAATCCAGGAGTGTTAGGTTGGTGCCAGAGATAAAGATCTTATGACAATAAAGTTGAAAATTTGCTAGGTGTGTGTACTATAGGTAATTTTTTTGCAGAGACCTCTAGGGTAGTAACAATGGCAAAGCAGAATCGTAGGGTTCAGAATTTTTGATCCCTGGCCAAAGATCATTACTTATTATATTAACTGGACTAATATTTAAAATAAAAAGTCTTGAGTCCATTGTTGTTAGACTTTTACATTCTTAAAGCCACCTCCCCATTCTGTCTACCTCCTCTTCTCTCACTAAACTTTCCACTGTCTCTATTTCCTCCATATCTTTGGAAATACCATTCTCTTTCTTATATATGCTGCAAGCAGCTAATAAACTTCTAATCTTTAGAAACCATATGTAAATATCCCTTTTTTTTCCTGAGCTCCTGGAGAGACCTCATTACAAAATACCTAAAAACAATTAAAATTACTGTTTTGTTTTGTTTTGTTTTTTACATTTTATTTTCATTATGTTGTTAACTCCTGAGTGTAATTACAACGTTCTATTATCTTTGTATTTCCAAAATATAATTCAGGCCTTGAAATTTAGCACACCTATTGCATTTGAAAACATAGCTCTTGGAACCAGAAAGTCTAGATTTGAATACTGGCTTTGGTACTCTTATCTGGGAAAAAATTACTAAATTTTTGTTTTAATTTTTTTAATTTTTTTTTTGAGAGAGAGAGAGAGAGAGACATAGAGACTGCATGCAAGAAGGGGAGGGGACAGAGGGAGAGAGAGAACTTCAAGCAGGCTCCATGCTCAGTGCAGAGCCCAACGTGGGACTTGATCTCATGAACCACAGGATCATGACCTGATCTGAAGCCATGAGTCAGACGCTTAACTAATTGAGCCACCCAGGTGCCCCCCAAAATCACTGAACCTTTCTAAGCTAACTTTCCTCATATTTATGTGTTCATTCATTTATTCTCTTTTTCATCAGTCCTTTATTTATAAGTATTGAAAACTTATTATTTTATAGTTCTTCTGGTCAGATGCTAAAACACATTAATAAATAAGACAAAGTTATGCAGTACATTATAAGGTGATAAATTCATTGGAAAAATAAAGATCAGAGAAAGGGCTAACAGAAGTCTTGGTGGGTAGCAGATTCCAATTTTAAACATATTAGTTAGGTTAGTTTCATTGACAGGGTGATATGCAAAGATTTAAAGGAGGTATAGATATCTAGGGAGGAATATTCCAGGTAGAGGGAACAATCAATGAAATGTCCCTAAGGCACGATTTTGCCTGGCATGTGAACAGTAAACCAGGGACACTGATGTAGCTAGAGCAGAGTACATGAAGGGCTGAGGTCAGAAAGAAAATGGAACTTTCTTATAAAGGGTTTTGAAGGCCATTAAAGAGGTTTTGGCCTTTAATATGAGCAAAAGGAGGGACCATTAGAAGAGCTGGGGCACCGGAGGGAGAGGAACCATTTTATGTTTCAAAAGAATCACTCTGATTATTGCACTGAAGCAGAGAGATTAGAATGGACACTCTTGTAGTATTCCAGGGGAGAGATGATGTAGATTAGATTGGGTCATGTGTGGAAGTGGTATAAATTGATCATATTCTAAAGGTATTACAGTATTACAGTAGATCTCAGTAGGCTTGTGGATAGTAAGTGTGAGATCCTTACTGGACACAAAGATAGATATTCTAGGAGAGTGTCAAATTCATAAGTCTTGAGTTTAGCAAAGAAGCCAAGGCTAAAACAATTAATTGGGAAGTTGTCAGAAAGTGGATGGTGGCTAACTCCATGAAAAATGATGAGATTACTACAGAAGTGAGTGCTGATAGAGAAAATGAAGCCCATATTCAAGTAGAATGTTAATTTTAAGAGCTCAGGAGGATAGGAAATAGCAAAGGATATTGGGGAAAGACTAAGGTAGTAAAAAAAAATCATCAATGTGCGGTGTATTAGAAGCTGAATAAACTGTTTCAAGAAAGAGGTAATCCACACTGCTATGTGCTATTGACAAACCAAATTAGGTAAAAGGTAATTGACCTTCAGATACAGCAGTATGAAAGTTATTGTTGACCTTGGTAAGAGCAACGTTTGTGGAATGGTGAGAGATAGGTGAAATAAATGATGGTGAGCATGAAGTGTTTATCAGACATGGTTCAAGACAAACAGAAAAGTCAGTACATATAAACTTTTTAAAATTTGTATGCTGCTGTTAAGGAGAGCAAAGAAATGGGTCTGAGGGAGGAAGGGGTTATGAGTTACACACATATGCACACATACACAGAAAACAATGTCCTTGAATAGCTGAAAGACATTAGTATATAAAGTACTCTCTTCAATATGTTCAGGAAAAATCCATCCACCATTATAAGAGGAAAAGCAAACCTCATGGGTTCAGAATCAGGTGGGTGTGTATACACAATCAAAAGTAATCATCTATATTAAGTTTCTATTGCTGCATAGCAAATTACCATGAACTAGCTGCTTGTTCGACATATGCTTACTATCTCAGTTTTCATGGGTCACAGGTAACTTTGTCCAGTGTTTTGGGGCTCACCAGAATGTAATCAAGGTATTAATCAGGGCTGTGGTTTTACCTAAGACTTGAGGTCTGCTTTTCAGCTCACATGTTGTCAGAATTTATTTCCTTGCAGCTGTAGAATTCATGAGAGCTTGCTTATTTAAAGCTAATACCAGAGATATGTTCTGCTTGAATCTCTGTCTTCAGAGAAGGTCTATGCCCTCTTTCAGAATTATCTTAAGTCAGTCCCACCCAGAATACTGTCTCATTTGATTAACTGAAATCAAGTGAATAGACATATGAATTATATCTGCAAAATCCTTCTGTTTTTGCTGTATAATGTGAGTGACATGCCATACCCTTTCCATATTTTATTGGTTGGAAGTAGGTTATAGGTCATTCCCACATCAAGTAGAAGGGTCTTCTCCTAGAGTGTGATTCATTGGAGGTCATCCCATGGTTTGCCTACCACATTTTCTAACTGACTCATTTTTTTTCCTATGAGGGAAACAGGAAGCAAAGTCAGCAAAAGACTGAATTTTGGAAGGAGGTATTCAAAGTATAAAGAAAAGGAAAACATTAAAAATAGTCACATGAAAGAGGAGGAGAGACAGGGACCAGATACTGTATACTGCTAGGCAACCTTGACATTGGTCATGAATTTAATGGTAACATAGCATTGTTTTGCGTTTTTCTTCAGTCATGTTAGGCTATGTGAGTTCTGTGATGGAGTAGGCAGAGAGTTGAATGTTGAGAGACATCCCATAGTTGATAATGGGTAGTTAGACCGTTAATTAAAGATAAATTGATTTGAGGGGAACCTGGATGGCTCACTCGGTTACGTGTGTGACTTCAGCTCAGGTCATGATCTCACAGTTTATGACTTTGAGCCCCTTGTCAGGCTCTGTGTTGACAGCTCAGAGCCTGGAGCCTGCTTTGGATTCTGTGTCTCCCTCTCTCTGTACCTCCTCTGCTTGAACTCTGTCTCTGTCTCTCTCAAAAATAAACATTAAAAATTATTTTTTAAATATGAATTGATTTTTGTATCCTATGAAATGCATTAAATAGGGCTTTCCACTTATTTATTTAAAAACAATTATTGAGGGGCGCCTGGGTGGCTCAGTCGGTTAAGCATCCGACTTCAGCTCAGGTCATGATCTTGCAGTCCATGAGTTCGAGCCCCGCGTGGGGCTCTGTGCTGACAGCTCGGAGCCTGGAGCCTGTCTCAGATTCTGTGTCTCCCTCTCTCTCTGACCCTCCCCGCTTCATGCTCTGTCTCTCTCTCTCTCTCAAAAGTAAATAAATATTAAAAAAATTTTTTTAAAAACAATTATTGAATTTAATATATATGAACCTAGGGTAGTACTGTAAGTCCTGTGAATACTCATTATTTGTTTGATACTTGTGATAATCATCAGG
The DNA here is from genome assembly GCF_028749965.1 of Puma concolor. Classification (NCBI taxonomy): domain Eukaryota; kingdom Metazoa; phylum Chordata; class Mammalia; order Carnivora; family Felidae; genus Puma; species Puma concolor. Next base: position 92,354,570 of record NC_141673.1, on the reverse strand, counting down.
TTCTTTTACTGAGGAAAATCTAAAGGAATGTCAGATTTGTCTTAAATGTTAATAAATTTGTAACACTTACTTATATCTGCATATTAAACACACTTAAGTGTTTAATGGTTTCCCATAAAAAAACACAGTATTTTTTCTGCCTTTCACATTTTTTCTAATCTCAGAATAGTTTTGAAATGCAGAAAGTGAATATGAGTATAATGAAAACATTTCCAAGTATATTGAGTCACTTTTACAAAGTTGATGTTAAGGCCTGCCACTGTACTTTGCATTCTAACTCAAATCAAATGTTGTTACATAAAAACATTGAAGCATTTCCTCATCTTTGTATCCAAAAAGTCACTGTCTAAACCCATCCTTTGTCTAAGGTATAGGGATGGCCTGCTTAGAGTGCTAGTGGTGATCAGTTGTGTGGGTTGGATTTCTCTAGGCAGGTGTTTAAGTGAATCTTCCTACCCAGGAGAGCATAGAATGTCCTTATATAGAGAGATAAGAAGAATTTATTTATTAAGAAAACTAGAATAAAGAAAAGAACCATGAGCTGAAAGTAAGGAGAGATGGAAAAAAGGAGAAAAGTAAGGAGATAGAAAGTTCAAGGTATCCATATACCACTAATAACATTACTAAAGTTTAACTCTATGTTTTGTAATTACATTAATACTTGAACTCTATTAGGTAATGTCCAAATTGTTGCTTCCAGAAAAGCAACTCTAATAACCTGGAAGACTTACATTCCCCAAACTGTTAATTGATATCAATGTTTTAGACACAAGCCTCTGTAGCATATTCTAACTTCAGTGTCTTGGTATGAGATACTAACAGTGTCCACAATCTGTAACAACTATTAACTTATTCTCTAATATATATGACACTACACATTGCCCCATGTTAATGGTGGTTGATTTTCATGATACTTGTAATAAAATTATGAAAGATTGTGAAAAACAAAGAAGTTTTAAAATTACTGAGATTTTTAATTTTTTAATTTTTGAAAAAAAGGGCATAAAACTAACAGGAAAAATGACATGGATGATGAAGTAATTGCCTTGTTTAAAAATCATGACACTAATGGGAAGGAAGCAAAAAGAGGAAGGGAAAGCATATCCAGAGTGATTGCTTAAAGAAAAAAAAAGCATTAGAAAAAAATTATAGGCCAGGAGCAGATTTCTTTCATGCTCTAAGAATTATATTTTATATGATTTGAAACTGTAATTTTTTTAGAACAAGCATACTTGATCATTTTCCTCATTTGTACTTTTTCTGCATCCTTGCCTGATACTTTTTATCATTTAATTACCTTATCAATCACTTATCCCCCTTTAGTTCTTAAGTACTACTGAAAATCATCTTCACAGTATTAGAAAGCAAAATTGATTTGTTCTTTCTCCTTTTCTTTTTCTTTTTTTTCTAACCAGCAAAGACTAAGCCCAGCATAGCTTAAAATTATATATTAAATTTAACAGAGTGGTTAAGTGTTTATTAAACTTTAACCTTGCTAGCTTGTAGGTGTAGGACTTTAGTGGAAGAAATAGAATTAAAAGACCAAAAATGAAAATGATATATTGGAGGACCAGAAGAGGGGCACCTGGGTGGCTCAGTCGGTGGAGCATCTGACTCTTGGTTTCAGCTTAGGTCATAGTCTCTTGGTTTGTGGGATCAAGCCTTGCATCGGGCTCTGTGCTGACAGTGCAGAATGTGCTTGGGATTCTTTCTCCCTCTCTCTCTGCCCCTCCCCTGCTCTCTCTCTCTCTCACTCACTCTGTTTCACAAAATAAATAAATAAATAAACTTTAAAAAAAAGAAGAAGAAACTGAGTGTGCCTCTAGTGAATTGGTTTCTTCACTATAGCCAAATCAAGGACAAAAGGATAGGGAAGCTCAAGACACACTCACACACACACACACACACACACACACACCTATAATGATTCCAGAAAATCCAGGAAATCATTCCTGGTTTGTTTACTGTGATGATTCACAATATACAGATAAAGAAGTAAAAGCAAATGAAGTTAAACACTTAATATAGCCACCAACAAATGTTATTTTTTTCAGTGGCCATTTGATTTTTTGAGATGTGTTTTGATGTTCTGGGCCAGAAAATTCCTGAAAACTTGATGAAATCATCAGTTTAAATCCATTTATAAATTAGGCAGCTCTAGGAATTTTTAATACTTTTGTCCATTAACATTTATGCTACAGTTAAATGATTAAACTACCACCTTATTACAGGATTAGAACATTCTGAATTTGACTATATACTTCTTTTTACCAGTGTGTTTTACTTTTTTCATATATTTTCATGTTATTAATTAGTACCTTTTAATTTCAGCTTTAAGAACCTTTCTCAGCATCTGTTTGTAAGGCAGGTCTAGTGGTGATGAATTCCCTCAAGTTTTGTTTGGGAAAATGATTCCATTTCATTTCTGAAGGACAACTTTTCCAGGTAAAATATTCTTGGTTGGCAGCCTTTTTTTTTTTTTTTTTTTTTCTGTCCACATTCTGAATATATCACTCCACTCTTTCCTGGTCTGAATTCTTTCTGCTGAGAAGTCCAATGATATTCTTATAGAGATTTCTTATATATGAAGATTCTTTTTCCTCTTCCTACTTTTAAAATTCTCAGTGTCTTTGATTTTCGACAGAGTAATCATGATCTGTCTTGGAAGAGATCTCTTTGGGCTGAATCTGTCTTCAGGACTTATGAGCTTTGTGAAGTTGGATGTCTCAATCTCTCCACAGATTTGGGAAGTCCTCAGCCATTATTTCTTCAAATAAGCTTTCTGGCCCATTTCCCTTCTCTTCTCTTCTCTTCTCTTCTGAGACATCTATAATATATAAATAGTTTCATTTAATGGTTTCCTACAATTCATATAGGATTTCCTCACTCATTTTCAGTTTTTTTCTTCTCCTCTGACTGGATAATTACAAATGACTGTGTTCAGATTTAAAGATTCTCTCTTCTGCTTGATCAAGTCTGCCATCAATGCCCTCTGTTGCTTTATTTTTTTTCATTTTCTTCATTGCACTCTTCAATTCCAGAATTTCTGATTGGTAACTTCTTAATGATATCTATCTCTGATACACTTCTCATTTTGATTGTATATTATTTTCCTGTTTTCATTGATTTGTCTCTGTATTTTCTTGTATCCAACTGAGCTTCATTAAACAACTATTTCGAATTCTTTATCAGGAAAATTGCAGATCTCCATTGGGGTTGGCTGCAGAAAAAATACTGTTTTTTGTTGTTGGTGGTGAAGGTGTCATGTTTCCTTATTTTTTTTTTTATGTTCTGAAGTCCTTATTGCCATCTGCACATTTGAAAAAGCAGTTACCTCCTCTAGTATATCCAGTTGCCTTTTGAAATGAAATGCCTTCTGTCATCCATCCTTGGGATGAAGCTTTCTTAGATCTCTTCTATGGATACACCTGTTTCTCATTCTTGATCCTTCTAGGGTCAAGGGTGGAGGAAATTCTTAAAATTGTATTCTTTCTCTTGATTCTTAAAAGCCTGATTGGGAGCTGACAACTTCTCATTTGCTTTCCCTAGAATGGTGCTGAATGCTCACATTTGGGTAGTTTCTCCCAATTCTGCAAAGTTGGGCTGGCTTTCTACACATGCTCACTTGCTGTCTGCAAAGGCCAACACCCACCACTCTGGAGGGAAGGCACAGGAAGCCAGCCAGGTTGTGTGTATGTTTGTATGAGGAACACAGAATGTTTGGGGTGCCCAAAGACCCCTGAGGGAGATCCACATGTGAGGCATCCCCAGTGGCTCATGGGTTGGCTTTCTGATACATTCCACAAAGTATTTGGTAGGACCCAGGTTTCTTTCATATGTTCTAAGCCCTAGCTGCTGTTTTCCACATCGGTCTGTTAGTCAGGCAGCTCACCCAGTGCTCTGGATGAGGCAAGAGAGAAGTGGGCCTCTTAGGCAGCCTCTCACACAGCTGGAAAATCCAAGTACTCGCTCACGTGCTCTTACTTTCTGCTGAGGGAGAAATCACAAGCCTAGAGTGTCTCCCTTGACCCTGACCTATACTGTTGAGGGAAGAGTGATGTGAATAAAGTGAAATTCTTCCTTTTACCCTCTTCAGTGTATTGTCTCAAATTTTTTGTTCCACTGGCATGCTGGAACTTCTTCAGCTGGACTCTTAGACTTCCACAAAATTATTCTGATCCATGGGTGATTATCAAAATCAATGTTTTGGGGAGAAAACTGGTAGAAAACTCCTATTCCACTATATTGCATATGTACTCCTGGATTGACTATATTCTTAATAATAGTTAGAAAACATTATGACTTATATATATTAAATATTTAATTCTGTTTTTAAGTATAATGGGTCAATTATAATTTTGTGTTATGACACATAATGTTTTCTGTCACTGAATTATCCTTAGAATTGGAATTTCTGGATTGAAATGTATTAACAAATATATCCAGATAGCCCTCATAGAAGTTCCATGAGTCTATACCCCAGCTTGTAATGTTAAGGACTTTGTTTGAATATTATAAAATATTTTATCCCTTACCAAAATGATAAAAATGTGTATCTCATTGTCATTTTACTTTGAATTTCTTTTCATTTAATTATGCTGAACAACTACTTACATATGGAAATGGAATGTGTGGTTTCCCTTCTGGGAAAGGTTTACCTACCAATTAGATGCCATCACGAGAATTGATGGGTAAGCACCACTTTCCTGTCCTCAAGGAGGTCTTACTCATAGGTCAGAAAATTGATAGAGCACTTACAATAAATGATAGTAAGTAGTGTGCTACAAGAAAGACATGCATAGAAAATTCAGGAGAGTCTTCTAATAAAGTGATGATTAAGTGAAAAATCCAATGGATGAGTAGGAAAAACCCAAGAAAAGAGACAAACATTTTCAGACTGATATGCATCTAAATAATTTAGAATCAAGTTGAGAGCATGACATATTAAACAAACAAAACAAAACAAAAGACAAAAAAACTATTCAGAAATCTCCGTGTGATGAGACGGGAGTCAAAGAAAAATGACAGCTGAGGCTGCAGAGGCCGGATCACAAAGAGAATTGTTAGCTATGTTCAAGAGTTTGAACTTTACCCTGTGGCCAGGGAATTTATTTCAAGGTTTCAGAATTTCAGTGCTTCAGTTTGGGAGGCTTATCCTTACTACCATGTGGAGAATAGCTTGGTTAGGGATGGGATCTGGACACAGGGATAATTCAAAAAATTACTGTAGTCTTGAATTGGACTATATTGTCGACATTAAAATATTGGTCTCAAAATATGTCCAATACCATGTATGCTAGTTATTTGCCTATTGTCTATATTACCTTCTGATACTGGAATTAGGGTCTACAATCTACATTTTTAGATTCTGTTACCAATTAGCTTCTTTGTTTTTTATTTTTTTTTTAATGTTTTATTTATTCTTGAGAGAGAGAGAGACAGAGCATGAGCGAGGGAGGGGCAGAGAGAAAGGGATACATAATCTGAAGCAGACTCCAGGCTCTGAGCTGTCAACACAGAGCCCTATGTGGGGCTTGAACCCAGGAGCCATGAGATCATGACCTGAGCCGAAGTCTGACGCTCAACCGACTGAGCTACCCAGGCACCCCACCAATTAACTTCTTGTTAAGTTATAGCAATAAGAAAACCTAGAAACGATTTAAATAGTAGGACATGGGAAAAGGAACTTCCTTTCTTTTTGTCATTTCTTTGCAGTGTTGCTTAAGCAGCAAAGTCAGTCCTATCTCTCAGTTTCTTTTGGCACTTCCTGCCCCAGTGATAGTGTATTCTTCCTGTCCCAGAGAAACGGCCATCCAGAGCTTTCTAGGTGTTTTCTTTTGGTTCATCTAGACTTCAGGGCAGTAGCAGATTCTTACAGTTACCAATACTTGAGTTATCTCAACATCCTTTAAAAAGTTCCATCTTTATATATCTGTGTAACAAATTACCAATAAGATATCCACCATTTAAAATGGCTAATTGTAGTTATGAGTTTCCAGAGTATTGATTACCCATTCTTATTTTTGCTTTTATATAACCTCAGTTTTAGACTGATGATTTTTGTTTAAGTTTTATTTCTTTATTTTGAGATAAAGAGAGAGAGAGAGAAGGGCACGGACAGAGAGAGAGAGGGAGAGACAGAATCTCAACCAGGCTTCACACCATCAGTGCAGAGTTTGATGCACGGCTCGAATTCACAAACCTTGAGATCATGACCTGAGCCAAGATCAAAAGTCAGATGCTTAACCAACTGAGCCATCCAGGAACCCCTGGACTCTCATGATTTTAGGTACTGCTTTAGAATCACTGGATTGAGGTGATTGACCTCATTATTCAAGGGGGAATTTGTTAATGATACATAATTGGGATGGAGAGAAGTTTATCTTAAATTCAAGGGATATTTCTGGTGAATTTCTTCAACTTTCATCTAATGGTAAAAGTTAATGAAATCAACTCAGCAAAGGGGACATGTGATGGGCAAAGGAACAATGAATCATAAGTTACAACTACAGCTTTGGGACAAGTTACAAAAATATGGAGACAAACTGCCAATTTGTCCTTTGCACATACTTATAAACACTGACTAAAATTTTCCTTTCTTCTTCATTTCTCCTGCTATTTTATATAAGGATTCTTGCTAGTAGCTTTTAAATTGAGTCTTTAGGTAGTAACAGACATTCAGGTGGATTTATGTTCAAATGAAAATTGAATTAATAGCATTCCAGAGAGGATACACTGGAAAGTGACTGATGGACTTTGTATCTAACATTTTTTAAAAGATGGTAAAAGTTTCTTCATATAAATTAAGAATTGTACCTTATTAGGAGAAAGCATTGAGTTGTTACTGGTATTTTATGAACTTTATATAGCTTAGAAGTAAATATATTGGTGCTGAGTAACCCAAGGGGTGGATTGTGGTGACTATTTTTGTCTCAACAGCAAGCCTGCCCTCCTATACTATGTTCTGTTGGGATTGGAGAAGACAAACCTCCTGACATCTGAGTTTCTACTATATTTTTAGTGGGAAGCATTAGAGGGAGATTTATTAGTACATAGGGATTTTAAGAAACCCCTATCCTGTTTGTAGTTACTATTAGTAGTACTTCAGGAATAAAGATTATCTCCATTTGCAGCTGCTGGCAGGAAGCATCATATACTGTACCTTCCCAGAGGTCCAAGTGCCAAACATCCTTGGTGGACTAATCACCAAGAGGATCAGGTTCCTCTCAGCTATCTAAGCTTCAGTTGTGTTGTGGTTCCTGCTTTGAGCTCCTAGATTCTAGGCTAGTCATGGTGACTAGTGACTTCCTGGAGTCACTAATACCTGAATTTCTACAGCATCCGGAAGATTTCCAATTCCCTGTTTGCAATACCTAGCATGGCTTCTATTTTGTTTTATTAGAATGTGACTAATACAGATGGAAAAAGATTCCCCTCCCCTGCAAAAACAATTACTTCTCATATAATGCATAAAGGTATGTGTGTGTACATGATTCAATGGAAATACACAAAAATATGTATTTTTTAAATATTATATCTGAAGAGTGAAATTTGGGGAGATTTTTATTATTTTATTTTCCAATATTTTCTAAATTTTCTACATAAGACATCCTTACATCCACAGTCAAGATAAAAATAAAATAGTGGTAATGTCATATTAGATCTTAGGAAGCAAAGTATTCCCTGTTTCTGGGAACTGGACATGATAGGTCATTATTTCACAAAATATATTCTATGGATCACTTGTACTGGAATTATCTGGGATGCCAGTTTAGAAAAAAATGTATCTCTCCAGACCCAATGCCTTTGGATTAGTGTTAAGAATCTGAATTTTAGCAAAGGTCCCAGGTGATTCTTCTGCATATATTGACTTTGAGCTCAACCTCCCAAGGGTTGCTTATTTCCTCCTGCTAAGCAAATGCAGTTATCCTCACAAGACACATCTAACTGTGGACCTGACATTTTAAGAAAAAACAAAACAGTACAATAAATGTATTATTTCCATTTAAACCATCTGTTCCTTTACTGGATGTTCTTCATGCCTTCTATAAAACCTACTGTGTGATATGTGTGTCACCCTGCATGCTTCTGTAGGAGTCACTCATCTTTAATTTCACCATGTACTGTGGTTCTGAATGTTGAATTATTTGCATGCTAAGAGATAGTATGCATATTTTCATCAATGATTATGTCATTGTAAATACATAAATAAGTAAAATAGGACTGTAAAATTGGTTATTTTTATGAAAATGAAGTTGGATATTTGAGGAAAGCCACATAAAGTTGAGTGACTAAGAGGCTACTACCAAATCAGGTATGGGAAAGGCATCCAAAAAGAATAGGGTGAGGAATCCTAAAATACATAACAATATTGAGGTTTGTTTCATAATTCCCTTTAAATTCTTGTTCGATGTTAAAAAATAAACTTGATATTGTACAACTTATATTATGACTATTTATAGAAAAAAAACATGATATGAAATCCAACTAGTGGATTACAGTAAAAGAAAAGTTCTGGGTTTTTATCTCAAAATATTAAAGAACAAATATATCTTCTTTAAGATTCCCTTTTCCAGTTAATAGACTATATATATGTGTGTGTATATATGTATATATGTGTGTGTGTGTGTATATATATATATATATATATATACACACACACACATATATATACACAAACCAGAAAGGATTCGATAAGATTTTGTAATATTTTCAAAATGATTTCAGTACCAATCAGAATCCTTGGGGCAACTTTAGAGGCTTTTTGTATGATTATGGATCTGGGGTAAATCAAGAAATCAGTTTTGGCCTGATCAGGCATAGAGAATAGAGGTAGTGTCATAATCTAAGAAACATTTTACCCTATATTAAAATTAAATTTCAGAAGTAAATTGTTTGACTATTGGAAGACAAACAAGCACTGTGGGACTTCTTTTAATTTTTCTATCCTGTTTCAAGAATGGAAACTAGCATCTACAAATGCAAGGGTTCTTACAGATCAACTTTCAAGTTAATATAGATTAATTCTTTTTTCCTTATGAAGCAATAGTGTTTTAGCATTTTCACTGTCAGACATTTCAATCCTCATAATGCACTTTATATAACATTTTTCAGAAAATTGGAAGCTTTAATGTTAATTCTTAATCTTTTAAAAATTATATTCTGAGAATGAGATAAAATATGACCAGTTAATATTTAAATGTTATATAAGTATGTTCAGAATTAAAAATAAAATGTTGTTGATTTTGGTCAATTTACTGGAACTGTTCTACAATTGGCTTTGGGATTTTAGATTAGAGAGAAACTCTAATAAATGGATAGAGATTTTCTAATCAAGATTCATACATCTAGGGTTTAAAAAAAAAGGCAAAACATCATTTAAAAACATATTAGAAAAAATATAATAAGTAGGAAATTTTTGTTGCGTCATTAAAATTTTAGGAACTTAGTGAATTATTTTTTTTTTGAGATTGTTTTATACTATTCACCAAAATAAAACTTTCTAGAAATTATGTAGGTTAGAAAATCTGCTGTGAATAGTGGAGTGAAAAGGCTCAAGAACATAATGATAAGAGGGAAAAGAGGAGACATGAAAGCAAAGTTCTCATTTAAAGAAGCCAGAAAAGAATGAGGGTGAGTGCGAACAATGATATTTTAAATATAGAGAAATACTGATGAAAAAGTGTCCACTCTACAACAAATAATCCCAATTTGAATAAAGGCAGGTAAGAATGCAGTTAAAATGGAGCTTCAATTCAAGTGTATTCACATATAAATTTTACCAAGAATGACTACATGTAAAATAAGTTAGATAATCAGTAGAGGATTTTTTTTAAAGAATATTGAAACTCAAATTTAATAGCTGGTAAATTCTCTGTAATCTTGCTGAGTGTGTAATTACCAACCCCACTGATGATTATATTTTATTTCCAAAATATTTCTAATTTAAACTGAGTATAACATTATTGCATCCAGTGTTATATCAAATGAAAATATCCATTTACATTCCAGCTATCATAGGACAATGAAAATGCACGTGGGAGTACCCTGATGTCTGTGATAACTCATATAGTTTATTCAGAATAGCAAAAATAATAGATGAATTTACATTTTGAATGTTTTCAATTGCCTTTGTGTTCAATGTATTTTGTTGTAGTCTAAGAGTATAAAATTGACAATTTCAGTATAATATACTAATTTATGTTGACTAAAGTATATTGAGAAAAATATATCATTTCTAAATAGGCTTCTGAACATCAGATACTATAATATTCTTTTACTGCTTTCTAGTTTTTGTTGTATTTAATTGTAAACAAAACAATTTCTGTATCAAAATTGAAAAACGCAATTTCTCTATAAAATGAAAAGGCAATATAATTCAATTATGAACAAATTTATCCCAAATTATATGATCATAAGTATTGTCCTTTTCAAAACTTAATGAGGAATTCATGAAGAAAAGAGTTGGAGCTTATTGTTTGCAGTTATTATAATTATCTAGCTAGGGTTTCATATACCATTTTGAATTCTGGAATCATTTTTAAGGTTTAAAATTTATTTTAAGTATAAGCAATAATGAAAAATCTTTATGCTTTGACAATGGCTTTGATTTCAAAAACCAAACATCTTCGCTATCTATGCCTGAAAAAGGAATGGTTAATAAAGGTGGTTAATAATGTTGCCAAAATGATGCATGATTGTAAGATTATGAGATGGGTATTGGCCACTAAACTTTTAAATTTATCTGAAAACTTTTATTCTTTTGAGATACAACTGCATACAATAAGCTAGATTTATTTCAAACAGTTTGCTATCTTATTGATTGATCTTATATGGTATTTAAATGTGTTAATTGGATGATTTGTTATTAATTCAAATGGAGATTAGCTATTTAATATCTTAATTTTAGTTTCAAGATGCTACAGCTGGATCTGACCATGGCGATACAAATTTTGGAATAAACATTTGGTGAGTGCAGACTAAAAATCAAATTCGGGGGCGCCTGGGTGGCTCAGTTGGTTAAGCATCTGACTCTTAATTTCTGCTCAGGTCATAATCTCATATTTCCTGAGTTGAGACCCACATCAGGCTCTACACTGCTTGGGATATTCTCTCTCTCTCTCTCTCTCAAAATAAGTAAACTTATAAAATAAAATGGAAAGAAAAAGTTACTCCAATTCATTTTTCCTTTGCCAACCCATCACCTCAGCACAGATCGTTGCCTCCAGAGAAGGCATCATTTTCTAGTGTGTGTTGTGTCGCTGTCCAGGGTAGCCTTAGTTCTGCTGCCACTCCTGACAGTCATTGTTTTTGTTTCTTTGTTTGTTTGTTTTTTTACACACTCTGTATTCTGTGATCTCCATTAGCAATTAAATAAATAAAACATTCTGAATTAAAAATTTATTAAAGATAACAGGCTGATAAGGGATTATATTTTTCAAGATTCCATTTTCATATCACTGTAGTTTATTACATTATTATATGGTTGTTTTTTTTTTAAATAGGGATCAGTTCCAAGTATGGCAGTAATATAAAATAATAACATAGAGTTTGTAATTATTTGGATATAGAAAGTACATGGAAACAAATGCTTGGAAGATGGGACAAGGACACTGTTTTTGATTCCTCCTTTCCCCTTTTTGCAATATCTTCATACATTAATATTCAGATTAGACGTTCAAAATATATGGTTATTTTCTGTTGTGCTAATAGCACAATTTCTGGCAACATGTGATTTTTGGAACAATAGATACTCTATAAATCTTTCTGCACTGCAGAGGTTGCCTAATGGTGTCTTAAGGAGACTGGGCTTCAGAATTCTTCATAACCTGTGACTGAATCCTTCTGCTGCCTCTTTGGGTGAGCTACTCTGAGACCTGTGTTTCCTCTTTTATGCAAAGAAAATATTTCCAACCCCTGTAGATAGCTTTAACTATTAAATAGGAGAGTCTTGCCATCATGCAAAGTCCAGATTAGTAAAGAAGAAAAGTTGAATATTTGCAATAGAGTGTGCTATGAAATAAGATAGCAGGGGTGAGTGGGACTACTCTGTATCCAAGTGTTCATTTAGCGGGTCCTTCAAGTTACAGTGTTGCCTAGGGAAACAAAAGTCATCTCACTCTTTGGATATTCTTTAAGAAAGTGACTAATTAAAAAAAAAAAAGATCTCAATTCAAATATACCATTTTATCTATTTTCTATCCAGATACAGTACCTAACCAATCAGAAAGAATGCCTGCTAACGCACTGGGACAGAGTCATGGGGACCCTGTGCTGTGCCAGGGAATTATCCTCTGGTTCTTGCAGTATGAGGAAATTTGGGGGTCCTAGAGTAGGGTTAGGCTAGTGGGGACAGTGGCATCTGACTTACCTTGGGCTTCAAGATAGTGATTTTATTTTGAGGTATGGATGTATCTCAATAATTTAACAACTTATATGGCCACAAAAGTGTTTCCTGGCTGAGCATCAGCACTACTTCTAATGCCAAACATCTCCCCCATTGTATCAAAGTCTCTATTCCTTTTTGGTCAGTCTTTCACTGGTTGTTGGCTATTGTAAACATGTAAAAACAATTCAATCACAATGGCATGTGACTGCAAAGTGAAACTACAAATCTGGTAAAATATGTAAGATTTCATGAAATTCCTGAAAGTGATGTTGGAGAACTACATTAATCACTGGTAATGATTAACTTCATGGAGCATTGGTAACTACTAATTAATGCAGTTAAATATAGTTAATATAGATCATGCATATTAATGTGGTTAAAATATTTCTCTAGTTTTTGGTGGTGGAAAAAATTTTTAAAAAGAAAATCAACAAGGATTAAAGATGGGCTTTGCAAAAACTTGAATTGACAATCTAAGGATAAGGCATACTTTTGGGAAAATTGCCTTGATAGCACTTGATTTATTTTTTAAAGTTTTTATTTTAATTCCAACTTGTTAATATGGAGTGTCATATTGTGTACAATATAGTGACTCAACACTTCCATACCGCACCTGGTGCTCATCACAACACATGCACTCCTTAATCCCTATCACCTACTTAACCCATCTCCCAGCCAGCTCCCCTCTGGTGACCATCAGTTTGTTCCCCAAAGTTAAGAGGCTCTTTCTTGGTTTCCTTCTCTCTCTCTTTTCTTTCCCCTTTGTTCATGTGTTTTATTTCTTAAATTGTACATATGCACTTATTTTTATGATCATGTTGTAAAAATTATGTTGTCTTTATAATTGTGATAGGTAATCATTATAATTATGTTTCAAGGTTAGATTCCCATTATTATGTTAGAAAAGTTTAGATATGAAGTCAAAGCTGATTTCTTTATTGTCATTTATTTCATTCTTCACCCATCTTAAGAAAAGGAATATAGTTGTTGTTATGCCCAGAATTCATGATCCCCAAAGACCACTAGGGAGCCGAGTCCGATGCAAAAGCAAAGAGCCTTTATTCGAGCTAGCTCGAGCTCAATCCCCTACCTGCACCGACGCAGCGGTGAGATACCAGGGAAAGAGAGCGAGTTTCAAAAGGACAAAGGTTTTATTGGGGCCTGGGGCAGTTGGTGAGGTAATGGCTATGGCCTCAGCCGATTGGCTGGGGAAGGGTCCTGGGGAAGGGTCCGAGTCCTGTTAGGCAGGTGAGGGGGGGGTTACTCAAGGGGAGGAGGTGTGGTCAAGGTGAAGGACACAGAACAAGATGGAGTCGGCTGGCGTAGGCCCGCCCTTTCAGTTGTAAGTTAATTTTGTTAAATATCAAATAAAATAGACATTCATAATTTTAAATTTTATTTTTCAAGATAATTTCTTATGAAAACATTTGTCAGTAGTTTCTGTAATTTTTATAGGAACAATTTTATGAAGCTTTTGTAGAAGTATAACATGCAGAGAATTAAAGTACACAGATAATAAATGTATAAATCAGTTAAATTCTACAGCATTTTCTATAATTTTTAACATTTTTTGAAATGAATTTAACTGGTTGTACAGTTTATTATTAAACTCCATAAGGGAGATACCAACACCAGACTTGAGGATGGTCAGACTTCACAGAAGTCATAAGATCTGGAAGCTGAAGAATAAATTTGAGAATTAGTCACATATAATGCAAGTACCACTTTTCCTCGCTATTAAATTAGCGATCTTCTAATATATTTGCATGTGGTCTTTGTGGTTGCTTCTCCCCCTCTCAACCATTTGCGGGTCATATATTTACTGTTCATCGGGTTGGAAACTCATAGACTAAAAGTATGGTTTTACTTAAGTAGAAGTAAAGTACCTTAAGATTGTACTTACTACCTCTGCAAGACACTAAGTGGTAGCTGAACTTGGGGTAGGCTGCAATTCCGATTATATCCCTGCATTTTGTTTTCCTCCTCAACTTCTCTAACAAAATCATACTGTCACACCAGGGTTATAGGAACCCATATATAGGGTAAGTGAGTGCATGAAAAACAGTCCCACTGTTTGAGGCTACACAGCGTCTCTATATCATAGGTTATTATGGAGTCAACTAATTACTACATATTAGTATATTACATATACAGATTTGAAGTGTCTGTCAGATATCACATGCTCAATACAGTTTAGTTATTTTTTTAGTTTAGCTATTGGTATATGAGTAAATAGTGAATTTTCTGAAACTTCATTTTCTTATCAGCAAAATGAAAATACTAATATCTACTTTGTTGTAGATAAAATTTAAAATGCTGTTTCGTGTAGATAAAAGTGCCTAGGACCCATGTGAGATGGGTGAAGACTCAGCTATGTCTGTCCCTCAATATTGTAAGGTTAAGTAATGTTCCCCTTGAACCCAGTTGCCATTTTAGGGGATAGAGAGTGGCAGAGTGACAAATAGCCATTGTAGGGAGTTGATCTTTGAGCTGACTGACTGCCGAAAAGGTTCTGAAATAATTTGAAAAAAAAATTTATTGGAATATGAATAAGGCACCTTTAATTCACAAATATAAGTTCCTTCCATCTAATGAGTAAGACAGGCATTTAAAAAGAATCATAATAACAGATAGTAAGAATTCTAAAGTTTTGTCAGTCTGAGAAAGAAAAATATCATATGTCACTCATATGTGGAATTTAAGAAATACAACAGATGAACATAGGGGAAGGGAAGGAAAAATGTGATAAAAACAGAGAAGGAGGCAAACCATAAGCAACTCTTAAATACAGAGAACAATTGATGGTTTCTCAAGGAATGTGAGTGGGGGGATGGGCTAAATGGGTGAAGGACATTAAGGAGGGCACTTGTTGGGAAAAGCACTGGATATTTTATGTAAATGATGAGTCATTGGGTTCTACTCCTGAAACCAAAACTATACTGTATGTTAACTAACTTGAATTTAAATAAATACTTAAAAAATAAAGTTTTGCTAACCTTAATTGTAACATGTAAACTTTGACTTCCCTGTTAGAACAATACTTACGGAACTGATAAATTTCTAAAAGTAAACATTTCTTGTGTTTTTTTATTTTTTCTTACACAATATATAATAGTCATGTCCTTTAACAATTCAATATTATTACTTGGTTTACATCTTTGGAAGTGTGAATTTCTATTAGCACATTCCTTGAAAAACAACAAAAGGATATGTAACAGTTGTTGGATAGCACAATTTTGATTAATTTTTATTCTTCCCTGTCTTCATGGTGCCATATGAGTTTCACTTTTAATTGCACAGAATCTTGCTAGGGTTAAGGCTACATGTTTGACACTTAGCAAATGTTTTTTCCCAGTCATTTTTGTTGTTGTTCTTTGGTTAAATGCTTTGGGTCTGCTTGTACTTTTACACTCTGCAAGGGACATAGTAAATCTATATGTGATTACTTCCAGGTTGAAACATGCAGACAGCATCAATAAAAGGATGCTGTGTCATCTGTAAATTAAGCAGCAATTGGCCTCAGCCATTACTCATTTAAGTATAGCATTTTATCATTCTCTTTGATATTAAAGGATGTTCATATGCTCATAATTGACAGGAAGGTTTAATTTGTGCTGGTTATGGTGCAATAAGCAAAGCAATGAATAGAGTCTGATTTTTTTTTTTAATTGGAGTATGGACTTTGCTTAGTTACAAATATAAGGAGTTGCTGAGATTACAAAATTCCCTCTGATAGAAAAGAATTATTTCTTTGAGCTCCACTAAATTTCTTAAAGTGTTCATTGAGGAAGAATTATACTTCATTGAAATAAGGCAGTCTTTCTAAAGAAATAATAAATTCATTTGTTATTTCACACCTAACACTAGAAATTGCAAAGATTGTGCTATTACAGAAAGGACCATATTTTTTTCTTTTCTTTTTCTTTTTACCTCTACCAAATGCCTACCTGAAATTTATATTAATGACCATGTGTAGTTTCTAGGAGCTATTGTCCATAAATCCAAAAAGATGTTTTGAAATATATGTGGAGAAAACAAAACCAAAACAACAACAACAACAAATGGGTCTTTACTCCTATCAAGCTTGAAGGGAAAGAAGGGACAAGACTCAATAGAAAGACTGCTGGAATTTATGTTGTTGAGGTTGTAGTTTGTACTGTAGGAAAGAATATAGTCCAGTGCAAAAAACATTTGAATAGGAGACAGGGAGTAGAGGTATCCTCTCTGCTCTGCCATCCTCCAGCCTACGTGACCTTTGTTGAGTTCACCAAATGGAGGTTCAGTTTTCTCATCTGTAAGATGCCCTGCCTACCTTTAGAACATCCTCTGATTCTTTAAGACAATAAATCAAAGTAAAGTAAAAATATTAGAGGATAGAGAATTGCCTCTATTCAATAATTAAAACAGCACCTCCCAGAGAGGTACTGTATTTTTTTTTTTTTTTTTTTTTTTTTTTGCTATCTACTAATATCCCTTCTTGCATTTTTGAGCTTTCAGAAGACAGTGACTGATTGGGTATACATATTCTACTAGTTTCAGGAACTTCAGAAACATACAACAAATTAGGGCATGAACACATATGAGAACATAAAAAATCCCAAAATAAATTTAATATTCTACCCCAAAACCAGGAGAATAGTTAATTTTTCAGTTTGAAACACCCTTCAAACATGACTTGACTAATAGGAAAGTATGTTTTGTAGCACAGTATTAACAGTATAGCAATATTTTTATTACAAATTGGAAGCTAGAAATATATTTAAAAAGGATGTACCTAGAGTACCTTCCCATATTGAATTTAGTAGACCAGGAGTCACGTAATGAATTGGGTACAAAAAATTATTTTGTGATCTTTACATTTATATGTAAAGTTAACACTAAAATACTACTATGTGTGAAATATTCTTTAAAAATAATGTGCTTCATTAAAAATCACATCTTTACTTACCCTGAATTCAAATAAGTACATTTATGATAGAATATCATTACCCAAAATATAAAATTATTTCATAAGAATTAAAGAGAAAAGTGCAATAGAAACTCAACTGAGTTAAAGCCTTTTACTTTGAGAAAACAAAATTTGTTTAGATTTATAGGACATGAATATGAAATGTATTACTTTTAACTATCAATAGTAGCAGCTATATTTTTTAAATTAATATTTAGAAATTTTTCATGAGACATCATAGGGTCTGCTGTTGAGAACATTTCATTGCATTAGCATCCTAAACACATTGAGAAGGAGGGGAGAAGATAAATATATTTCATTAAAATTTTTTGACAATGAAAATGTTTTTAATCAGAAAATCCAGTTAATCATAATGCTTGAATTCCTAAAGAATTCTAATAACATAAGAAAATAATATACTGCAGGAAGTAGTTCTATCTTTCATTACAGATATTTTTCTCTTTTTCTCAAACCACCCCCAATTTCCACAAAAGTTTCTGCCACGTGGTACATATTTAAGTAATGGTAGTTATGATGTTTAACAATATAATAATATGATTTTAATATCCAGCGCTCAATAAGTATTTGTTGAGAATGAGTAAATTAAAACTAAGATTTTATATTGTTTATAAAATTATGTTCAATTTTGTTTTATACTTACCAAAATAAAAGCCCCCAAGTGTCCCAGATTTGATATTCTCTTCTTTACATCTCTAGTTTTAAAGATTAACTTTCCAATAAGTTTATGATTGTAACTATTGCTAGTTCTACTGTAAGAAGACAGATCCTCAAATAGTTACTCAAACAAATTTTGAAATGCTCTCACCTTTATGTATATTATAATCTTCATCATTCTTCTTAAACACCAAGTGTCTTTTGGTTCTTCTTCTAAAACACAATTATTCTGGCAGAGAATGAAATAATATGTAATATTGGGCTTAGGATCCATTTTATATATATAAATTGGATTTCTAGGAGATATAACTATATATAATATATATATATATATTTTATATATGTATATATAATAATGCTATTTTATATCCCTGTGTCTTGAAAGGAAAGGCAATTTTTTAAATCTAAAAGATAAATTAATAAACAGCACATGCTATGTAAAGCAGTCAATTAACAGATTGAGCAAATGTGTGCATATTAGTAGAGCCATTTTATACTGTTATAAATACTGGTCATTGATATACAAGAAATCATGGTCTTTTAATGACTTAGCTGCAGGTAGAGTGCAAATTAGAAGCTTTTGAAAGATTCATTAACCATTTGACCTATTAAGTAACTTTTAGTTCACTAAAGAAATTACTAGAAGTTGAGAAGGTTTTTGATTATATAAAGAACACATTTTATGTGTTATATATATGTCATGCAAGAAACAGATCTACAGCACTTATGTCTTCATTATTTTAAGTAACTGGAATGGTATTTTTAAAAGATTCAACTTCAGCTGCATTAAGTCCACAGAAATCCTTGAATAGTTACTTAAATAGATTCATGCAGTCTCACAATAGAGTCAGAGCCTGAACCTGACTAAGAATGTCCAATATTCTGAGAATTCCCTTTCCCTCTTTTCTTATTCCTAAATCCCAAGCCCTTTGATCTCTTTTGAAGTTATCCTCAATCATTCCAAGCAAAAAATCCAATTGACATAATAAAATCAGAAAGAGTTGGATTTGGGCCACCTGGGTGGCACAGTTGGTTAAGTGTCCAGCTCTTGGTTTCAGCTCAGGTCATGATCTCATGGTTCGTGAGTTCAAGCCCTGCATCAGGCTCTGCACTGCCTGCTTGGGATTCTCTCTTTTCCTCTCTTGCTCTGCCTCTCCCCTGCTATCTCTCTCTCTCTCTCTCTCACTCCCTCTCTCTCAAAATAAGTAAACTTAAAAGAGAAAGAGTTGGATCCTATTTCTTATTCTCCAATAACTTGCCATGTGACTTTTTACAGTTATTAAACTTCTCTCATCTTAATTTCTTCATAAATAAAGACTAATGTTTATTCCTAGTATAGTTATGAATATTAAACTCTATGAAGTATATGGCATATAACAGGCACTGAAAAATATTGTGGACCTTTCCATTGTGCCACATTTCATATCCACTTCCTTTGTGATATTTACTATACTGTACTGTAATTGTATTTTTTGTTTTAATGTTATTTTGCAACCTAATAGGTTCTCTTAAAAATCTTTGAATCCTCAATGTTTAGGAATAGCATAAATAGCTAGTATATCTTTCTTTCTACTTTCTGTCTTTCTTTATTTCTTTTCTCTGTCTCTTTCTCTCTCTCTGTCTCCTTCTCTACACATGCACACACACACAGACCTTTGTTGTTCTTGTTGAATAGATAAATGATAACAATTAATTGGCAACTACAGAAGTTAAAGTTTCTCTTGGAGCAACTAAACCATTAAATGAAATAGTATATTAGGAACATGCATGACATAGTAAGTACTCTAAAAAGTCTTAGCTATATTTTTATATAAAATATATAAATATATATTTACATTTATATAATATATTATATATATAATATATATTTACATATATATTATATATGTAAATATATTTATATAAAAATATAGCTAAGACTTTTTTATAGCTAAGACTTTTTGGACTTATTCAATAAGACAAAATATATTTTTTGCCTTAAGACAATATATTTTTATATAGCTAGGACTATATAAATAGTCTATATAGCTAGTCTATACAGTCTATATAGCTAAAACTATCCTTGGGGTACCTGGGTGGATCTGTTGGTTAAGCAACAGACTCTTGATTTTGGCTCAGGTTACACCATTTATGAATTTAAGCCCTGCATCAGGTTCCATGCTGACAGTGTGGAGCCTGCTTGGGATTCTGTCTCCCTCACTCTCTACCACTCCCTGCACTTGTGCGCAAGCTTGCTCTCTCTCTCTCTCTTTCAAAATAAATGAATAAACTTAAAAAAATAAACTAAAAAAATTGATCTCTCCTCAACCTCAAAAAGGCCATATCAAAATACCCACAGCTAGGATTATCCTCCATGGGGAAGACCTGAGCTTTCCTCAACAGTCAAGAACAAGATAGGATGTCCACTCTCACCATTGCTATTTAACATAGTACTGGAAGTCTTAGCCTTAGCAATCAGACAAAAAAAAAAAAAAAAAAGGAGAGAGAGAGAGAGAGAGAAAGGAAGAAAGAAAGAAAATGCATCCAAATCAGCATGAAAGAATTCAGATGACATGAATACTCTATGTAGAAAACCTAAAAGACCACCAAAAGATTGCCAGAACTAATATATGAATTTAGCAAAGCTGTAGGATATAAAATCAGTGTGCAGAAATCTGTTGCATTTCTTTACATCGATAATAAAGTAGCAGAAAAAAAATCAAGGAATTGGTCCCATTTAAATTGCACTAAAAACAATAAGCTACCTAGGAATAAAACTAACCAAAGAGGTAAAAGATCTCTATTCTGAAAACTCTAAAACATTTATGAAAGAAATTGAAGATGACACAAATAAATGGAAAAACATTCCATGCTCATGGATTGGAAGAACAAATATTGTTAAAATATCTATACTACCCAAAGCAATCTGCATATTTAAAGCAAAGTTTATGAAAATACAACCAACATTTTTCACAGAGCTAGAACAAACAATCCTAAAATTTGTATGGAACCACAAAAGACCCTAAATAGCCAAAGTGATCCTGAAAAAGAAAAGCAAAGCTGAAGGCATCACAATTCTAGACTTCAGGCTATATTACAAAGCTGTAGTCATCAAGACAGTATAGTCCTGGCACAAAAACTGACACATGGATTATGGAACAGAATAGAAAACCCAGAAATGGATCCACCACTTTATGGTCAACTAATCTTCAATAAAGTAGAAAAGAATATCCAATGGAAAAAAGATAGTCTCTTTAGCAGATGGTTCTGGGAGAATTGGACAGCAACATGCAGAAGAATGAAACTGGGTCACTTTCTTACACCATACACAAAAATAATTTCAAAATGGTTGAAAAGACCTAAACATGAGACAGGAAACCATCAAAATCCTAGAGGAGCACACAGGCTGCAACTTGTTTAAACTTGGCTGGAGCAACTTCTTACTAGACACACCTCCTGAAACAAGGGAAACAAAAGCAATGAAACTAAAAGGCAATCTATGGGAGAAGATATTTGCAAATGACATATCTATTAAAGGGTTAGTTCCACAGTCTATAAAGAACCTATCAAACTCAACTCCCAAAACAGAAATAATTCAGTTAAAAAATGGGCAGATGACATGAATAGATTTTTTTTTCCAAAAAGCCATCCAGATGGCTAACAGACACATGAAAAAAATGTTCAGCATCACTCATCATCAGGAAAATATAAATCAAACCACATTGGGAAGCCACCTCACACCTGTCAGTATGGCTAAAATTAATAACACAAGAAACAACAGGTGTTGGCAAGGATGTGAAGAAAGGGGAACCCTCTTGCACTGTTGGTGGGAACGCAAACTGGTACAGCCACTCTGGAAATCAGTATGGGGGTTCCTTAAAAATTAAAAATAGAACCACCCTATGACACAGAAATTGCAGTACTAGGTATTTACCCAAAAGATAAAAAAATACAGATTTGAAGGGGTACATGTATCCCATAATTTATAGCAGCATTATCAACAGTAGCCAAACTATGGAGAGAGCCAAATGTCAACTGATGAATGGTTACAGAAGATATATGTGTGTGTGTGTGTGTGTGTGTGTGTGTGTATATGTATGTATACACATGCACATACATATACACATATGTATATACACATACACATACACACATATACATATATATGACATATATAAACACACATATATCCATATATGAATATATATGAATGTATATATGAACACAATGGAATGTGTGGAATATATTCCATCAAAAAGAATGAAATCTTGCCATTTGCAATGACGTGGATGGAACTAGAGTGTATTATGCTAAGCAAAATAAGTTAGAAAGATGCATGCCATATGATTTCACTCATAGGTGGAATTTAATAAAATAAATGAGCATAGGATAAAAACAGAGAGGAAGGCAAACCATAAGAGACTGAAATATAGAGAATAAACAGGGTTGCTGGACAGGAGGTGGGTAGAAGGATGGGCTAAATAAATGATGGGCATTAAGGAGGGCACTTGTCAGGATAAGTACTGGGTGTTTTATGTAAGTCATGAATCACTAAATTCTACTCCTAAAACCAATACTGCACTATATGTTAGCTAACTTGAATTTAAATAAAATCTTGGAAGAGAATAAAAAAGAAATGAGAAATACTTGGTTCAAAAAAAAGAATGAAATCTTGCCATTTGCAAGGATGTGGATGGAACTAGAGTATATTATGCTAAGCAAAATAAGTCAAAGAAAGACATATACTGTATGGTTTCACTCATACGTGTAATTTAAGAAACAAAAATATGACCATATGTATGTTCAGGGGAGGCAAAGGAAAAAAGTAGAGGGAAACACACCATAAAAGACTCTTAAAGATAGAGAACAAACTAAGGGGTGATGGAGAGAAGTGGATTGGTAAATGGGTGATGGGTACTAAGGAGGGCACTTGTTACAATGAGCACTGGGTGTTGGTGTAAGCAATGAATCACTGAATTCTACTCCTGAAACCAATATTTCACTGTATGTTAACTAACTAGAATTTAAATAAAAATTTATAAAGAAAAAGATAAGATCTCTGATAATGTTCTAAGGTAAACTCAGGGAAGATTCCATTTGTGGATTAGATAAGAAATCACAAAATGTGTAAAAACTAATGAGTCCTTAAGAGTAAGTAAAAATTTACCGTGTCCTAGTGAGTGTATCTGGATATAAACATCACATTTTTTAAGCATACATAATTGCGAGTGGAACATAGTAGGCATCTATCTGTATAGCTAATATTTATCATTTTGAAAGTAATAAAATATAGATGGGATAAAACTAGGAGACCTTTTGCCACTGGATGGTAAAAATGCTTTCTAACTTAGAATAATATATTAAGTCTACATACTTAAACTATGAGATAGAGAATCTAAAATAGCATACTTTCAAGGGTAATTTTCATTTTCATTTTCTTATACAAGTCATTCATTAATTCTAGTAGCCTTTCAAAAGTCATATCAAGTCACCATTCAAAAACAGTATCACTAATTTCCTTCAACATGCAAACAAATTCTCAAAACTGATAAGACAAATTGTTACTGTAGCAAAGCAAGGATGTATATTCTGTGGGATGTGAAACAAAACTGTCTTTATTATATCCTAAAACAGATTGGAAAGGATTTACCCTACCTCCAATTAATGAGAAATGGTAAAGGTTATTAAAATGTGTGGATAAGTTTTAAAAAAAGTGCTTCACTCATTGCTGTGAAATTGTGATACAAGAGAAAATCATCCACAGAGTAACTCTATCAAATGGTCTATGATTTATTTAATCCTCAGTTATAAAAAAATTTTTTTAAAAAGAAGTAATGACCACTAATACAACAACAAAACAAACAGCAAGTGAAACAGTTTCTGATCTATTCATCAGAAAATATTTTAGTGGAAAATTTTATTCGGAATTTAATAAGAACTCAGAAACACTGTTGCCTATCAACAAACAGTACCCTGATCCCAAGGGGAGATTTTTTCAAAGACCTCAAAAGTTCTAGGTTTGGGAAAGGCACTTTGTGAGACTCTGATATTCACTTGTAAATTTTATACTCAAAAATGATATCTCTGGTTCCTTTAAATTAAAAAAATCTATGATATTAAGGGAAAAAAGAAAAATGAAATGGCAGTTGGCCATGCCTTAATGATTTAACTTGGCATCTGGTCAAATGACCTGGGCAAATGTTCTTTTGAAAAATGTCATAGAATTTTTATTAATGATGAATATTTAAGGTCTCAAACCATACTCATCTTAAAGAAGACTACTTTAGCAATCTAGGTTCTGTCAAAACTGGATTTTGAATGACTTGACCCTCATAATAATTGAACTAGTTCTGCATGCAAATGTAGTCTAAATCACCTTTCTGTCAAGCATCCAAATTCTTTTGTTGAATATGAACAAAACATGCACCAAAAATTAAAGAAGTCTGTAAACATTGATTTCTTCAGGAAACTGGGAGTTGCCATTCAGTTTCATATTACAGCGCTGAATTTTGTGGACTTAAAATTTGTAAAACTAGTTTCATGACTATGTAACTTTTAAAAAGTTCTCATTTATAGTACCACTTGATTGTCCTAGTACCAGGGAAATATAAGCTAATATAAAATGTAGAGAGTGAGAAAACTGATTTTTTTTGTCTTCAGGTAAATAACCAAACTTGAACAATGACCATAATGATAACGTATTTTTAAATGTTTTTATTTTACTTATAGCAAGCATATACCATATGACAGGCATTTCTTTAGTGTCTTTTGTGAATTTTCTCTTCTATAGTTGCCATGTGAAACTATGTAAGACAGTAGCACAAGATATTAGAGCTAGTAAATGTTGGAGCCAGAACTGAGGAGAGCAATTTTTGAACTGACATTTTCTTTTTTTTTTTTTTTTAATTTTTTTTTCAACGTTTTTTATTTATTTTTGGGACAGAGAGAGACAGAGCATGAACGGGGGAGGGGCAGAGAGAGAGGGAGACACAGAATCGGAAACAGGCTCCAGGCTCCGAGCCATCAGCCCAGAGCCTGACGCGGGGCTCGAACTCACGGACCGCGAGATCGTGACCTGGCTGAAGTCGGACGCTCAACCGACTGCGCCACCCAGGCGCCCCTTGAACTGACATTTTCAAATTCATCATAGGAGTGTAAGTTCTGGAATGTGAAAGAACAGTGTTCAAATCCCAGTGCCACTACTTACCAGCAGCAAAACTTCCTGCATCTTATTTGACTCCATTGTCAATAGAAGATGGATAATAACATCTATAAAATATGGACAATAACAATATCTGTCCCATAAAGTCTTGTAAGAATTAGATGAGAGGATACATATGATGCTCTTAGAAGACTGTGGCACATATGAGTCAATGCTTTATTATTATTATTTTATCATTTATTGCTTTATTTCCTTTTAGTACCTATTTATGTTTGCTTGCTTTTATTCATTTATTTTTGGTTACTTTCAGTTTCTTATTCTGTTTATTTATTTCTTCTTCTTTAAAATTTTAATTCCAGTATCATTAACATACAGTATTGTATTATTGTTAGGTGCACAATATAGTGATTCAACAATTCTACACATTAGTGCTTATCCAGATAATATACTATTTAATCCCCATCACCTATATCACCCAATATCCCACCCACCTCCCCTCTGGTAACCATCAGTTTGTTCTCTATAGTTAAGAGTCTTTTTTGATTTCTCTCTCTTTTTTTTTTCTTTGTTCTTTTGTTTTGTTTCTTAAATTCCACATATGAATGAAATCATATGGTATTGTCTTTCTCTGATTGACTTATTTCACTTAGCATTACGCTCTCTAGATCCATTCATGTTGTTGCAAATGGCAAGATTTTATTCTTTTTTTATGGCTAATAGTCAGCCATACATACATACAAACATATGCCACACTTTCTTTATCCATTCATCTATTGAGGGATATTTGGGCTGCTTTCGTAATTTGGCCGTTGCAGATAATGTTACAATAAATATAGGGGTGCATATATCTTTTCAAATTAATGTTTTTGGTGTTCTTTGGGTAAATACTCAGTAGTAGAATTATTAGATCATATGATAATTCTATTTTTATTTCTTTTTAGGAACCTCCATACTGTCTTCCACAGAGGCTATACTGGTTTGCATGTGCACCAACAGTACTTTAGGGTTCCTAGTAACTATTTTCAATTATAGCTGTTACATTTTATATATTATAGGGATATAATAAATAACTTGGGATTTATCATAGGTTAGTATAATTTCAAAAGGTAAAATTCTAGTATGCCAGAAATTAAGACATTCCTGCCTTAATAATGTGTAATTAGGAAATAACTAGAAATATATTTCTGACTATAATGCCACATGCTTAGTCTAAATAATAGTAATAATAATAATGAAATATACAAGATTAAAATGTAAAAATGAAGCAAGTATATGTATCCAAAACTTGGGCTGATTCTACATATATTATACAAAAGATGGGATAGAGGAAAAAAAGAGGAAAGAAAAATGCAAACGATTGAATGCCTACATGTGTCAGATTCTGTGTTATTCATACTTTGCCTGCCTCTCCATTCTCATCCAAAGTAACTCTCACCTGTGTTCTTTCTCCTTCACTCATTTTCCCATACTATCTGTTGCTCCCCTTACACAGGTTTTGTACATAATTCTCTCCTTTTCAAGGTTTATTTATTTTGGGGACAGAGAGAGACAGAGCATGAACAGGGGAGGGGCAGAGAGAGAGGGAGACACAGAATCAGAAACAGGCTCCAGGCTCCGAGCCATCAGCCCAGAGCCCGACGCGGGGCTCGAACTCACGGACCGCGAGATCGTGACCTGGCTGAAGTCGGACGCTTAACCGACTGCGCCACCCAGGCGCCGCAATTCTCTCCTTTTCAAATGTTCTCCTTGAACTTCTTTACTTGGTTAATGCTGACTCATCCTTTAGATCTCAACTAAATCATCAATCACTTGTCCTTGACAAAGCAAGATCCATACTGTAGACTCTGAAATCAAGTGCCTCTCCTTCAAAATGATCATAATAATTGCAGCTTTATTGTTATTTGTCCTTTTTGATTATTGTCTATCTCTCCTCTGGATTGACTCTATAATAGCTAATTTGTATTAAGTATTCCATAGATAATATACATTGTTTCATGTGCTTTATGTGCATTAACTAATTAAACTTCTTATAGCAACCTAAAGAGTAAGTTCTATTGTTAATGCCACTATACAGACAATATCAAGCACATTTTCCAAGGTCACAAAATAGTCGGGATTCAAATACAGGCATTGCATTCAGAGTACATTCTCTTAATCATTTCATTTGTTGCCTCTTAGGAACTGCAAAAGGATTGATGTTACCACTATTGTATCCTTGAGAATGAGTACAGTGATTGAATGCAAATTGGTAGAACCTCATTAAAAGATATTTTGGCATTATCTATCAAAATGTAAAATGTACTTATATTTTGAACCAGCAATTCTATTTCTAGGGTTATCCTGCACGCTAATGTTCCATGTACTCAAAATACAGGTAGAAGGCCATACCTTGCTTTACTGTATATAGTAGCAACATGCTGAGACAATGGCAAAGTCAGTCAGAAGACTGAATAAATACATCACAATATATCCATATGAGTGAATACTTTATGGCCATATGAAAGTTAGAGCTATGTTGCATTTATGAAATGTACCCAATATATAAAGCTAAACAAACAACAACAACAACAACAAAAAAGTGAGGAGCTCAACAGTAGGTAAAAGCTTATTGCCATTTTTTAAGATGCATATATGCATGTATATAGTCATAATATCTAGAAAGATACAAGAAATTGTTGATAGTGAATGCCTTCCTTAGGAAGCAGAATAGAGGCACTAGACATCAGTATTAAAATCATTATTCTTCAATACCCATTATATTGTATTGTTTTCTACTTCTAATCACATAGAATTTTTTTAATTAAAAAAAGTAGCTTATCAGTTGGGGAATGCAATAGCTCAGTGAGAACATTTCAAAGAAAATTTCTAAAGCAAGTACGCAGTCACTTTAAAATATGCATATCATTTCTCCTCAAACATTATCTAACTAGAAGAAAAATACCTTAAAATTTTAAATTAAGGGTATCTGCATTTACAATGGGAAAGGGGAGAAACCAACTTTTTAGGGTACATATAAGAAAAATTGGGGGTGGCCATTTTCATATATTGGTGGATCATGAGTCATCTTCAGGCAGATGGTTGTTTCTTTAGCAAAGCACATTCAAGGGCCTTTGGGGGAAATGACAAGGAGCAACTCCCACACTTTTAGCCTCAAGGCAAAGTCACAAAAAAGCATGAAGTTAGAGCTCAATTTTATGCAGAATAAATTAAAGAAATCTTGGATATTCTTGGATAGCTTTGTAGTAAGGGACCGTAAGGAAATGAAGAGTGTCCAGGGCAAAAGGGGAGCCAGAATAACAAATCAGATTGTGCAATGATTATTACTAGGTACAGTGATAGTCAACATTTAATTTTTAGTTGTTTCCTTTTCTCCAAATCTTTAGGGGAAAATGGCCACACAAGCTAACCTATGCAAAAGGTACTTTGGAATATTAAAAATAAAAGGACCTGATGGTCATGATAGGGTGGCAAATATCAATTATAGGACCAACAAGGAAGAACGTCAAGCTTCAGGTTAAAAAAAGCAGGCTGCAGAGTAGACTAACAACAAAAATATAACCTCTTTTTTTTTTCTCATACAACCAAAATTCCTTAAACATATTGAAAAGCTTCTAGAATTTCCATAGTGCAAGAAGAAGTCATTGAGGCATCTAAAAATATTTTAAAATATGAGATATCTTATAACGCTGAAGAATTGGGACTTAAAGAACTTAGGTTTATATACATTAAGGAAAAAGTGCTACTGAAGTAACATAGTGTTTACCTTAAATTTTACCATAAATTCTAAAATTAAATGCCAAATTTTATCTTCTAAAATCTGAATCTACCATAAATTTGCTAAACCATGTACAGGGACTTTGGTAATGAGATATGCTTAAATTGAAATAAAATTTTACTGTTTTTCTTGATATTGTAAAATATAAATATAGATATACTATATTTATATTAAAACATTTTTTCCAGCATCTTACTCACTTGACAGTCCTCACAATAATGCATCTGGTGATTTCAACACCATTCTTACGTATAGGGCAAGGCTATACATCCATTCAACCTTCCAGTTTAGTTAAAATAATTTTTGTATTATCTGATATTTTAGTTCAGCCTAAGTTTTTATTTGCTTAATCTTGGACTTTAATGATGAAGTGATATAAGATGGTAAATTTGATTATATTTAGGCAAAGACAAATCATTAAATATAAACACCTTTAGTTGTTTACAATGAGTACTTTTCAGCATAGGTAACTCTAGAATGCTATTTCCTAAACATTATATTTGAGAACATTAATATGGCAAATCACCACATACACATAAGCATAATAGCAATAACAACAAAACCACATTACTAAACCATATTAAATAATACTAATAGCTTTTTCTCATTTATTTGGTTTGTGACTTATCTGCTTCCCTGAGTTATTTCTCTTTTTATTCTTTAACACAGTATTTTTCTGTCTGTATATCCTAAAAGCTTTTTTTCAACTTTCTCTTTTTCTACTCCTGTCAAATCAGTTCTTTATTTGCTTATTTGTTAAGCTTCTATTATTTTTTTTTTCAATTTTTTACATTTGATCAGGGGATGTAACTTTGGAGAAAATTTTTATAATATTAATTTTAAAAATTTTATAATATTAAAGAATTTGTTTAAATTAGTTACTTAACACACAGTGTAATATTAGTCAGGTGTACAATATGGTAATTCAATATTTCCATCCAACACCTTATCACAATTGCACTCCTTAATCCCCACCACCTTTTTAACCCATCCTCTCATCCATCTCCCCTCTTGTAACCATCAGTTCTTTATAGTTAAGTGTCTGTTTCTTGGTTTGCCTCTTTTTTCCCCTTTGCTTGTTTGTTTTGTTTCTTAACTTCCACATATGAGTGAAATCATATGGCATTTGTCTTTCTCTGATTAATTGATTGATTCATTTAGCATTTGTATTCTCTGGATAAATACCTAGTAGTGGGATTGCTGGATCATAGAGTAGTTCTATTTTTAACTTTCTGAGGAACCTCCATACTGTTCTCCAGAGTAGCTGCACCAGTTTGCATTCCTACCAACAATTCAAGAGGTTTCTCCTTCCTCTTGAATGGTGGTGGTGTTGTTTTAGCCATTTTAACACATGTGAGGTGACATCTCACTGTAGTTTTGACTTGTGTTTCCCTGATAATAAGTAATGTTGAACATCTTTTCATGTATCTGTTGGCCATCTGTATGTCTTCTTTGGAAAAATGTCTATTCATGTCTTCTTCCCATTTCTAATTGGATTGTTTGATTTTTGGGTGTTGAGTTTGATAAGTTCTTTATAGATTTTGGATATTAGCCCTTTATCAGATATGTCATTTGCAAATATCTTCTCCCATTTAGTAAGTTGCCTTTTGGTTTTGTTGATTATTTCCTTCACTGAGCAGAATCTTTTTATTTTGTTGTAATCCCAATAGTTTATTTTTTGTTTTGTTTCCCTTGCCTCAGGAGACATATCTAGAAAGAAGTTGATATGGATCATATGAAAGAAGTTACTGCCTGTGTTCTCTTTATAGGATTTTTATGGTTTTATATGTTTTATGCTTTTTATCTCACATTTATATCTTTCATCCATTTTGAATTTATTTTTGTGTATGGTGTAAGAAAGTGGTCCATTTTAATTCTTTTGCAATATTACTTTCCAGTTTTCCCAACACCATTTGTTGAAGAAACATTCTTTTCCCCATTGGATATTATTTCCTGCTTTGTCAAAGATTAATTGACCATATAATTGTGGGTTCATTTCTCTGTTTTGTATTCTGTCCTATTGATCTTTGTGTCTATTTTTGTGCCAGTACCATACTGTTTTGATTACTACAGCTTTGAAATATAACTTGAAGTCTGGAATTGTGATTCTTCCAGCTTTGTTTTTCCTTTTCAAGGTTGCTTGGCTCTTCAGGATCTTTTGTGATTCTATAAAAAATTTAGGATTCTTTGTTCTAACTCTGTGAAAAATGCTGTTGGTATTTTGATAAGCATTGTAGTGTGTAGATTGCTTTGGGTCATATAAACGTCTTAACAGTATTTGTTCTTCCAATCCATGAGCATGGATTTCCATTTAGTTGTGTCATCCTCAATTTCTTTCATCAATGTTCTATAGTTTTCAGAGTATAGATCTCTCACCACTTTAGTAAGGTTTATACCTAAGTAACATTGTTTTTGATGCAAATGGAAATGAGATTGATTCCTTAATTTCTCTTTCTGCTGCTTCATTATTATTGTATAGACATGTGACAGATTTCTTTGTGTTGATTTTGTACCTTGTGACCTTACTGAATTCATTTATCAGTTCTAGAAGTTTTTTGGTGGAGTCTTTTGGGTTTTTTATATAATCATGTAATTTGCAAACAGTGAAAGTTGTATTTCTACCTAGCTTATTTGGATGCCTTTTCTTCCTTTATGTTGCCTGATTTCTGTGGCTAGGACTTTCAGTACTATGTTGAATATAAGTCATGAGATTGGACATCCCTGTCTTGTCCCTGTCTTGTCCCTGACTATAGAGGGAAAGAAAGTTTTCAGTTTTTCCCCATTTAGGATAATATTATCTGTAAATTTATCATAGATGGCCTTTATTATGTTGAAGTATATTCCCTCTAAACCAACTTTGTTGAGGATTTTTATGATGAATGGATATCATGCTTTGTCAGATTTTTTTTTCTGCATCTATTGAAATGATGAGAAGGTTCTTATACTATCTTTTATTAATGTGGTGTATCACAATGATTGTTTTGTAAACACTGAACCACCCGTGCAACCCAGGAATAAGTCCCACTTGATCGTAGTGAATGATTTTTTTTAAATGCATTGTTGGATTTGGTTTGCTAGTATTTTGTGAGAATTTTAAGTCTAATTTCATCAGGGATATTGGCCTGTAATTCTCCCTTTTAGTGATGTCTTTATCTGACTTTGATATCAGGGTAATCTGGCCTCATAAAATTAATTTTGAAGTTTTCCTCCCTTTCCTATTTTTTGGAATAGAGAAAAATAGTCATTAACTCTTCTTTAAATATTTGATAGAATTTGCCTGTTAGGACATCTTATCCTACATTTTGTTTCTTGAGATTTTTTGGTTACTGATTCAGTTTCTTTGTTGGTTATTGTATGTTCAAGTTTTCTATTTCTTCCTGTGTCAGTTTTGGTAATTTACATATTTCTAGAAATTTATCCCTTTTTTCTAGATTGTCCAGTTGGCTAGCTTATAGTTTTTCATAATCTGTTGTAATTGTATATCTGTGGCATTTGTTGTTATTCCTTCTCTCCCATTTGTGATTATATATACTTGGGTCTTTTCTATTCTCTTTGATAAGTCTGTCTAGGGGTTTATTTTATTAATTTTTTCAAAGAACCAGCTCCTACTTTCATTGATCTGTTGTAGTGTGTGTGTGTGTGTGTGTGTGTGTGTGTGTGTGTGTGTGTGTGTTTGCTTGTTTCTAAATCATTTATTTCTGCTCTGATCTTTATTATTTCCTTCCTTCTGCTGGCTTTATGCTTTATTTATTGTTCTTCCTCTAGCTCCTTTAGGTGTAAGGTTAGGTTGTTTATTTGAGATTTTTCTTGCTTCTTGAAGTAGGCTTATATTACGATAAATATCCCACTTAAGGCCACTTTTGCTGCATCCCAAAGATTTGGACAGTTATGTTTACATTTTCATTTGTTTCCATGTATTTTTAAATTTCTTCTTTGATTTCCTGGTTAACCCATCCATTGTTTAGTTGCATGTTGTTTAACTTCTGTGTATTTTTGGTCTTTCCAAGTTTTTTTCTTGTGGTTGACTTCTAGTTTCATAGCACTGTGGTCAGAAAAGATATATGGTATGACTTCCTTCTTTTCGTATTTGTTGAGACCTGTTTTGTGACCTAATATGTGATCTATTCTGGAGAATGTTCTATGTGCACTTGAAAACAATGTATATTCTGCTGTTTTATGTGGAAATATTTTTAATATATCCGTTAAGTCCATCTGGTCTAGTGTATCATTCAAAGCCATTGTTTATTTTCTCTCTTGATGCTCTGTCCATTGATGTGAGTCAGGTGTTAAAGTCCTCTATTATTATTGTACTATTATCAATTAGTTCCTTTTAATCTACAGATGTCTGTAGATATAAATGAGTCTCTTGTTGGCAATATATAGATGGGTCATGTATTTTTATTCATTCTGACACCCTAAGTCTTTTGATTGGAGTATTTAGTCCATTTACATTCAAAGTAATTATTGATAGATACACACATATTGTCATTATATTACTTGTTTTGTCATTTCTGGAGATTTTCTCTGATTCTTTCTTGATTTTTTTCTCTTCTATGTTTTGCTGATTTTCTCTAGCGATATTGGATTTCTTTTTCTTTATTCTTTGCATGTTTATTAGTGGTTTTTGATATATAGTTACCATTAGGTTTGTATGTAAACTTTTCTGCAAATAGTCTATATTGTTGATGGTCATTCAAGTTTGTATCCATTCTTTTCTCCTCTTGCCTCCATGTTTGAGATATACGTTATTATATTTTATATCCTGTTTTTTAATTCCTTGATGGATTTTTTACAGAAATATTTATTTTTACTGCTTTGTGTTTCCTGCTTTTATACTCACTTTTAGTCTTTTTTTCCCACTGAAAGAAATTCCTTCAATATTTCTTGCAGGGCTGGTTTACTGGTCACAAACTCCTTTAGTTTTTGTTTTTCTGGAAAACTCTTTCTCTCTCCTTCTATTCTGAATGATAACCTTTTTGGATAGAGCATTCTTGGCTGCAGATTTTTCCCATTCAGCACATTGAATACATTATGACATTGCCTTCTGGCTTGTCAAGTTTCTGTTGAAACATCTCCTGATAACTTTATGGGAATTCCTTTGTAAGTTAATGACTTATTTTATCTTATGCTTTTAGGGATATCTTTATCACTATGATTTGCAAATTTAATTACAATATGTCTTGGTTTGGTCTGCTTTTGTTGATCTTGATGGGAGCTGTGCCTCTTGGATCTGGATGTCTATTTCCTTCTCCAAATTAGGGAAGTTTTCAGCTTCAAATAAATGTTCTACTCTGTTTCCTCTCTCTTTTTCTGGGACTCCTATAATAAAACTGTTATTACATTCCATGCAGTCAGTGAGTTCCCTAAGTCTATTGTCATGTTGCATAATTCTTCTTTCTCTCTTTTGTTCAGCTTCATTGCTTTCCATTACTTTATCTTCTAGGTCATTACTTTGCTTCTCTGTTTCTTCTAGACTGCTTCTCATTGCATCACGCATGTTTTCAATCTTGTTTATCACACTCTTCATCTCTGATTGGTTCTTTTTTAACTCTTTTATATCTGTTGTAAAGGTCTCTCTGATATCTTCCATTCTTTTCTCAAGCTCAGTGAACATACATATGATTGTTGCTTTAAATTCTCTATCAGTAATGTTACTTGTATCTGTTTCACTTAGATCTCTGGCTGTGCCCTTATCTTTTTCTTTCATTTGGGGTAAATTCCTCTTATTTTTGTCTAACTTTCTGCCTTCTTCTGTGTGTTAGAAAAGCCTGTTATGTCTCCTGCTACTGAAGTCAATGACCTTATAAAGAAGAGGTCATGTAGTTCCCAGAGCCTGGTGGTTCAGGGAGTGTCATGAATCTGTACTGCATGCGCTCTGCTGGTATCTTCTGGCTACTCTATCCTTCAGTCCAGTCATCTGCAGAGGCTGTCCTTGTCTGCTTTGTGTAGTGTTTGACCCCTGGCCTAAATGTGGTTAGTTTTAAGTAGGTACTCTTGTCTGCTTGTGAAATGAGACTTTTGCCACCTCCACCAGAACTGAGGCTCTGCACAACTCTCTGTTTGAGAGACATGATGTGGGCAGGGGTTTGTATTGATCTTCTGGTGTTAGAGCCCACTGCTCTGGGACTTAGGCAAGCATGACTGAGAAGGGTTGTTCTCACCAGAATGGGCCTGGTATAAGCAAGATAGGCAGCCAGTGTTAGTACTGAGCTGCTTCCCACAGGTGGCTCTATGTTTATGCTGGGGTGTTGGGGAGGGAAATGGTGCCAGCCAGCTTCTTAGTTCCTGGAGTGGTGTCTCCATCAATGCTTCCTCTCGGGGACACATTCTGAGAAGACCAAATAATCTCCCCATTGTGTGCCCCAGGAACTCTTCAGATAAGTTTCCACACTGTCTCTCCCCAGGTCTTTTGCCCTGTCTTATCTCCAGGAGAAGGGCAGTGCCTCTGGGCTGTATCCCAGCCAAGCCCTCTGACCCTTAAAACTTCAGAGTTTAAGCCCCTCTAGTTGCAAAAACTCACAGAATTCTGCCTTTCTAGCTTTCCAAGCCAATGCTTTCAGGGAAACATTCTCCCTTTACATTCCCCTGAGTGCTCTTCTCTCTTGCCCCCTCCATGACCATAGCTGCCTATACATCACTTGCTGCAACTGTTATCCTTTGTCATGTATGGCTGCACCTAATATGTTTTTTGTTAAGTTCTTTTGACAGATGTCACCTGAGAAGCCACATATCCATAGTAAAATCCAAAGTGGGTAAAGAAAAGGCAAGACCTTGAGCCAGTCAACTAGGGAGCTACCAGACAAGTCAAAACACTCTACTCCAATTCTTTGAGAATTAGGTATGTCTTGCTACAAACTTCATGAGGAATGTGGCTATCCTCATAGCCCCTATTATGTTGGAGTATGATTAGATTCCATAAAAAGTTGACTCATGTTTTTTATCAACTTAATTATTGCTTATGGGAAAGATAGTTTTAGAGTTCTCTACTCTTCTATTTTCAGTGACATCACCTCCCAACACTTTTTTTTCTGATAACTTCTAGAAATTCTACTTTATTTTTACTTCATACTGTTCAATAAAAATAATTGAAATATTCAAAATATTTTGATTACTATGTTGAAAATAATTCTATAAATTATCCATAGACTCTTAAAAGAGAGCACAACAGTATATTTATCAATATTCAATTCATCAATATTCAAAATTTTAAAAATATTTGTAAGTATTGTTGTTGTTGGCCTTGGTTGATAATACTGAGCAAAAATGTAAAATGCTTTCGTACATTTGTGTTTCTTGTAGTGCTATTATGTATTTTTTAAATAACTTATTTATTTAGAAGTAATTTATCAGATATGTAAAAGTTAATTACTTTTATAAAATTATTATTTCATTTAAATTGAAGGTTTTTTGTTTATAAATAGTAAATCCCCTTTTCTGTTTTATGTAATGTGTTATTTCCCTTGATTTCTATTTTGTATGCTGTCAATGTTGTCTCATTGCTTTCTTTCTATTGTTTGCTTTTGCCTAATACATTTCAACCTATCCTCTATATTTTATAATTCAAGAATCACTCTTTGAGGGGCCTCTGGGAGGCTCAGTCGATTAAGCATCCGACTTTAGTTCAGGTCATGATCTTGCGGTTTGTGAGTTCGAGCCCCACATCAGGCTCTGTGCTGACAGCTCAGAGCCTGGAGCCTGCTTCAGATTCTATGTGTCCTCCTCTCTCTGACCCTCCCATGCTCATGCTCTGTCTCTCTGTGATTCTCAATAATAAATAAATGTTAAAAAAAAAAGAATCACTATTTGAGAGGTGTCACTAATAAACAAGATAATGTAATAATTTTGAACTACATTAACAATTTTTCCTTGATGTGGAGGTGTTTGAAGTTAATTTCACATTAATGTATGTTTTTTGCTTATGAAGTTTCTAGGTTCTTTCCATTTTTAAAATGGATTTGTAACATATTGATCTTATTTTGGCTGGCATTGTAGGATAGTGCTTCCCAAACTTATTTTTTTTTACATGAGGGATCATAGAACATAACGTGATTATCACACTATATTGAATGCACAAAACCATTCCCATCTAGGGTAACCTTGCCAGTCTTTACTGAACCCTCTAAGGATAGAGGAGATCTATATATTGATCCATCTGTAACCTATTAAGAAGAAACTAATGTATCACAGTGCATTCTTACAGTTTGAAAGTTTTGTTGAATTGACTATTTACTGACCAGAATCATTTCTTATGGTAAGAGCATATAAGTCTTATTTTGGAGAATATGATTTTTTCCTCATTCTCAGTACGTAATGTTTAGGTGGGATTAGCATAACTTTCCCTAGGTCATAGATATTTGACTTAGGCTGAACTAATTAGGATATTCTATTACTTCCAACACAGTGGCTGGATGAAACTAGTGATCATCGTAAGGCAATGAAACATCATGATTAATAACTTTTACAAACACCAACAAAATATCTCTCTTCTGTAGATTTGATGTGACAAGATTCGGATTTAGGCCATGTACAGTGATCTTTAGGCTTTTGCTGCATGGCTTGCTTGCTGACATACAGAAGAATAAGAGTCAGTTGGTGGATCCTAAGGATGTTGTTTTAGTCCTGAATTAAGCTATTCCTCAGCCACTCGATTATATGAGCCAATTAATTCCTTAACTGATGAAGTGATTTATAGCATAGACAAACACTTCATTGTCTTAATAGTGGTTTTATTTTTTTCTTAACATTTTCAACATGTGTTTATTACCAATATCAAGAATTAAGTAATAACATATACCTTGTGTGAGACATATCATATGATTACATAAAAAATAAGGCATCTGAAATTCAAAATCAGTATGTTGATTGGTCATTTCTGGGTTGTAGGATTATAGCTGTTAATTTTCATGTTACTTTGTAGTATCTGTTACTTCTCTATTAAAAATATATTGCCAAAATTTTTTTTTTTAGAAAATAATGGTCCATATTCTTCTGAGAGTCAAATAGGAAAGTACACTTGTAACAATCTATATCTGATCCCTCCCAGAACTCTTGCCTTTGTCATCTACATAATTTAGAACTTTGAATAATCACATAATATGCAACCTTAATATTTTTACCTTGTGTGTATCAGCCTTGTTCCTGCTTCTAAGGAAAAGTCTCTTCCAACCAAACTACCTGTCTTCTTTTTCTTCTCACAGTAACTTTTTCTTATCTCCCTGGTTGAAGTGCTTAAGGATCAGATTAAACATCCCACTCTTCGTTACCCAACCATAGTGCTCCAGTTAACTGTGCAATTCCAAAATATTCTGATTTAATCCATTTCTTTCCTTCTTCACTATGACAATTCTAATTTTTAAAAACAATGTCACATTTATCCTGGACTATTAAGGTAGCCATACAACTGGGATGCCTTGTCTGTCTATTACTCCATGTACCCTACATATGCAAAAGGAATTCTAAAGTATCTGCTTAAAATTCTCCAGTATCTTTCTGTAGCACTTAGAATAAGCTCTGGATTCTTGTTTTGTGAAGCCCTGTATGATCTGACCTTGTCCTACTCTTTGTGTCACTTTGGTTTATGCCCCCATCCCCACCCCCAACCCTGTCATTTGGCTCTACTCAAACTGGCCTCTTCCATTTCTTCCTTAAGCCTTTGGACAAGTTACATATTTTTCCCAGAAGAGTCTTTCCTTTATTATTGTCAGTCAGAACACAGCTTAAATGGTAATGTCCACGGAGAACTTTCTCTAGCCATTCAATTGTGTGTATCTCTGAAATTGAAATTTGCTCTCCAAATTAGCATGGTTTAGCATTGGATGGTTTCTTATTTATTTGCTTATTTAGCTGTTTATTCCATTATTTCTAAGACTGTAATGTAACTTTCATCATTTATGTTTTGGCCTTCACTACCTAGAACAGTACCTAGCTTACAGTTTATTATATGAATTATTAAATGAATGACTGAATAAATAAACAGATGACTATTCCATGAGAACATTTTCATAATCTCCATGCTACAATTAATTTTTCCTTCTTTATTGTCACATAGCCTCTAAATATTACTGTGTTATAATGAGATTTACATATCTTTCTCCTCCATTATATACCAAGTAATTTGATATAAATGTTTTTTTTTTTCCAATCTTTGTACTTTTCAAGTAAGTGCCTTGCACAGTGCCTTAGTATCTTCGACATAATGGCCATTCATAAATGCTTTTCTGATTGAATTATTTTGCCTTTACAAACTCTTAAGAGTCTCTCATGAGCATTCCTAAGGGACAGGTTTTCCTTTTAGAACCTCTCATGAGTCCTTAGACCAAAATTAATTGCTACTTCTTCTCTGTTTCCTTTGTGGTCAGCATAGGCAAAGTGTTTTTAACAGTATGATGTATATTGTAGACATTTTATCAACATGTCTATGTCCAAAGCTAGAATGAAAGGGTGTTAGCATTGCATCTTAAATATTCAGGACTTTTAAAAAATATCATTGATAATGAATTGACGTACTATTGAGTTATTTGCCAATTCTCATAAAAAGGTGGGGAGTCACCAGAGCATAACATGACACCTCAAGATTTAGCAGTCTTTCCAGTTAGGTAATCATGTATAGTTCCCTAGAGTCCTTGGCTGACTACCACAGATCCATTACTCAGTCAATCTTAAGCAACTGGCTTTGGAAAATAAGGTGGAAGTTATTTAGATACATTTTATCTAGAAAAGTCATGAAATCCTATGACAATCAAAGATAGCCCATAGTTTACTTTTTGGGGTCAGGATATGATACAGCTTTTATTTCCTCTTCACTTTCCTATTTTGTAAAAGTAATCTATTTTAAAAAGATAATATCCACGAGGTGCCTGTGTAGCTCAGTCAGTGGAGTGTCCAACTTGCGCTCAAGTCATGATCTTGTGGTTTGTGAGTTTGAGCCCTGCACTGGGCTCTGTGCTCAGAGCCTGGAGCCTGGAGCCTGCTTCAGATTCTGTCTCCCTCTCTCTGCCCCTCCCTGCTTGCTGTCTCTCTCTCTCTCTTTCTGTCTCTCAAAAATAAACAAACATTAATTTTTTTTTAAGTTTTAAAAAAATAAAAAAATAAAAAGATCATATCCATATTTAGATGTGGGCATCAATAATAAATAACAATAACAAACAATAATAACAATCTTTTCAGGGAAAGGGAGATACTCCAGATTTATAGGAATTATAAATTAATTAATTTATAATAGGATTTTGTCTTACTCTGACAAAATTTGAACATATATCATTAAAAAAATCCAACACAGAAGAATATTTATCAAAAATAAAGGAACTTCCTAAGCAGTTAGTATTCACATGTTGTATGATTTTTTGAAGAAACATATGTTAGCTGAAACTACCTATAATATATTTGAGAGAACAGGAATTGTGCTTTAGATATGGAGTTGCACTTTGAGAAAAACAAATGCTCTTTGATGCCCCTGTGTAAACGTGGATGCAATTTGTTTTTAATAGACTCCTTTTGCCAGACACTGCAGTCTCTGAGAAGATAGTAGTAAACCAGACGAGATATGCCTTAGCTTTCAGAAATGTTTCATTATAGCAGAAAAATGTGGAATTTCAGCATGTGTGACATAAGGTAACCATTCTTCTTCAAGCACTTTGTATTTTATTTTCTTTCGAAGCTGGAACAGCCAAAGTTGCAGAACAGTAAACTTATCATTGCAACAAGAATAGCAGAGGAGAGCAAAGGCCATCCTTCCCTTGCAGATCTTCAACCTGAGAATTTTGTAGCCATCTTGCCATGACCTCATTGCTCAGAGCAATCCAGAAAAGGAAGATCTAGAGTCTCCAAGAGACAGATGGATGAACAGTAGAATCTAGAAGATAGGAAGTCCTCCAGAATCCCAACAATACACCCTGATTTAGGGGGTTGGAGGTCATGGGGGACCACATTCAAATTTTTCTACCATGATGCCATCTCTTGGGGATACTAGATTATTGAAAATATTGACTGACCTACAGTCAAAGCATCTGGAAAAATGTCTACAAATATTGGAACAAAACAGATACTTGTTGAGACTAAACCATTCCTGAGAGTTTTAAAATATTATTCTATACATGTTTGATTCTGAAGTTTCTTTGGGCCATAATTATGATGATTTTCATCTTAAATCTTTCTCTTTCTATGGATGTGGTACCGCTTAGTGGTAGTGTGACCTTTTGCCAAGAAGCCACACATAATCCCCTGTGTTATCCATTTTAGACATCATTAGTCAGTTCATGCAAAGACTCCATTTTAGCAGACATTCAGAAATTCAATGATCTTTATTCTTCTTCATGTTATTTCATTTTCTGACATGAAGTGGAGTATTCAAACTTAACAAGAAAACTTAACAAGAAACTTAACAAGAAAAAAAGTGGAGGGGATAGAGATTTATCAACTAGGTCCTAGAAGAGTGCTTTGATCACTCCAACAAGTTGGAACAGTTCTCCGATCTTGGTATTATAGAATTTGCCTATAACAATTTACTGTTTTACTCATGACCCTCAGATCCATAGTTTGCTATAACCACTTATTTCCCCAGCATTATGTTAATGCCTGGGAAGGCTACACAGTTTTCTATAGGATACATCATATTGGGCTAGGGAGCAGGACAGTATTTTCTCTGACCAAAGTGCAGATATTGGTATTGGTAGGGCTTCGGGGATGCTGTTACTTTTAAGGTGTATCTCAGAGAGAAAGAGAGATTGTGTAGCTTTCTTTCCAGTACATACATTATCTGCCATTGCCAAAACTGGGGAAAATATCACAAGGGAGTTATAGTAGCAAAAAGTGGATTGGTTGTGGCAAGGTCACTTTCCTTTAGGGCATGGGAAGAGTCTATCAGGCAAATTACCTCCCTAGTCCCTACTAGGTGATTCCTGACTGACTGGTTTAGGATTTGATTTCTGGGAGAGGCCAAATCTGTAATTAAGCCTTGGTTTGGTAATATGGAGATTAGCAATAAGGAATTTTTTGACCCTGTTGCCTTGTTTTTAACAAGTCTTTTTAATGGAGCAAAAACCACTAATATTATGACCTTACAAATTTTTCTTCATCCATGAGGATCCTCTTCATCTTCTCTGTTCCTGGTATGCCTGGCCTTCACAAATACATTATATTTCAACTGTCTCCCAGAAATAAACTTTAGACAGGAATGTGTTTATATGATGACTCAAGATTGAACTTCTACTGACATTGTGGTTACTGTCAAAAGACATCTATAATCATATTTATTTATGCCCCTTTTCTGTGGAGTTTCAGCTCTGTGTATTCTGAGTTTGTTTGTTTTTCATTCCTGCATTGCTGTGGGTAAGAATTCCTCATTTTAATCTATAGTTTTAGCCAGGTGAGAAGAAATTCAAGAAGACTTAGGAAATTATCACTGAATAGTGTCTGTCCTGTGATAAGTATTACTGAGAAAAATAGCAGTATAGATGCCATCAAAATAATTCCAAATGAGGAAATGAGACAAACTCAGAACATACCTCATTTGAGAAGTCAGTGCTACTCTGCTAGGAAAGTAGGCTATGTACTGACTTCATTAAGAAATACTTAAGATAACAGTCCTTAAAACTTTAATATGAATTAGTATTTCAGGCTGTTTATAAACAGTGGGTCATCTTTTTCCTCCTATAGCAAGATTATACTAATGATTATTTTACTACATTGCTAGATGTGGGATGAGAGGCAGCCAAGGTAATAACTCTGGAAGTTTATATTCTTAGATAAG
The DNA here is from genome assembly GCF_028749965.1 of Puma concolor. Classification (NCBI taxonomy): domain Eukaryota; kingdom Metazoa; phylum Chordata; class Mammalia; order Carnivora; family Felidae; genus Puma; species Puma concolor. The sequence goes on along the minus strand of NC_141673.1, from coordinate 92,311,896 downwards.
AAAAATAGGCATCTGTCAAACTTTAGAAACTGCTATATAAGGTTGTTTGTTTTTCACTGAAGTGTATTATCTTACTGCATTATGTGCTGGAACTTCTTAATCATCTAGGTAGGGATACTCTGCCAATTTAGGGGTAGCAGGCAATAATGATGCAAAAAATGATATGGGCATTATAGAATTATACCATCTGTAAGTAACCACTATGTTGAATTTTCTATGGAAAAGGGACATGATATCACTAGTGCCTTAACCTTAAACTTCTTGGTGTATTTATAAACTGGAAATCAGAGTGATCTGAATGCTTATGAAACACTAGAAAGCAGAGAATATGAAAACCTGCAGGTGGAAAGTTTATATATTGCATATTTCATTGGATGGTTCTTTCTCCATGTTGCAAATATCAATTATTAAATACTACCAACATTACTTAAGTAGTCAGTTTTAATCATAATATTTTACATGTATACTTATACCACCATAATGAAAGCTCCCAATGTGTTTTACAGACTATACACAGCTTTATTAATGAAATGTAGCTCTCTCCACTAAAAGCACATTTTTATTCAAGATAATTGTAAAATGCAATAGTCATAGATTATGCTAATAGACAAGAAAAAGCATATGAATAAATAAAACCCATAGATAATCCCCCAAACCTAATTTTAATGACTATTTTAAATTTTCCTTTTCTACCAAATCTTTATAAGGGCTGCTAACAAGTAATAAAATTGACTGATTGTCATTTCATTCCCCCATCCTTCTGTTACTCATCTACTGGTGGAAATGCTAACAAGCATGTGAATAGCCAATGAGCAGGTATAGAGGAAAAAGGAAGAGAAGGAGGAACAGAGGTAATCCACCACCTGTATAATCAGCTCATGAATAACAGAGTTGACTGAAAGACAACACTTCAGTAAGTAGTGTAATAAACTTGGTGATCAGTATTCTCTGTGGCTTAGTGGCAGGAAAGAGAACTACCATCTTTACAACTGCGGGGGAAGTCCATGATTTTTATAGAATTTATACTACAAAAAGGATATCAAATCTTCAATGCAAAAAAAAAAATCTGTGTCGTTTGTGCTGGAGGGTTCAGATCATCTCTAAAATGCCTTTTCTTATGTTACATAAAGGCTCCAAGTTTATAAGACAGCTTAAGGGGCACCCATATATCATCATGATGTTTTCGCTGCTTACAAAATCCACCAATCACAGAATTCAAGGGGCACAATATGTGACAATGCGGATTGTTCTGATCTTCTCCAAATTATGTTTTCCTTAACTGCCTGAAGTTACAGATTATTTCCTCAGAGACACAGGAAGCCTTGTAAGAAGATGGATAGTTGGGTTCAATGACGGCACTGTGGCCTGATAAAGCAGCACATCTATCTATAATAATTTTGCTTGGGTACATAGTTTATCACAGTTATTTTTAACATCACTCCTAATGGAGGATTGTGTCTTTAGTTGTTTTTCTTCCTCTGTTGCAAAATTCCATAAGGAGTTTTGGAAATAATCCAAGTGAGGAAGGAAGGAAGGAAGGAAAGAAGGAAGGAAGGAAGGAAGCAAGGAAGCAAGGAAACAAGGAAACAAGGAAGGAAGGGAGGGAGGGATAGTTGATTGTTCAAATAAGGAAGTGGTGGTTGTTCAAGGGCAGGAAATAGAAGCAATGACTATGTCTTCCTCATAGGTCTCTTTCAATCTACTTGTTTTCTATAATTATTTTATGTATATCTGCCAGAAACCCTCCAATAACAACAATCAAGTAAAATTCTTCCTTGTGTCAAAATTTTGCCTTCCTAGGCCAATAAATATTTATTATATTTCTTCAATGTTTTCAAAGAGATTGTCTCCATGTTTTGTTTTTATCTTTGTTTTTTTCTTTGTAGGAGTCAATTATTCTCTCACAACCTTTAGGCAGTTCCACGTTCCAAGAACCCTTTGCACTTTGCAAAACAAGATTTTGACTTCTAGATCTAGAGTCTTACCAGAGCCAAAGCATTAATTCTCCTGTTTCAGAATGTTGAGCGTTGGCAAATAAGTTAGTGACCTCACCTCTAGATATGTACTCAATATCACATATTTGTATTGGGGATATTAAAACTCGTGCATTTGTCACTCCTAATTGGGTCCTAAGCAAGGAAAAAAAAAAAAAAAAGAAAAGTTCACAGCATGCCCTCGGTGAGCTGTCATAAACAGAAATATGAGGCAGTGCCAAGTTCTCCAAGGCTTGACAGCTGATGATTAGGATGTTTTAATTTGGTGGACATATAGAACTTCTCCTGACATCTAAATGGGTGAGTGCCATAAGTAATCTATTTTTTGCACACATTCAAATTTAGACTGAACTAAATGTAGCTTAAAGTCGCATTTTAAAGAAACAGAGTCAGCAGAGAAATTGGGTTTAGCATAGCACTGAATTTAGATGTATGTTGACAGTATAAAATAATTAAATCACAACTGAAATAAGTAAAATAGACTTTACAAATTTTCTTGCTCAAACATTCATAATATTAAAGGAATATATGCACAGGAGAGAGGAAAGATTTCTGGATTTGCTTCTTTTTTTTTTTCTTTCTTATTCTTCTGTGATCTACCTTTTAGCTCAGGTACTTGCATCTCTACAGAATGAATCCAGCATACTAGGAAACATTAGAAGGGAAGAATACATGTAAACTCTTTTGACTTGGATGGAGGGAGTGTGTAATAGATTGTGGGAAAACCTACTGACACATGTTCCAGGTGTCATGGCTAAATAGTTATGATACTTTAATTGTTATATTTTATTTTTACTTTTTTTGCTTTCCTTCCTACAAATGTTGAAGCTATTTGGAACTATTGGAAAAATGAGAATATGTAGATCCACTCTATGATTTCAGGTTTCTGTGAAAATTTTATTTACCCTGAGTTTCTTCAATCCACCCATTTGTTGCTTTCTGTGATCTAAGATAAAAATTTGATTTTTCAGCTTCAAATTTTCATTGTTCATAAAATGTTAATGATGAATGATGAAGAACAGTAATTCTCCAATTTGTATAAACTCAAAACATTTTGGTCCTACTCTCCAGAGCATGTTTTGATAGTGGGGAAAGGAAGAATCCTAATGTAAGGGTGAGGGGATTTAAGGTCGACTTACCTTTAAGCAGGAAATAAGAAAAACACCAGAACAGAAGACTTTAAAAACCATCTTGCTTGCTTAACATTTTTTTTTTCTGGGATAACCCTGGATACAGCACCCTGGAATATTCAGCTTTTATTCCTCTGCCATGATTCTTAAGAATATATTGACTATTAGTGAATGATGAAATAATTCTCACCAGCATTTGAATTTATAAACTTGAATTTATAAATCACCATTTTATTAGTAAAATTTATGTTAGGAAGAAACAAATGTTAAAGAATAAGAGGTCTCATGGTTCCATCACTGTTAGAGGACTGCATGATTGGATAATTGGGACAGAATCAGAAAACTGGCATCTTACTTTAATGTGCATTATTTCACTAGCACTATTTCATACGTATAATCTTCCCACTTTAAACTGCATTGGCTAGAATAAGGATAACAGCCCTTTTAATTATTTTTAGGAGGATGGGTTACTAATATAAGTTTTTATAAGTATATTTGCGATAACATGAGTAGAGCGAAGTGGCACAGTTGACCTGACCATAGTGATTTGCAATATGGAATACTGTGTATCATCTAATGACACTAGCACTGAATCTAATAAGCACTACTTCTTCCCAAAACTTTTCTGGCTTTTCTGGTCTTTCCTTCTCCAACCACACAGATTTGTTTTGTTGCTGTTGTGTTTTTTTTCTGTTTTTGTTTGTTTGTTTTATTTTGTTAAAAGTAGAGAGGAATAAGCTTGACTAAGAGGAAACAGAATAGTAGCGAAAAGATGAAGAGTACATGGCACTAGCCATGAATAGCTATCTTCTGTTGGACTGTAGTTAGTACTGAATTGTACCTACATAGTATCGAAGGATATGAGAAGTATAAGCTGCTGATTATACAAAACCTGGCATACCCTATTTATTTCTAGTCAAGATGATTTAAGGGATACAAAGAGGGGTTATCAGAATTTTTTAATGAAGTGTTAGTCTTGCCATATATTAAAATAGTTATTTCTCAGCCTGCCTCTTGATTTCTTCAGAGTGACTTCTGCCAAATTATATGGGTATGTGTTATTTATTATTAAATGTCTTTACATTCACAAATGCCAAGATGGTTATTATGGAAATAAAATAAAATAGCATATATATAAAACTTCACTAGCAACAGTACATTTTCACCTTGATTATTTAACTCTTACAGTTATCCTATGTACCAGTGAGACTAGCTAGATTATGCTACAAGAACAATATCTAAAATTGCAAGTCTTATTTCTTGCATAATAGCAAGACACATAAGATACGTGTCTATTGTGGATAAGTTAGAGGTTTTGCTCTGTATTATAGTACTCAGGAATATGGGTTGACTGAAGCTTCATTTCAATATGTTATTCTATAAACTCCACAGCCAAAAATAATAATTTAAAAATTAGCGCATTGGGGTGCCTGTGTGGCTCAGTCAGTTAAGCATCCAATTCTTGATTTCAGCTCAGGTCATAATCTCACAGTTTGTGGGTTTGAGCTCCACATTGGGCTTTGGGCTGACAGTGCAGAGTCTGCTTAGGATTCTCTCTCTCTCCCTCTCTCTGCCCCTCCCCACTTCCTTTCTCTCAAAATAAATAAATAAACTTAAAAAATAAAATAAAAAATAGTGCATTGTGCACTGACTTTGAAAGTTTCCATCCACAAGTGACCATCGTTTAACATTTCACATTTAATTGGCCAAAGCAAGTCACATGTTCACATCTCACCTCAAAGGGAGTGGGGAAATAAAACTCTGCCAATTGCCGAGGAAGGAGCATGTTAGAAATATATCTTGAATGCACTGATGACTATTATACCCAAGGAGGTAATTATTTCTCTTCCTACTTCACAGATTATTTATTTATTCATGCATGTATTCTACATATTGTATTGGGTACATTCACTTATAAGGTTCCTTTGTATTGAAAGGCATCAAGAGATATGCCAAAGCACACAGATGTGTATGTAACAGAGACTTTTTTAAATGAGTTAAATGGGAGCTAACAGCCTAGAAATTAAATTCAGTACTTTTGTGTTCACTTTCCTTTCCATACCACACCTATTGATCTATTGACGTGTCCTCAGTTTACTGTGACAGTTTACTGTGACTCAGTTTATTGTAAACAGTATTTAATGGCCATTATTACCATTTTCCAGTATTCACCATTAGAAAATTGCCATTGAGTGCCACTACTCGGCTGGTGGTATGCTGTAAAATTAAAAGTTTCTTATGAAATGAGATTAACTATAACTGAATGAAGATTTTAGAAAGGGGGTCTCTTTATTTATCCAGTCATAATAAGTAAGTAATAGCTGGGGCGCCTGGGTGGCTCAGTCGGTTGAGTGTCCAACTTTGGCTCAGGTCATGATCTCACAGTTTGTAGGTTTGAGCCTTGTGTCAGGCTCTGTGCTGACAGCTCAGAGCCTGGAGCCTACTTTGGATTCTTTGTCTCCCTGTCTCTCTGCTCCTACCCTGCTCACACTCTGTCTCTCTCTCCTTCAAAAATAAATAAACATTCAAAAGTAAAAAAAAAAAAAAATTTAAGTAAATAATAGCTTTGCTATTTTAATTAACTCTCAGCTAATTCTTAGATGCACTATCTGACCCTTATGAATATGTTAAATATATGGGAGCATATTAGCTGGAGCTGAAATGTTTGTTTCAACTATGTGCATTTAGATTTCAGGTTTCCTCTCTCTAAAGCTCTTAATACGTGACAGATGATATTTAAAAAACTATTATGTACATATGGACATGTCTATCAATTTCTTCATTTGAGACCTGCCTTCACTCTTCTCAATTCTTGTTTTGCATGCCTAAGACCTTTTTCATAATGCCCTCTTAAAGTTTGGTTTCAGCAAGTCATTCTCAAGTCTGATTCACTAACATATCTGCACAATTGAGCTCCAGATAATTTTAAGGTTCTCGTTTTGCTTAATTTTTAACAACTTTTTAAAAATATGATAAAGCAGAAACTCTTTTCAACCAAAATCAGTGGAGGATGTCTCCCTGGTATAGCTGTATGTTCTGAAATTCATATTGAATTATTTTTATATGTTCCTGACTTCTTCCTTTCCAATTTCCTGTGTAATGGTGATTTTAATTCCTAATGCCTTTACAGCATATCATTGATGATGTGATCATGAATAATCCCCAAATTGCACACAAATCTATCTGTGTTCATTACCAGACATGCCTTGTTAATGAAAAAAAAAATCAGTAAAACAAAGTGTTTTATTCAGGATTCTTGATTATAACCAACAGGGGGGAAACCATATTTTTAGACAGTAAGAGATTCCTCATAAGCAAATTTGGACTCAGAAAGTCAGTAGAAAGCTGACAAACTAAGGTTGGAAAATTGGCAGAAGTCAAAGGAGCTCAGGACAGTGAACAGCAGGAACCACATAAAGGGCATGCATCAGAAACCATATGGTTTGCATACTTTCTAGGCTGTTGCTGGAAATCTGACCTCCAAGCCTTCCCTCTGCCACTAGCACAGGATCCAACTTTTAAGGGTTTGTGATTGACTGAGATTAAATCACATGTCCAACTCCTGGCCCTATATCTGTAAGTGCAAAAGGTTAGACTATGCCTTGCTTACACCAACAAAATTAACAGCTTATGGAAGTTTGCTGTAGGGGGTGGAGGTGAACCTCAGCAATTTCCATTCAAATAAGAATACACAAATTATGAAATTACTACAAAGGAAATATCCATATAGCAGATAGAATAGGAAGGAATGGGGTAGGATTCAGAACCAGAAATTAAAGAAAAAATTTAAAAAGCAACGTGTACACTACTCAGAAGTACTCTTGAACATATGATTTTAAAAATGTTATCTACTAACATTTTTTCTAACTTTTAAAAACCTACTAAAGAAAATAGAATGGTTTCATTTTTCAGGTAAGTCTGTTTTTTGTTTTAAATTTATTTTGTATAAAACTATACATTTATTGGGGCACCTGGGTGGTTCAGTCGGCTGAGCATCCAACTTTGGGTCATGTCATGATCTCGCAGTCTGAGTTGAAGCCCCGCGTCGGATTCTGTACTGACTTCTTGGAGCCTGGAACCTGCTTCGGATTCTGTGTCTCCCTCTCTCTCTGTCCTTTCCCTGCTTGTGCTCTGTCTCTCTCTGTCTCAAAAATAAATAAACGTTAAATTAATTTTTTTTAGAAAAAACTAGATATTTCTTGTTATTATTTTTTATTCTTCAAGCACCCTTGGACAGGTCTCAGTTGCCCCAATAGACTATCCAGGAGACTAGTAGAACTACCTAATTTGTACCACAATGACTTAGAAGAAATTTGCCAAAAATAAAATAAAAGAATACTGATGACTAAATGTCATTACCCTGAGGGATTTACAAAAGACTAATAAAGAGTATTGTTTCAAACTGATGCATTTTCTGGGATCTTATGGTTTTATACATCCTTTCTCTAATTGTCTAGGAAATGTCTGCATCAAAATTACCTGGAGGATAACAGGCTTGTATAAATGCAGAGTTGAGGGCCCTTCTGGAAGCAGTGAGTCTGCATTTGGGATGGTGAGACTGATGAGGGAGCCAAAGGCAAGCTGAGGGCAAAGCACAAACTAACCACCTCCCCCACCCCCACCCCAGGTGGGATATGTGTGACATTCCTCAGGTATTCCTGGCTGCCCAAGAACAAAGGAAAGGGAGAAACCAATGGTTTACTGACAGAGATCAATCACAGTCATGCAGGACATGAGTCTCCATCAGTTTTTAAATGTCTGAGTAAATTACAAGGAAAAGGCAATCTTATCAATATCCTGATCTCCAGAAACCTATGGACTCAGGTTCTTGGAGCCCCAACATCACTCTTCCCTCCATAGTGATGTGGGGAACAAAGGCAAGAAGGAAATGGTAGGTAAAATTAAATTTCTTTATAACCTGCAGCCCATTGACAAATTCTTGAGATAGGCAGAGTAACACATTCCTCCAGGAACTCCCTACTGCCTTAATGACTTACTGCAGGAAAAAAAAAAAACACCTTTGCTTGAGGATAGCTAAGCCTTCAGTATCTTTCCAGTCCTCTTTAGTATACGAAAGCCCTTTTAGAGGCCTTCCTTTACCCCCACAACTCCACAGTATATAGCCAGTCACTCTTCACAACCCCAGTGCAGCTCTTTCTGCCCATAGGTCCTGTCCCCGTGCTTTAATACGATCACCTTTATGTACCAAAAAGTCTCATGAATTCTTCTGGGTTGTCAGCTCCAGACCCCCCACCACTCCAAAACCCCATCAAGACTAGACATACATGTACTCAAGAAACACCCCAAATATATTTGAACATTTAGGAACAGGTGTATTAGAAATTGTTCTCAGTAGTGCAAACAGGTTAAGTTGCATCAAGTTTGATAAATAAGAAAAAATAAAAAACAAAACAGGAGACTCAAGATGAATTTGAAAAAGGAAAATCATCAGGTAATTACCTATGTTTTTGAAATCTTAATCTCTAATATGTGGTCATTGTTATATTCCAGAAGTCAAGATATTTGTGCTGCTGCACCAAAAGGTTTTAGCTGCTTACAAATGTTTTTACAATAAAAGTGGATTTTTCACTGTGGGCCAAAGTCATCTCCTGTTTCTCTCAATAAATAATACAGAATTTACTAGAGATTTATTTAAAAATCCCTAATTTTTAAAATAAGTTTTTAAAATAAGATTTCCTTGCATGTGATTTTTTGAAGCATTGCTGAAGGAAAAGTTATTTTGAATGAAAGAGATACTGCAAAGGAAAGAGAAGTTACCAGTATGCCTTTAGACAGCTTCTGGCTTTAGAGTATTCTAGCAAACTGTATTGAAATGAATGGAAGCAATTATAAAAGGAAGCTGCTGACCTTTCTGAAAAGGCTGCCAATCCATAATACCTCCTGCAATGCTCATCCCCTTTATTCGTGCTTAACAAACCTTGTCACCCTTGTCGCAGTGCCTCAGAACCCCTTGTTAACTTTTCCCCTTTTGTTGTCTTTAGGGTATCTGCAGCACGTCTGTCTGCTGAAATACTTCTCAATTGCCAATTAAAGGAAGTTTAAGAATGAGTACCTAGGGATGAATTAACCTAGCAAGTTAACCTGGGGGAAGAATGTGTTAGGGATACAAACTCTCATCATCATAGTCTTACATATTTGCCTTCTCATCGGACATACTGGAGAAGGGTATTTATTATATATTTGCACAAAAATCAGGAAACATTGTGATTCCATTTTTCAGGGTGTAAACAATTTAAAAAATAAATACCAGTATCTTCAAAAGGCTTCTCTCCCCCCATTGTGTTCATTTTCCCTTAAGTGAAAAAATGCTAATATTTAAGCACTGCTTTGCAGAAACACTTAACAGGTACCTGTAGGTAGTACAGAGCAATTCCTCAAGGAGCGTCTTATCCAGAATATCTTCTTGCTTTATAATGCCGACTTAACACATAAGCCCCTGGATCATCCCTGTTTGGATTACAATCATTTGAATGATTATTAAGCAGAATTCTCTAGAATTGAGTAGTTCTGGCTCTCAGATAATTTAAAACAATCCACATTTAAAATTAAATTTTTTTTCAAATGTTTATTTTTGATAGAGCACATGAGTGGGGGAAGGGGCAGAGAGAGAGAGAGGGAGACACAGAAACCAAAGCAGGCTCCAGGCTCCAAGCCATTAGCCCAGAGCCCTACATGGGGCTCGAACTCACAAGCTCATGCACGACCGGAGCCATGAGATCATGACCTGAGCCGAAGTCAGTTGCTTAACCGACTGAGCCACCCAGGCACCCCCCGCCACCGCCCCCCAAATCCACATTTAAATTATCCAATAATTGAACGTCTAATCAGGTTTCTATTTATTCACTTTTTAAAATATCTCTTGGCTTGTGTGTCTGATTTCCTGTACTCATACCAATTAGTTTTCTTGAAGGAACATTTTAGACAATGAGTCTTTAGTACCTATCATTGAATGATTAGTTAACCTGTTTGCAGTAGAAGAGTAGAAAGAAATAAGATGGGAGAATTGAAATTATGCAGTGAATTTGATCCTGAGGTACTCTTATTTTCCATAAATATCATGGATTGCTGCTAATATTGTTGACAACATATGTAACCTTATTTATGTTTATTAATATTGGGGCAAAGAAAAAAATAACATATAATGAGCCTTAACTATTTTGTACTAAGGCATTTCTATGTATGTAATTTAACATCTCAGTAACTCTGTGATATCATTATTAATTCTAATTTTTAGATGAGGAACTGAGATAGATACAGATGATTTGTCTAAAGCCATTTGGCTAGTGAGAGGCAGCAGAAAAATTCAAATTCAGAAAGAATTTTCTTATTCAAATAGAATTCTCTCTGAATTCAGAGTCAAAGTTTAGTTCTCTCCCCATATTTTACCCTATTATCTATAAATAAATAGATTTTGAGATCAGTAGGTACCAAATACCAAGTAAACAGAAACACAAAATCAGAGATCACTCATTGTATTACCCTAACTAAAATATTCAAAGGAATGTTCGAGTCTATAAAATGTTGTTGGATTCTATAAAAGGTTAATTAGTAAAAATATGTCTTTCCACATATTTTATCAACATCGTCTGAAAAGAGTTTTGTTTCTTTGGGTTCACCCAATTTCACAATTAGATTGGAAAGATTGTATCATCCAGGTAAAGAAAAGTAGAGATGGGGCGCCTGGGTGGCGCAGTCGGTTAAGCGTCCGACTTCAGCCAGGTCACGATCTCGCGGTCCGTGAGTTCGAGCCCCGCGTCAGGCTCTGGGCTGATGGCTCGGAGCCTGGAGCCTGTTTCCGATTCTGTGTCTCCCTCTCTCTCTGCCCCTCCCCCGTTCATGCTCTGTCTCTCTCTGTCCCAAAAATAAATAAACGTTGAAAAAAAAAAATTAAAAAAAAAAAGAAAAGTAGAGATGTAAGAAATGAATAGAGTGTCTATAGCTATCACTTAATTCAAATTCTCAATTCTGTTTTTTTTTAAGTTTATTTATTTATATTGAGAGCCAGCAAGCAAGTGGGGGAGGAGTGGAGAGAGAGAATCCTAAACAGGCTGAGAGTGAGCCTTATGTGGAGCTTGAACTCATGAAGTGTGAGATCATGACCTGAGCCCAAATCAAGAGTCAGATGCTTAACTGACTGAGGCACCCAGGCGCCCCTTGAATTCCGTATTCTAAAGATGATGCTACTGAAACATAATGCAACTTGCCCAAGTAATATAGGAATTATGGCAAACATACTACATTGCATACCTCTACATTTTTTATATGGATGTATATGTTAACTCAAATTATTTTTGTTTCTTCATATTAGCACTTACTAGTGCATTTATATAAGAATTAGAATTTCCCTTTTTTTCCATGTTTTCTGTGATTTAAAAACAGAGCCATGTTAGTACTTACAATAAACTTTAAAAGTATAGTGTCACTTCCCCCTCTCCATATTCCAAATTCCAGGATTTGGAAGTTATTGAGTGCTAGTTGGGTTGTGCCAGGCAACAATGGTGCCTTGTTTTAAAGAAAAAATTGAGGCTTTTTTTTTCTCCATCCCATTTCTTACCCTCTGTATAATGTCACTTCCAGCCTCTTGCACCAACATTTCAGTAGGATTCCTCTCAAAACACTATCAGCATACTAGAGATTTGTATTGTGAATGCTTTCATTAGTATGTTTTCATATTGGAATATTCCATTGTATTTTTTTCTTTCTTTAAGTTAGATCCACTGTCAAGGTTATTCATAAAAGAGAAAAAGTACTACCATCTAAGAAATTATTCTATTGATTGAAAATGTAATGTTTTAAAATGTGGTTTATTTAACTTGAAGTAAGATCTTACTTATTGATGTGTTTATTATTAAGAATGCAATCATTTAGAAAAGTGTTTGACATTGAGTCAGGTGGAATAAGAAATATGTGTACAGGGGTGTCTGAGTGGTTCAGTCAGTTAAGCATCAGACTTCAGTTCACATCATGATCTCGCGGTTCATGAGTTCAAGCCTGGTATCAGGCTCTGTGCTGGTGGCTCAGAGCCTGGAGCCTATATCATATTCTGTGTCTCCCTCTTTTTTCTGCCCCTCCCCTGCTCGTGCTCTGTCTCTGTCTCTTTCTCTCAAATATAAACAAACATTAAAATAATATGTGTATATATATATATTTTTTTCCAGTTTCTTTGTAAACATGAAGCTGTTGCAAACATGTGAAGCATCAAAGAATTAGCCCTCTTTATATGAATGAACAATGGTTAGCAACCCCATTCTGGTTGTTGGAAAAGTAATGACTCGAAGCTACTTTATCTTAGAACAAAGAAATACTTCCTCATGTTTGCCCTAAGTTGCTTCTTATGAGGTCCCTTAGGATTGTAGAGGGAAACATTGGAGCTGACTATCATGATGAAATCAACCAGGTTAAGAAGAGTAAGAGGCAGTGCCTATGCCAAACACTAGAGAAGTAAGATGGAGTCTTCTCCCCATTTCTTTCCTCTCTCCCATTCTTAATGGGTCCTTAGTCAGAGGAGAATTGAGCTCATATTACATCCTTTTCCTTTACAGTTTTGTAACAGTTTTTTGTAAGAAAAGATATGTTTGAGCAAATGGTGTCCCCAACCTTATTCTAATTGCTCGGCATGCTGTCAACAATCTGACTTTATATAATGAAAAAATGTCTGGTGTAAGTTCATTCCTGAGTTCTTTGTGGAATTTTAATATATTTCATATTTATGGACTAGGTCATAATTTCTTTTCCCACATCTTGTACTTTGATCTCATCCTCAGCTAAACAAGCGCCTTATGAAGAGGGAAAAAGGTTTACATACTATAGTAATTAACAACTAAAAAGATGCTTTCCCAGCTGTTGCTTTTGAAGTCAAGTTTAGTTAGTGGCAAGGTGCCAATTTTCAATTAGAAATAAGATTTTTATTTAAAAAGTATAATATGTTATCTTATGTCAATAATTCATTTTTTAAACATTAAAAAAAAATATTTCTACTAAGAGGGGCCCAAACCATCAATTATTAAAAGCTGAGTCTTTTGACTATGGTATAGCATTCTGTGTTTGTTCAGCTTTTGTTAGGCTGAAATAAAACTCTTTTTCTTTTATTTCTCCTAAATCCTTCAAGGAAGTTTTAGCTAAGAAAAATTGTCCTATTTTTGTATCATCTCTAAAAAAAATTATTCTAAATACACAAACACACATATGGGTCTATATACTCTGTGCTTAAGTTTTAAAATTGAAGCTGAAGGAAATAGGTAGTAGTGTTAATTCAAGTCACCTTGATAGTAATTTAACTTCTTTCATCTCCTGTCTCTTCTTGTAATAATAAGGATGTGTTTACCTGACCTGGACATATAAGCCACTTCTCTTAGTTACCAGAAGATGGTATTGGAGAAAGCCTAGGAGTAACTTAACAGCCTGTTGGGAATTGGCCTTGACTTTGACTCATAGCAGAGCTAATGTACTAGAAAGATCTGTCAGTACCTGAGTACCATGCCCAAGAAGTACTTGTTTTTTACAAGAAGTAAAAAACATTGTTTTTGTTTTTGTTTTCATCTTAAGGTAATGGGCCAAATTCAGTAGAATTAATATTTACATGATTTTCCATGAAGAAAAAAAAAGAAGAAAAAAATGTTTCATTTCTTTCCTTTTGTCATCTCTCCTTCATGGTTTTTGGCTTCTTTCTGGGTCAGTAATGGTCAATGCTAACAAAGTTGGTCCAACTTCAGGTTCTCATTATAAGGTAATTAATTTGGCATCACAGCAGTTCTTGGCAGCTATGGCTTTTGACTTAGCGATAGCTGAAAAACGGGGAAGAGCTTTAGTTCACTGCCAATTTAATTCCAAAATTTAACAATATGTTTTTCCCCTCCTCAGAAATGTTTGGCTACTGATAATTACATTGATAGATGTTTGAATTTTGGGTCCAGGTTGGGAGTTAGGAAGAGGCTTAGTATCTAAGCATTAAGTCTCATAAGCAAAGGCTATTTAACATTTCTTGTTATTATGTTTTAAGTTAGATATATTAACATCTCTTCAAGGAAAAAAAAATTGTTTTTCCCCTGCTGTTGTATAATCCAAATTCACATATTAGGAAATTGATCACCTTCTTCCAAGCCAAGTTATTGGAAAGACATTAAATTTTCAATTCTCTAAAGAATTTTAGGAATGAGGGAGAAATAAGAGGAAAGTAGATGAGGGGAGCAGATCACTAAAAATATCATTCTTATTTTGTCATACTGATGTAGAAAAACTTTAGTCCTATTTAAATGCAACTCTTGGCTTATTCCTTATCTGTAGCCATCCAGCTGATCACAACTAAAGAAAAAGCACAACCATTTTGGCTTATTTCACTTAACATCCATTACTGTTAAATTTTGGCAGGCCCTTAGTGTTAACTGGCATTTCTATTACATTTTATTTGTCCAACTGATAGTCAGAATTGACTTCTGCAGATGTCCTTTTCTTTTCTCAAACTTTCAATGCCGTCTCTTCCATATTCACTTGCACTGATAACTTTACTTTCTGTGTCACTCAGAAAATGGTGGCAATCAGCAGTCAGATGATTTCCACAAGTCCGACCATCACCCACGTGCATCTCTACCTTCATATTTGACTTATCTCCTATCAGTTTGGATGACCAATGCGTGCTTCAGTCTAGGGACGACCCGTTCACTTGTGTTCTAGATCCAACTCCCTCACCTGTTCAAGAACATTGCTCTCGGAAATCTACCTTCATGTTTTGAATTACCAATTTTTTTATTATCTAATTGATCATCCTCATTGGCATAAAAATGGACTGTAATTTCTCCCAGTACAAGAATTTTTTTTACAAAAATAAGAGACCCATCCCTTTCTATTCTTCACCCCTTTTCATTTCTTTATATTAACAGGAAAGTTCCTTGAGTAAGTGGTCTAGTTATTTTCTTCCAATGCACTAATGAGTATATACTCCAATAAAACTTTCCTCCTAACACAAGCTGCTCTTGCCAGGGGCATTTAATACTGACCTCTCAGCATCAGGAGACACAACTGATCTCCTTCATTTCTTTGAAATGCTGTCTTCATGGCATTTAAGACACCACACAACCCTTCTGAAATTCTTCCTTCCCTGCTTACCATTCTGTTCCTTATCAGTCTCCTTTGCTTGTGACTGCTTATCTCCAGGATCTCTTCACATTGGTGTGCCCTAGGGTTGAATCTTTGGACCTGTTCATCACACACTCCATTATCTCATTCATTGTGTTGCATCGAATCCTAATTATATGGTAAAAACTCCTAAATTTGGGTCTTTGGCCTGAATCATTTTCTTGCATTCCAGGATCTCTTATAGTCATGAACTGACATGATAATTAGTGGGATATCAGTAGATATCAAAAATCCAATTCAAATCTCCACCCCTCGAACCCACCCTCAACCACACCTACATTTACCTGCTTTCTAGCAATCTTTCTTATTTCTGTAAATAGATATTTCCATTTTCCTAGTTGCTCAATAAAAAATCTTGGCACAGGTCTTGACACCTTTCTGTTTCTCAATGCCTACATCCAATCCATCAGCAAATTCTCCAGTTCTATCTTTTTAATATATTAAGAATTCCATCACTTTTGCTACCTAGTCCACAGCACCATCATGCATTTTCCCGAGTCATTTCATTAGCTTTATTAACGGTATCTTTGCTTGTGCCCTTCTGTCCTAAACTTAGAAGTCATAAGTCTTTAAAAAAAAAAGTATGAGTTTGATCATGGCATTCCTTTTATCCAAATAATCCAATCATTCCCTGTGCCCCTCACAGTAAAAGCCAGCATTCTCTCTGGAATTTCTAAGGTTAGATCCAAGTTGACAGTTTTCTATCATTTGACCTCCTCCCACAACAGCTCACTTATAAACAGCTTTTCTTACCTCTTCACTGTTTTTATTTAAAACATTTTTTTATTCTTTATTTATTTATGAGAGAGAGTGAGACAGAGTGCGAGTGGTGGAGCGAGTGGAGAGAGAGGGAAACACAGAATCCAAAGAGGAATCAGGTTCTGAGCTCTCAGAACAGAGCCTGTCGTGGGTTCGAACTCATGAACTGCAAGATCATGACCTGAGCCAAAGTCAGATGTTTAACCGACTGAGCCACCCAGGCACCCCTCTGCACTGTTTTTCTAATAGTCCAGCCTTACTTCCCTCTCAGGGATTTCTCATCTGCTGCTCTCATTTCTCACGTTCTAATGTCCCTCCCTTCTACTTAGGAGTTGGGTTCCTGCCATAAATCCTGTATGTGATTTTTCGGGCCTGGCCACAGCAACTGCAAAGTCTTTCTGCTGGTGAGCCTCATGGAGAGAACTGCCCACCCCACACCAGCCTTGGTGCTTAGCCAGTGCATTACAGACTGTGGAGGGAGGTGCAGTCAGAGACCAGGCCCCTTTGGCCAGCCATGCTCTTAGACATATTTGCAGTCCTAGCCCAGGCACCTTCATTCCCAGATCTCTTTATCATGGGTGTTCTGGTCAAAAGCTTCAGTTCAGTCCTTACCAGAGGAAGGGAAACCTTGAAGGCACTTTAAAACTTTGAATCAGTACTCAGTACTTTTTTACTTCTATCCACCATGTCTCTTGCCCCAGCTCTCAGGTCCATAAATTGCAGGGGCCTTTTTGGGGTGCTCCATCAACAGTAAAAGGATTCCTACATCCATACCAACCTACCTGGCGCTCTGCCAGTGTGCCATCCCATGGGAAAAATGAAACGGGGGAGTTGGAGCTTTCTCTGGTTTTAAACTCTTGCTTATACTAGTGTAGTAAATGACTACAGCCTTGAGTGTTCCTTTAATCCATTATCCCAGCTCCTGGCAGTTTAGTTCTCTCCAGCTCAACTGAGATTCTGAACACATATTTACTGAATGGTTGACTTCCTTGTTCAAATCTCTTTCTCATACAGCTTCCACTGACCAATGCATTTAAAATAATCCTTCCCTCCCCAAATGTCCTGTATTTCTCTCTTGCTTTCTTTTTCTCCATCATACTTATCCTCATCTGATATACCATATGTTTTATTCACTTTTTTTAATTCTCAATTTCCTCCTACTTAAGTATAAGATTTATGAGGTCAGAGTTTTAGTTTTTGCCTCTGTGTATATTCAATTTCTAGAACAGTACATGGCATATAACGAGTGCTCAACAACAACAACAAAAACAAATTGTTGAATAAGCTGTGTGCTGAGGTAAGACTATGCTTCATTCTCTGCCTACCAATGGCTTGAAAAACCTAACTTGCTTACCCTTTCCTCACCCTTAAGCCCACTTAGGGGTCATTAACAATACTTGGAATATAAGATAAGTGAGTCCCTAAGGCCATTTAGCCACTGTCCTGGAAGGCCCACTAAGATTTGAATTTACTGAAAACCTATGGAGATTTACTAAGACAATCTCAGAGTCTGTACTATATGATGTACAGTTTATTGTTTCAGTTTCCTAAAATGATGGGTTGAGATGAACTGAAAATATCAACTTTGCTTTAAGGCAATTGTCCTATCATAAAATCATAATGGTACATCTTGAGAAAAGGTGATATTGATATTATTTTGTATTGCTAAACTAATTTAGCAGCAGATACTTTCTCAAATGATAAATTGCTTTAAAAACAGACATTTCCAGTAGGCATAGAACTTTTAACACCTTAAATATATTTATAAGTTATATTAAAAATAGTTATTGAGGGGCGCCTGGGTGGCGCAGTCGGTTAAGCGTCCGGCTTCAGCCAGGTCACGATCTCGCGGTCCGTGAGTTCGAGCCCCGCGTCAGGCTCTGGGCTGATGGCTCGGAGCCTGGAGCCTGTTTCCGATTCTGTGTCTCCCTCTCTCTCTGCCCCTCCCCCGTTCATGCTCTGTCTCTCTCTGTCCCAAAAATAAATAAAAACGTTGAAAAAAAATTAAAAAAATAAATAAATAAATAAAAATAGTTATTGAATAACACTAAAATTTAAGAGAGATCCAATCATAGATCTTTATCTTTTTAAGTACATATGTTTGCATCTCTTTGTAAAATACATTTATTTTATTTGATTTTTTTCCATACCCTATAGCTTTTGTGTTCAAGAATTTTCAACAATTTCTAAATTGTACTTTTGAACAAATGATAATAGTCATTCTAGTTGGAGAAAACACTTTTTTTTTCCTTTGGATACCTACAGAGTTTGAAAATTTTTCTATTTGTTCAAGTTATAAAATCATTATGTTCTCTCTAGGTTAGAAGCAATGCACTACTATTTCTGTGGTAGGAACTATCTACATTATTTATACTCAAAATTAATTTAGTCAACCGTTTATTGAAAAATATTTATTGAGTATTAATTATCTTCTGAGTGATTTCATAGGCACCAGTGGTGAAAAATACAAAACCCAAAGGGAAAGACAGATAAACAGCCAAATAACTAATTTAATTTCAGGCGCTGTGATTTTAAAACATAACAATAGATAATAAGAACATATGGTGTTGTGAAGAAAGTGAAACAGTGATGAGTTCCTAGAGTTAACAAAGTGTTAACAGGAAGATAAATACTTAATATCTAAATATGATTCTATAAATGTATATGTGTGTATATATATATATATATGTGTGTGTGTGTGTGTGTGTGTATGAGAGAGAGAGAGAGAGAGAGAGAGAGACAAAGACAGAGAAACAGAGAAAGAACAAGATGTTACAGAAAAATAATCAGCAAGAGTTCTCCTTATATGTGATATTGCCACAGGTCTGTGGGAGAAACAGGAGTGAATCACATGAAAGAATGAGACATGACAAGATTTCCCTTGGAGAAACGTATTCCATATAGGAAGAAAATTTAAAAGAAAAAAGAAAAGGAAAAGAAAAAAAGGAAGCAAATGTGAAGCCCAAGGTGGAGAGGGAAGAACATAATATATTTAGTAAAAATTAAAATTCACCATGACTGATGATTGGTGAACAACAAAAGGAAAGTAGGAGTTGAAGGATGTCTTATCTGGGCAGAGATCAAGTAGAAAAAACGGTTAAAGAGACAGCCAGGACAAATCATATAGAAGCTCATAATTTGGGGGAAAAACTTGAAATTGATTGATTCATTCATTTCCTATCTATCCATTCATTCATTCATTTATTCTAAATGTAATAGGAAACCATTGAAAGATGTTAAGGAAGAGAGTGATGCAATTTTATTTATTCTGATTGCTATATGGAGATATAATTTAGCAGGATGAAATTGGAAGAAGGAAGACCAGTTAATATTTCTATATTCTAGAAAAGAAATGATGGCGCTTGACAAAGGGTACACATAGTAGAGATCATCAGAAATGCTTAGAGTCAGAATATATAATACAGCTACAGTGAATAGGAATTATTGAGACATTTTTGGTGAGGTCTAAGGATAAAAAAGGAAAATAGAATGACTTCTAAGTTTTTGCTCTATAGAAGATCTGTAAGTTCTGCTTTAGTCCTGTTAAGCTTGAGATGGATATCACACACCCATCTCCCGGTGAAGGAGAGTAAGGGGCTGAATATGCAAATGTGGATCTCAGGGAAGGAATATGGAATTGGATAAACAATTTTATGAGTTATCATTCTTTCATGTGACATTTAGGAGGTTATAACTGGGTGAAATCACTGGGCAGACTATGGAATGAATTCCAGCCCTAACCCCTGGGGTCACTCAGATAGAGGGAGGGAAAGAGGAAAATCCAGTGAAGGAGGCTAAAAGAAGAACACAACATAAAAGGACATCTAGAAGTGTGCTATCCTCAGGGCCATGTGAAGACAGTACTCTGAGGAAGGAATAGTCCTGTGTACCAAATGTAATTGAGAAATAGGATTAGGCAGAATTGAATGTATGTTTTAAAACTAGCATGTAGGGGCGCCTGGGTGGCTCAGTCGGTTAACCGGCCGACTTTGGCTCAGGTCATGATCTCGCGGTCCGTAAGTTCGAGCCCCGCGTCGGGCTCTGTGCTGACAGCTCAGAGCCTGGAGCCTGTTGCAGATTCTGTGTCTCCCTCTCTCTGACCCTCCCCCGTTCATGCTCTGTCTCTATCTGTCTCAAAAATAAATAAAACGTTAAAAAAAATTGAAAAAAAATTTAAAACTAGCATGCAGTGATTTAATCAGCCTGGGAAGGAAGCTATCTATATTTCTTTCATTTCTGTATGTATCATTTGGTAGTGATTTAGAATAAAAATCTATTATGTTGTCTGGCAACATAAAACCAGTTGTTGCCATACTGTGTACTGATTTACATCAGTCATTATCTGTCTTAGATCCATATTCTGAAGGAAATTGGGATTTTCATGTATAAGGTAAATAATAAGAAAATACCCCCAAATAAAATCATCCATTCTGTCATCTGTTTCTCAAATGTGTTAGAAACCCAGGGCTTCCCAAATCTAGAGAAGCTTGACTATTTAGATAAACAAAGAACCACAATAAGGCAATTACACAAAAGACTGTCATCTCTGTAAAGAAATATGGAGAAGAAAGCAATGCAGACAAACTAGTAAATTAGTTTTGCATACAAAGGAAATTTTTGTATCTACAAGGGCTTATTGTTTCACAACAAGGTGAAGCTCAGGCCACCATTTAGCATGAGGTTCAGTTGCTATTATGTTGAAAGTGGTGATGTATGGTGCCAGTCTTGAAACGGTAATGTTAAAATACATAGCATAAGCAAATGAATGTCACCAAGTAACAACAGGAAAATAATTGGACATTTTAGAGTTATGACCCTTTGGTTTTTTTCAATGCACTGTAATGAGGTAACCAGCTAAATTTTTGGTCTGGTTCTAAATAAGGCCTCCGGATATTTTAACATTGCTTACACTTATAGCAGACACTTACCTCTCAACATAATGCTCCTCCCACTTTCAGCAGACCGCAGTATGAAAGTATTCAGCTTTGTACCACTGCTTTCTGCACTTAACAAGTTCTGGCAGAATGAGTCTAGAAAATGTCAGACTACATATTCTGCTCTGGGCTCACTCTCTGTACTCTTTTGGAGTTTGTACCATCAACTCTCAGAAGTACTTACTTTGTCATGCTAAGAATTTCCTAATGTTGAAATTTACAGATAACCACATTTGGGTCCCCTTGCCATTCAGTTGTATATTAGAAAGGACTAAGGAATATCTCAGAATTTGCGTTTGTGTTGTCATTTGCTCTTTGCATTTGACCTTTACATTATGTGAATACATTGTTTATGCATTTCATTTTCCATTTTCAAAGAATCTTCCTGTGAAATAATCAATTCAATAATTATTTTCTTATGGCAATAAAACTGAATAAACATGCACTATATTTGCTAACTGTAAGCATGGTTTTCTTTTCTGTTTTTTTTTTTTCTTTTTTTTTTCTTTTAGTCCGATATCTATGTTTGGGAAGAAATATTTGCAGTTTAGGGTAGGGGAGTGGCTTAGGTTAATTTCATGCAGACCATTTTCTTCTCTTTTACCCATATATCAATCCTAAATTAATACACTAGGTGCTCTGCAGCCAGCATGGTTGCACATTGATCTTGGCCAGCTTGTTTACAGTGTTTTGGCAAGTTGCTGATGTACTTCTCCCTGGGGATAGAGCAGGGGTTAATTGCTGTTAAACTCTCAGTGCCAAGTAATGGTTCAGCCTCTCTGCTACATTAAAGATGACACTAATAAGGAAAGAGTGCAGTGGATTGCTCTATGTTGAAAATTGGACTTGTGGTGACAGAAACTTGGAGCAGAGCTGATGTAATAGGAAGACCATAATGTAATTATAACTGCTGAACATGTGTCATACCAAGTTAAATGATACATTAATGAATCAAAACAGGTGATGAAGTGTTGCTCTTTCAGCGGATAGAGGTGCTTTCAAGGTTAGATTGCCATTAATTTAATAATCTCTAATATGGATATTCTTCAAATCACAAATGAAATCAACCTTAATGCTTTCATACAGCATTGCTTCTGGAGTTTCAAATAGATAAGATAAAAGAAACAAGGCAAAAGTGAGCAGAGTTCAATGCAACTCATTCTGTTTAATTTTATAAGAAAGGGTTTTATGGTGTAAGGTGAGTGGTTGCCCAAGGCCTTCTTCTTGTCCCCGTAGACCACTTGATCAATTCTAATCCACAGCTAACAAGCCAGTAACTCATAGGGAGTGTAGACCTTTAGAAGCCAACAACTACTTCTTTTCAAAGAGGCCATTATGTGTTATCTGTGCAAATCATTTTAAAGTGGCTTATCTTAAATTCACAATAGGTGGGGTAGAATAATGTCCCTTAAATCTTCCAATCTATTTTGGTAAATTTATTTCTTTATTTTTCTATGTAAAAGTTGTAAAGCATTCAAATGCATTTTCCTTATGTTTTTTAAAAATTAATTTAAAATTTTATAAGCACTGGTGGCTCACTCAGTTCAGCATGGGACTCTTGATTTCAGCTCAGGTCTGATCTCACAGTTCATGAATTCCAGCCTCGTGTCAGCACAAAGCCTGCTTGGGATTCTCTCTCCCTCTCTCTCTGCCCTCCCTCTCTTTATTTCTCCCTCTCAAAAATAAATAAACTTAAAAAAAATCTTTAAAATTATATAAGCACTAATAGATTACTTATTGTCAATGATTTTAAAATTTGCTATCTTAATTCTTTTTTCAGTAATACCACTGTCATTATTCCTAATTTGTTTAGAGCTTGTAAGAGTCTAATACCACAAAATTTTTATTTGCACATGACATTTCAGGGTCTCAAATATGGTTACATTTTGAAAAAAATAAATAATTTCATCTTTCTTTTTAAAGATTCTGGAAATACAGTATATTATTCTTTTGGCCCCTATGTTATATATGAAGAAATTTATCAACGGGAGACTTTTAGTATCCTACAGGTTAAATCTACCTTATGTTGACTTCCATTCGAATGCACAATTTAATTTTAATTTTACCACGTATTATATTCTTTAAGTGACAGCATTGTTTGATGGCATTTTACTAATGATTGAACTCAATTACAGAAACATGTGGTTGATTCTTTCCCACAAAGCACTACTGTAGTAAGCAGCTAGAAAATAAATGGATGGATTTAAAAATAATCATGTCACATCTGTATTTTAAAAGATATTAACCATAAAATTTGTTCTTACACTAGAGTGCCACTGTTAATTTAATATTTTTGTATATTCTCAAGAGAATTAAGCAAAGTTGGATATTGAAGAAGAGCAGAATATGCCAATCCCAAATATGCCACTTTATCATATTGATTATTTTGAGCTGTAGGCAGTTGAAGAGCAATAGATGAAAGGAGAAGCTGTGAACTCCCCTCATCTGCCTATAAATAGATTCTCCAAAAGTAATTTGATGGTTATAAATCTGCCCCCCTCCACCCCGCCCTGAGTTATCCAGGAAAGACTGACTCTCATCACAGGAGCAGAGATGAGAGGTGGACACCACATCCAGACAAACTTTGTCATAAACTATCATACCTCCAATCTATTCTTCCTCGGGCCTATTCATCTTTCCTAAAAGTTATTTACTCTCCCCCAAAAGGTCTTCCACCCCTTTTCCTATTAATACCTATAGTGGTATTTAAATCTGAATTTTAAGCTACCTCAGAGAGTTTCTCATTTTTTCCCTGAGTATCTGTCATGTATACATGAGGTATACATGTTAGTAGACTTCCCTTTGTTTTTCTCTTGTTAATCTGTCTTTTATTATAGGAGTCCAGCTAAGAATTCAGAAGGGTAGAGGAAAAATTTTTCTTCCCTTACAATATCATCAGTTTTATTACATTTGTTGATATTAACAAAAACATAAATAAATTTGTAACAAAGCCCAGTACTAAAACAAGTGTGGTTTTTATTTTTGTTTGCTTTTTTGATCATTTTAATCACTTAGCTACAAAACTAGATAGACTTTAACTGTCATGGGAAAATAGAATTTAAAAAGCAAAGAAAAACAAAAAACTACTTTCTTTCATGTAGGCATTGCATATTATCTGCTCAACCTCTCCTACTCAGGGCAGAGAGGACCTTTCTCTAAGATCGGGAAATATAAGAATAGGAAGGGATCAGCTGGGAAGAGAGAGTAGAGATGACATTAGACATCCAAAATGAACTTTTTATATATCTAGAACTCAGAAGTATAGTTTGTCTAGTGTCATCAAATAGAGTTTGAGTGATCCAGTTACCCATGAGTATGAGAGAATAAGACCAAAGCCTGGGGGCACCATGTTCAACAGATAGGTACCTGTAAAAGCCTCAGTACAGGGGAAGAGAGTTACTTTCTAGGAATCAGAACAAGGTCAATGATCTCAAATGCTAAAGAGACGAAGTAATATATTTGCTACAAATTACCACTGACTTTAACCACGACAAGTTTATTAGTGGCTGGCAAGAAAGAGATAGTGGCAAAAGCTACTTTACAGTAAATAGAGAAAAGAAAGAGAGTTAAAAAAAAGTATGTAGAACATGAGTACATCACTAGGAACTATATTTTAGCCATGAGGAAGAAAGGAAGAATTTCACTAGTTAGAAATACAGAGTTGAGAGGACATTATAACGTTAAATAGAAGAAACACTAAATAGAAGAAATGTCAAGAAGAAATTTGACATTGTTAATATATGGATGGGAAAGAACCTTAACAGTTAAAGAGTAATGGATGGAAATATGGGACAGGAGTAAGATAATGGAGCCACGTAATGGTGAATAAGATGATAATCCCAAGAAAATGGCACAAGTGTTATCTTTTATAACTATGAAAGCTAATCTGTCTGTGAAAATTCAAAAGAATGGTGGATGTTGATGGTTTGCAGTGAGATGTTCTATCTGCTGATCTTTATTATTTTCTTATTTTTTGTTTTTCTTTGAAGTAGGAGATGCACACTGCTGTGAGATGTTGAAAGATATGGAACAGGGGACTGAGGAAACTAGTAAAGTAATAGAAATAGCTGCTGGGGTTATGTGAGAAGTGCTGAACTGGGGACTTGAGAGAGTTTTCCACAGCATCCAGGGAGTGACTGGATTTCAGCTTCAGAGGAGAGGTAAAAGCTCTTTCTCAGAACAGGCATGCCACATATCTCCAAGAAAATCGATGCAAATTTGATTGGTTTCACCTTTTTCATTTTTTGAAACTCAATTTCACATTTTTCCCCTATTTATTTAGTATTTGGTCTGGGAAAAAAAAATGATTCCTTGCTACTCATGCATTTCAAGAACAATGGATGAAGCAACACATGAAGATAGCAGGAACTAAAACAAATCAAGGGAGAGTATTCTTAGGCTATTTAAGGTCTAGCTGAAGCCAACATGGAGGTTTATACAAGTGGGGCCTTAACTTATAAAGATCACTCCAAAATAAATTGAGTAGGTACAATAATTCACTGAAAATTGTCCTGAGTTATTGCATGCTCCTGCTGACCACAAAGAAAAACAAAAAAACCCAAAACCTCAAGTCAGCAACTCGTGGTTAACGTCCCCTTGCTTTATGTTCCTCTAACTTTTTTTTTTTCTGGATGGCACTCAGAGTGACATTAAGCTTTTGTGATTTTTTTCCAGATGATTCATGTCTTCTGTTTATTAAACAATTTGTTGTTTTTGATATTATTGTTGAAGTAGGAATAATTTAAAAGATGCTTGAGAAAGGGCATGTGTGTGTTATTGATGAGGACAACAACACAATCTAACTGAACAGTTACTATAATTTTTATTTATGTAACACCTTTCCTCAAGTGTTTTGATTATCACCTCTCTTAAGGTCCTCGCCGTTACTGTCTGTTTTTACTTCACATTGCATAATCGGGCTTTGTTTTTTGATGATACTTTTGAGGAGAAACATTATATGAAATCTATTAGCCAAGAGAATGCTTTAAAATGGTTGGAACTATATACTAAAAATTCACAATGACTGTCTTTGATGAGCGCCGACATAATGATAGAGATTCTACTAATAAAGTATTTCATAATTAAGGAAGTTATAATTTGCTAACAGGGCTCACAACAGCTGCCTGTGGAATAAGACAATATGCTTTTCCTCTCCCTACTGGGCCTAATTCCCCAGTAACCTTATTGAAAATGTGCATGGGCTACAAAACTAAAGATTAACTGTCCAGGGACCTGCTTCCTGGAGCTTATTTGAAGATTAAATCAAATGGCAGGCAATATATATTTGGTAATACGGCTTTGTTGCAGCCTTTTCCAATGTAGTGGTAAGTGTAATAGAAGGAGATGACACTTTATAGCTGTTTAAAAAAAAAAACTAAAAGATTTTTCTAAATGTGAAATAGTTTTGTTCTCGTGCTGACATTGAAATGAATAATTTATTTCTTCATAACCAAAAGCATCTTCTGCTTTTTGAGCACATAATAAAGACTCTCTAATTACAAATCATACATAATTACAATTGTTCAGCCTTTTAAAAGGTGATTATTATCCATTATCTATTTATTTCATAACAAATGCTACTAAAGGTGTGAAAGATGAGTTTAAAATGCCAACTGAGATATTGCAACATTTTAATTAATGGAAAGCAGTTCAAATATATATTTAAAAACATAGCTTTTAGACTACGCATTAGTAAATGGATTTCTACTTAACAAATCAGAGAAAGATGGATGAAGATGTTCTGCTTTTAAAAATACTATATTTAGCATGCCTATGCAGAGACACTTGAAGTGTGATTTGTCCTCATAGCAGACATCTGAAGAACAAGTGACATTCTTACAAAAATCCATATTGGTGATGTATTTAATTACAGAGCTGATTGAAATTGACAGCTTTAGTGACCTGCGTTTGCACTTGTGGTGATTGATGTATGCTTCAACTCTGGTTACTTTTAAACCAATTCACATATTGCTCAATACTATAATATCATCCTGTCAAATTGCAAACTCCATTTTTACAAGTGTGGGGACTGAAGAAAGTGCATGTTTAATTAAAGTGAGATAGAGATGAATTGTTTAAAAACACCTATACAGCTGTTAAACTGAGACCACTATTATTTGAAAGCAGACTGAAAGAAAATTCAATATACTTACCCAGGCATTTATGTTCCTAGAGTCATCTTTACTCTTAGAAAATATATTCCTGGCTGCTATTGGTGATCGAGAAAGAGGTCTCACAAACTTAGGCTGCTATCTCAAAGGCTTTGCCTTCTTAAATACGATGTCAGCCTTTATAAATAGTAAGTAAAATAGGAATGAATGAATGAATGAATGAATGAATGAGTCTTAGAGCAAGGAGGGACCTTAATGATCTTGTAATTCAAATGGTGTCTGTTTTTCCTGCTGCTGTTTTTTTGTAACTCAGGCTAGATAGCTGCTACCCAGGGAAGTGATTTGTTTGCAGAGGAGCACAATTTTCTTTCAGTGTGTAAAACTGAAAGTAGAATGCTCATCTTTTCATTCCTACTTCAGTGTGCTTTTATAATACACAGAATTCCCTCTTGCAGACATCTTTTACTGCTTGATCACTTTTTGGGTGCAAACAAATTAAGATTACAACCTTTATCACCAAATGATCTACTTAGTTTGAGCACTTTCAACCACATCTTTAGTGATAACAAAAAACATTGATCAAATCTTGCTATTTACCACACTCTGAACTATATTTAACATAAATCATTTCTAACAACATATATGCAAGATATGTGATATTATTGCCAATTTATTCACCTGTAGTGAGACTGAAATGTAGCAAATTTTTCAGATGCCCAATGACCTTGGGCACTAAGTAGATGAAATTTAGAACCAGACATGTAGAGTTCAAAGCCCACAGTCTTTTCACTCTTTGCCAAACAGCACTGCTTTAAGATTTTATGTACACACACACACACACACACACACACACACACACACACACAAAGTTTATATATTTAAAATAAACTTCTTGGGCGCCTGGGTGGCGCAGTCGGTTAAGCGTCCGACTTCAGCCAGGTCACGATCTCACGGTCCGTGAGTTCGAGCCCCGCGTCGGGCTCTGGGCTGATCGCTCAGAGCCTGGAGCCTGTTTCCGATTCTGTGTCTCCCTCTCTCTCTCTGCCCCTCCCCCGTTCATTCTCTGTCTCTCTCTGTCCCAAAAATAAATAAAAACGTTGAAAAAAAAATTTTTTAAAAAAATAAAAAAAAAAAATAAAATAAACTTCTTGACTATCAGAGTAATAAGGAACTGATCTCTGAAGGGAGTTTGTTGTATGTCCACTTGTTAAGAATCAACATCTAGAAAATTTGGATTGTTTATACATACGTGTTCCTAAAAAAAAAGATAGCTGGGTAGAATGATCTTCCAGCCTGCTTCCCAGATATAGACATTTATGCCAGAATTAAATTTATCATTTCAGTGACAGTTTTTGACACTGTAATGTTCACTGGCAAATTTTAAAATATACTAATAAAATGGCTTAAGTCATCAACTCAACTACCCAAGGAAATACAGTTCCATCCCTAATATTTGTCAGATTCCTTAAGATATGATGAATTAGAGAGGGGCAAGTATAAAAACCTCTCTTGTTCCTACCACCTCAGAATTTCTGTTCCCTATTTAATTCTTCATATAGCAACTCATTTTCTTTTTTTTTTATATGAAATTTATTGTCAAATTGGTTTCAATACAACACCCAGTGCTCATCCCAACAGGTGCCCTCCTCAATACCCATCATCCACCCTCCCCTTCCTCCCACCCCCCCATCAACCCTCAGTTTGTTCTCAGTTTTTAAGAGTCTCTTATGTTTTGGCTCTTTCCCTCTCTAACTTTTTTTTTCCCTTCCCCTCCCCCATGGTCTTCTGTTAAGTATCTCAGGATCCACATAAGAGTGAAAACATATGGTATCTGTCTTTCTCTGTATGATTTGTTTCACTTAGCATCACACTCTCCAGTTCCATCCACATTGCTACCAAAGCCCATATTTCATTCTTTCTCATTGCCAAATAGTATTCCATTGTGTATATAAACCACAATTTCTTTATCCATTCATCAGTTGATGGACATTTAGGCTCTTTCCATAGTTTGGCTATTGTTGAAAGTGCTGCTATAAACATTGGGGTAAAAGCGCCACCCTATGCATTAGCACTCCTGTATCCCTTGGGTAAATTCCTAGCAGTGCTATTCCTGGGTCATAGGGTAGATCTATTTTAATTTTTTGAGGAACCTCCACACTGTTTTCCAGAGTGGCTGCACCAGTTTACATTCCCACCAACAGTGCAAGAGGGTTCCCATTTCTTCACATCCTCTCCAGCATCTATAATCTCCTGATTTGTTCATTTTAGCCACTCTGACTGGCGTGAGGTGATATGAGTGTGGTTTTGATTTGTATTTCCCTGATGAGGAGCGACATTGAGCATCTTTTCATGTGCCTGTTGGCCATCTGGATGTCTTTTTTGCAGAAGTGTCTATTCATGTTTTCTGCCCATTTCTTCACTTGATTATTTGTTTTGTGGGTGTGGAGTTTGGTGAGCTCTTTATAGATTTTGGATACTTGCCCTTTGTGTGATATGTCATTTGCAGATATCTTTTCCCGTTCCATCAGTTGCCTTTTAGTTTTGTTGTTTGTTTCCTTTGCAGTGCAGAAGGTTTTTATCTTCATGAGGTCCCAATAGTTCATTTTTGCTTTTTTTAAATTTTTATTAATTTTTTTTTACATTTATTTATTTTTGAGAGACAGAGTGAGACAAAGTGAGAGCAGGGGAGGGGCAGAGAGAGAGGGAGACACAGGATCAGAAGCAGGCTCCAGGCTCTGAGCTGTCAGCACAGAGCCCGAAGCAGGGCTCAAACCCACAGACCGTGAGATCATGACCTGAGCCGAAGTCGGACGCTCAACCGACTGAGCAACCCAGGCGCCCCTCATTTTTGCTTTTAATTCCCTTACCTTTGGAGATGTGTCAAGTAAGAAATTGCTGTGGCTGAGGTCAGAGAGGTTTTTTCCTGCTTTCTCCTCTAGGGTTTTGATGGTTTCCTGTCTCACATTCAGGTCCTTTAACCATTTTGAGTTGATTTTTGTGAATGGTGTAAGAAAGTGGTCTAGTTTCATTCTTCTGCATGTTGCTGTCCAGTTCTCCCAGCACCATTTGTTAAAGAGAATTTTTCCATTGGATGTTCTTTCCTGCTTTGCCAAAGATGAATTGGCCATATTTTGTGGATCCAATTCTGGAGTCTCTATTTTATTGCATTGGTCTATGTGTCTGTTTTTGTGCCAATACCATGCTGTCTTGATGATTACAGCTTTGTAGTAGAGGCTAAAGTCTGGGATTGTGATGCCTCCTGCTTTGGTCTTCTTCTTCAAAATTACTTTGGCTATTCGGGGCCTTTTGTGGTTCCATACAAAATTTAGGATTGCTTGTTCTATCTTTGAGAAGAATGC